>NC_133151.1:41830384-42185384 GCF_048418815.1 Hemitrygon akajei
CACCGACGGGAACCGGGGGTCGGGTATTCCCCAGACTCACCCCCACTCCGTCACACCGACGGGGAGACGGGAACCGGGGTCGGGTATTCCCCAGACTCACCCCCACTCCGTCACACCGACGGGGAGACGGGAACCGGGGTCGGGTATTCCAGACTCACCCCCACTCCGTCACACCGACGGGGAGACGGGAACCGGGGTCGGGTATTCCAGACTCACCCCCACTCCGTCACACCGACGGGGGAGACGGGAACCGGGGTCGGGTATTCCCCAGACTCACCCCCACTCGGTCACACCGACGGGGAGACGGGAACCGGGGTCGGGTATTCCCCAGACTCGCCCCCACTCCGTCACACCGACGGGGAGACGGGAACCGGGGTCGGGTATTCCACAGACTCACCCCCACTCCGTCACACCGACGGGGAGACGGGAACCGGGGTCGGGTATTCCCCAGACTCACCCCCACTCCGTCACACCGACGGGGAGACGGGAACCGGGGTCTGGTATTCCCCAGACTCACCCCCACTCCGTCACACCGATGGGGAGACGGGAACCGGGGTCCGGTATTCCCCAGACTCACCCCCACTCCGACACACCGACGGGGAGACGGGAACCGGGGTCGGTTATTCCCCAGACTCACCCCCACTCGGTCACACCGACGGGGAGACGGGAACCGGGGTCGGGTATTCCCCACACTCACCCCCACTCCGTCACACCGACAGGGAGACGGGAACCGGGGTCGGGTATTCCACAGACTCACCCCCACTCCGACACACCGACGGGGAGACGGGAACCGGGTCGGGGGTATTCCAGACTCACCCCCACTCCGTCACACCGACGGGGAGACGGGAACCGGGGTCGGGTATTCCCCACACTCACCCCCACTCCGTCACACCGACGGGGAGACGGGAACCGGGGTCGGGTATTCCCCAGACTCACCCCACTCCGTCACACCGACGGGGAGACGGGAACCGGGGTCGGGTATTCCAGACTCACCCCCACTCCGTCACACCGACGGGGAGACGGGAACCGGGGGTCGGGTATTCCAGACTCACCCCCACTCCGTCACACCGACGGGGAGACGGGAACCGGGGTCGGGTATTCCCCAGACTCACCCCCACTCCGTCACACCGACGGGGAGACGGGAACCGGGGTCGGGTATTCCCCAGACTCACCCCCACTCCGTCACACCGACGGGGAGACGGGAACCGGGGTCGGGTATTCCACAGACTCACCCCCACTCCGTCACACCGACGGGGAGACGGGAACCGGGGTCGGGTATTCCCCAGACTCGCCCCCCACTCCGTCACACCGACGGGGAGACGGGAACCGGGGTCGGGTATTCCCCAGACTCACCCCCGCTCCGTCACACCGACGGGGAGACGGGAACCGGGGTCGGGTATTCCCCAGACTCACCCCCGCTCCGTCACACCGACGGGGAGACGGGAACCGGGGTCGGGTATTCCCCAGACTCACCCCCGCTCCGTCACACCGACGGGGAGACGGGAACCGGGGTCGGGTATTCCCCAGACTCGCCCCCCGCTCCGTCACACCGACGGGGAGACGGGAACCGGGGTCGGGTATTCCACAGACTCGCCCCCACTCCGTCACACCGACGGGGAGACGGGAACCGGGGTCTGGTATTCCCCAGACTCACCCCCACTCCGTCACACCGACGGGGAGACGGGAACCGGGGTCGGTTATTCCCCAGACTCACCCCCACTCCGTCACACCGACGGGGAGACGGGAACCGGGGTCGGGTATTCCCCAGACTCACCCCCACTCCGTCACACCGACGGGGAGACGGGAACCGGGGTCGGGTATTCCCCAGACTCACCCGCACTCCGTCACACCGACGGGGGAGACGGGAACCGGGGTCGGGTATTCCCCAGACTCACCCCCAATCCGTCACACCGACGGGGAGACGGGAACCGGGGTCGGGTATTCCCCAGACTCACCCCCACTCCGTCACACCGACGGGGAGACGGGAACCGGGGTCGGGTATTCCCCAGACTCACCCCCACTCCGTCACACCGACGGGGAGACGGGAACCGGGGGTCGGGTATTCCCCAGACTCACCCCCACTCCGTCACACCGACGGGGAGACGGGAACCGGGGTCGGGTATTCCCCCAGACTCACCCCCACTCCGACACACCGACGGGGAGACGGGAACCGGGGTCGGGTATTCCAGACTCACCCCCACTCCGTCACACCGACGGGGAGACGGGAACCGGGGGTCGGGTATTCCCCAGACTCACCCCCTCTCCGTCACACCGACGGGGAGACGGGAACCGGGGTCGGGTATTCCCCAGACTCACCCCCACTCCGTCACACCGACGGGGAGACGGGAACCGGGGTCGGGTATTCCAGACTCACCCCCACTCCGTCACACCGACGGGAACCGGGGGTCGGGTATTCCCCAGACTCACCCCCACTCCGTCACACCGACGGGGAGACGGGAACCGGGGTCGGGTATTCCCCAGACTCACCCCCACTCGGTCACACCGACGGGAACCGGGGTCGGTTATTCCAGACTCACCCCCACTCCGTCACACCGACGGGGAGACGGGAACCGGGGTCGGGTATTCCAGACTCACCCCCACTCCGTCACACCGACGGGGAGACGGGAACCGGGGTCGGGTATTCCAGACTCACCCCCACTCCGTCACACCGACGGGGAGACGGGAACCGGGGTCGGGTATTCCCCAGACTCACCCCCACTCCGTCACACCGACGGGGAGACGGGAACCAGAGTCGGGTATTCCCCAGACTCACCCCCACTCCGTCACACCGACGGGGAGACGGGAACCGGGGTCGGGTATTCCCCAGACTCACCCCCACTCCGTCACACCGACGGGGAGACGGGAACCGGGGTCGGGTATTCCACAGACTCACCCCCACTCCGTCACACCGACGGGGAGACGGGAACCGGGGTCGGGTATTCCCCAGACTCACCCCCACTCCGTCACACCGACGGGGAGACGGGAACCGGGGTCGGGTATTCCCCAGACTCACCCCCACTCCGTCACACCGACGGGGAGACGGGAACCGGGGTCGGGTATTCCCCAGACTCACCCCCGCTCCGTCACACCGACGGGGGAGACGGGAAGCGGGGTCGGGTATTCCAGACTCACCCCCACTCCGTCACACCGACGGGGAGACGGGAACCGGGGGTCGGGTATTCCCCAGACTCACCCCCACTCCGTCACACCGACGGGGAGACGGGAACCGGGGTCGGGTATTCCCCAGACTCAGCCCCACTCCGTCACACCGACGGGGAGACGGGAACCGGGGTCGGGTATTCCCCAGACTCACCCCCACTCCGTCACACCGAAGGGGAGACAGGAACCGGGGTCGGGTATTCCCCAGACTCACCCCCACTCCGTCACACCGACGGGGGAGACGGGAACCGGGGGTCGGGTATTCCCCAGACTCACCCCCACTCCGTCACACCGACGGGGAGACGGGAACCGGGGGTCGGGTATTCCAGACTCACCCCCACTCCGTCACACCGACGGGAGACGGGAACCGGGGTCGGTATTCCCCAGACTCACCCCCACTCCGTCACACCGACGGGGAGACGGGAACCGGGGTCGGGTATTCCCCAGACTCACCCCCGCTCCGTCACACCGACGGGGAGACGGGAAGCGGGGTCGGGTATTCCAGACTCACCCCCACTCCGTCACACCGACGGGGAGACGGGAACCGGGGTCGGGTATTCCCCAGACTCACCCCCACTCCGTCACACCGACGGGGAGACGGGAACCGGGGGTCGGGTATTCCCCAGACTCACCCCCACTCCGTCACACCGACGGGGAGACGGGAACCGGGGTCGGGTATTCCCCAGACTCACCCCCACTCCGTCACACCGACGGGGAGACGGGAACCGGGGTCGGGTATTCCCCAGACTCACCCCCCGCTCCGTCACACCGACGGGGAGACGGGAAGCGGGGTCGGGTATTCCAGACTCACCCCCACTCCGTCACACCGACGGGGAGACGGGAACCGGGGTCGGGTATTCCCCAGACTCACCCCCACTCCGTCACACCGACGGGGAGACGGGAACCGGGGTCGGGTATTCCCCAGACTCACCCCCACTCCGTCACACCGACGGGGAGACGGGAACCGGGGGTCGGGTATTCCAGACTCACCCCCACTCCGTCACACCGACGGGGAGACGGGAACCGGGGGTCGGGTATTCCAGACTCACCCCCACTCCGTCACACCGACGGGGAGACGGGAACCGGGGTCGGTTATTCCCCAGACTCACCCCCACTCCGTCACACCGACGGGGAGACGGGAACCGGGGTCGGGTATTCCCCAGACTCACCCCCACTCCGTCACACGACGGGGAGACGGGAACCGGGGTCGGTTATTCCCCAGACTCAGCCCCACTCCGTCACACCGACGGGGAGACGGGAACCGGGGGTCGGGTATTCCCCAGACTCAGCCCCACTCCGTCACACCGACGGGGAGACGGGAACCGGGGTCGGGTATTCCCCAGACTCACCCCACTCCGTCACACCGACGGGGAGACGGGAACCGGGGTCGGTATTCCCCAGACTCACCCCCCACTCCGTCACACCGACGGGGAGACGGGAACCGGGGTCGGGTATTCCAGACTCACCCCCACTCCGTCACACCGACGGGGAGACGGGAACCGGGGGTCGGGTATTCCCCAGACTCACCCCCACTCCGTCACACCGACGGGGGAGACGGGAACCGGGGTCGGGTATTCCAGACTCACCCCCACTCCGTCACACCGACGGGGAGACGGGAACCGGGGTCGGGTATTCCCCAGACTCACCCCCACTCCGTCACACCGACGGGGAGACGGGAACCGGGGTCGGGTATTCCAGACTCACCCCCACTCCGTCACACCGACGGGGAGACGGGAACCGGGGGTCGGGTATTCCCCAGACTCACCCCCACTCCGTCACACCGACGGGGAGACGGGAACCGGGGTCGGGTATTCCCCAGACTCACCCCCCACTCCGTCACACCGACGGGGAGACGGGAACCGGGGTCGGGTATTCCCCAGACTCACCCCCCACTCCGTCACACCGACGGGGGAGACCGGGACCGGGGTCGGGTATTCCAGACTCACCCCCTCTCCGTCACACCGACGGGGAGACGGGAACCGGGGTCGGTTATTCCCCAGACTCACCCCCACTCCGTCACACCGACGGGGAGACGGGAACCGGGGTCGGGTATTCCCCAGACTCACCCCCCACTCCGTCACACCGACGGGGAGACGGGAACCGGGGTCGGGTATTCCCCAGACTCACCCCCACTCCGTCACACCGACGGGGAGACGGGAACCGGGGTCGGGTATTCCCAGACTCACCCCCACTCCGTCACACCGACGGGGAGACGGGAACCGGGGTCGGTTATTCCCAGACTCACCCCCACTCCGTCACACCGACGGGGAGACGGGAACCGGGGTCGGGTATTCCCCAGACTCACCCCCACTCCGTCACACCGACGGGGAGACGGGAACCGGGGGGTCGGGTATTCCCCAGACTCACCCCCACTCCGTCACACCGACGGGGAGACGGGAACCGGGGTCGGTTATTCCCCAGACTCACCCCCACTCCGTCACACCGACGGGGAGACGGGAACCGGGGTCGGGTATTCCCCAGACTCACCCCCACTCCGTCACACCGACGGGGAGACGGGAACCGGGGTCGGGTATTCCAGACTCACCCCCCACTCCGTCACACCGACGGGGAGACGGGAACCGGGGTCGGGTATTCCAGACTCACCCCCACTCCGTCACACCGACGGGGAGACGGGAACCGGGGTCGGGTATTCCAGACTCACCCCCCACTCCGTCACACCGACGGGGAGACGGGAACCGGGGTCGGGTATTCCCCAGACTCACCCCCACTCCGTCACACCGACGGGGAGACGGGAACCGGGGTCGGGTATTCCAGACTCACCCCCACTCCGTCACACCGACGGGGAGACGGGAACCGGGGTCGGTTATTCCCCAGACTCACCCCCACTCCGTCACACCGACGGGGAGACGGGAACCGGGGTCCGGTATTCCCCAGACTCACCCCCTCTGCGTCACACCGACGGGGAGACGGGAACCGGGGTCGGGTATTCCCCAGACTCACCCCCCACTCCGTCACACCGACGGGGAGACGGGAACCGGGGTCGGGTATTCCAGACTCACCCCCACTCCGTCACACCGACGGGGGGAGACGGGAACCGGGGTCGGGTATTCCCCAGACTCACCCCCACTCCGTCACACCGACGGGGAGACGGGGAACCGGGGTCCGGTATTCCCCAGACTCACCCCCACTCCGTCACACCGACGGGGAGACGGGAACCGGGTCGGGTATTCCAGACTCACCCCCGACTCCGTCACACCGACGGGGAGACGGGAACCGGGGTCGGGTATTCCACAGACTCACCCCCACTCCGTCACACCGACGGGGAGACGGGAACCGGGGTCGGGGTATTCCCCAGACTCACCCCCACTCCGTCACACCGACGGGGAGACGGGAACCGGGGTCGGGTATTCCCCAGACTCACCCCCCACTCCGTCACACCGACGGGGAGACGGGAACCGGGGTCGGGTATTCCCCAGACTCACCCCCGACTCCGTCACACCGACGGGGAGACGGGAACCGGGGTCGGGTATTCCCCAGACTCACCCCCGCTCCGTCACACCGACGGGGAGACGGGGAAGCGGGGTCGGGTATTCCAGACTCACCCCCACTCCGTCACACCGACGGGGGAGACGGGAACCGGGGTCGGGTATTCCCCAGACTCACCCCCACTCCGTCACACCGACGGGGAGACGGGAACCGGGGTCGGGTATTCCCCAGACTCAGCCCCACTCCGTCACACCGACGGGGAGACGGGAACCGGGGTCGGGTATTCCCCAGACTCACCCCCACTCCGTCACACCGAAGGGGAGACAGGAACCGGGGTCGGGTATTCCCCAGACTCACCCCCACTCCGTCACACCGACGGGGAGACGGGAACCGGGGTCGGGTATTCCCCAGACTCACCCCCACTCCGTCACACCGACGGGGAGACGGGAACCGGGGTCGGGTATTCCAGACTCACCCCCACTCCGTCACACCGACGGGGAGACGGGAACCGGGGTCGGGTATTCCCCAGACTCACCCCCACTCCGTCACACCGACGGGGAGACGGGAACCGGGGTCGGGTATTCCCCAGACTCACCCCCGCTCCGTCACACCGACGGGGAGACGGGAAGCGGGGGTCGGGTATTCCAGACTCACCCCCCACTCCGTCACACCGACGGGGAGACGGGAACCGGGGGTCGGGTATTCCCCAGACTCACCCCCACTCCGTCACACCGACGGGGAGACGGGAACCGGGGTCGGGTATTCCCCAGACTCACCCCCACTCCGTCACACCGACGGGGAGACGGGAACCGGGGTCGGGTATTCCCCAGACTCACCCCCACTCCGTCACACCGACGGGGAGACGGGAACCGGGGTCGGGTATTCCCCAGACTCACCCCCGCTCCGTCACACCGACGGGGAGACGGGAAGGCGGGGTCGGGTATTCCAGACTCACCCCCACTCCGTCACACCGACGGGGAGACGGGAACCGGGGTCGGGTATTCCCCAGACTCACCCCCACTCCGTCACACCGACGGGGAGACGGGAACCGGGGTCGGGTATTCCCAGACTCACCCCCACTCCGTCACACCGACGGGGAGACGGGAACCGGGGTCGGGTATTCCAGACTCACCCCCACTCCGTCACACCGACGGGGAGACGGGAACCGGGGTCGGGTATTCCAGACTCACCCCCCACTCCGTCACACCGACGGGGAGACGGGAACCGGGGTCGGTTATTCCCCAGACTCACCCCCACTCCGTCACACCGACGGGGAGACGGGAACCGGGGTCGGGTATTCCCCAGACTCACCCCCACTCCGTCACACCGACGGGGGAGACGGGAACCGGGGTCGGTTATTCCCCAGACTCAGCCCCACTCCGTCACACCGACGGGGAGACGGGAACCGGGGTCGGGTATTCCCCAGACTCAGCCCCACTCCGTCACACCGACGGGGAGACGGGAACCGGGGTCGGGTATTCCCCAGACTCACCCCCACTCCGTCACACCGACGGGGAGACGGGAACCGGGGTCGGGTATTCCCCAGACTCACCCCCACTCCGTCACACCGACGGGGAGACGGGAACCGGGGTCGGGTATTCCAGACTCACCCCCACTCCGTCACACCGACGGGGAGACGGGAACCGGGGTCGGGTATTCCCCAGACTCACCCCCACTCCGTCACACCGACGGGGAGACGGGAACCGGGGTCGGGTATTCCAGACTCACCCCCACTCCGTCACACCGACGGGGAGACGGGAACCGGGGTCGGGTATTCCCCAGACTCACCCCCACTCCGTCACACCGACGGGGAGACGGGAACCGGGGGTCGGGTATTCCAGACTCACCCCCACTCCGTCACACCGACGGGGAGACGGGAACCGGGGTCGGGTATTCCCCAGACTCACCCCCACTCCGTCACACCGACGGGGAGACGGGAACCGGGGTCGGGTATTCCCCAGACTCACCCCCACTCCGTCACACCGACGGGGGAGACGGGAACCGGGGTCGGGTATTCCCCAGACTCACCCCCACTCCGTCACACCGACGGGGAGACGGGAACCGGGGTCGGGTATTCCCCAGACTCACCCCCACTCCGTCACACCGACGGGGAGACGGGAACCGGGGTCGGGTATTCCCCAGACTCACCCCCCACTCCGTCACACCGACGGGGAGACGGGAACCGGGGTCGGGTATTCCCCAGACTCACCCCCACTCCGTCACACCGACGGGGAGACGGGGAACCGGGGGTCGGTTATTCCCCAGACTCACCCCCACTCCGTCACACCGACGGGGAGACGGGAACCGGGGTCGGGTATTCCCCAGACTCACCCCCACTCCGTCACACCGACGGGGAGACGGGGACCGGGGTCGGGTATTCCCCAGACTCACCCCCACTCCGTCACACCGACGGGGAGACGGGAACCGGGGTCGGGTATTCCCCAGACTCACCCCCCACTCCGTCACACCCGACGGGGAGACGGGAACCGGGGTCGGGTATTCCCCAGACTCACCCCCACTCCGTCACACCGACGGGGAGACGGGACCGGGGTCGGGTATTCCCCAGACTCACCCCCACTCCGTCACACCGACGGGGAGACGGGGACCGGGGTCGGGTATTCCCCAGACTCACCCCCACTCCGTCACACCGACGGGGAGACGGGAACCGGGTCGGGTATTCCCCAGACTCACCCCCCACTCCGTCACACCGACGGGGAGACGGGAACCGGGGTCGGGTATTCCCCAGACTCACCCCCACTCCGTCACACCGACGGGGAGACGGGAACCGGGGTCGGTTATTCCCCAGACTCACCCCCACTCCGTCACACCGACGGGGAGACGGGAACCGGGGTCGGTTATTCCCCAGACTCACCCCCACTCCGTCACACCGACGGGGAGACGGGAACCGGGGTCGGGTATTCCCCAGACTCACCCCCCACTCCGTCACACCGACGGGGAGACGGGAACCGGGGTCGGGTATTCCCCAGACTCACCCCCCACTTCCGTCACACCGACGGGGAGACGGGAACCGGGGTCGGTTATTCCCAGACTCACCCCCACTCCGTCACACCGACGGGGAGACGGGAACCGGGGTCGGGTATTCCAGACTCACCCCCACTCCGTCACACCGACGGGGAGACGGAACCGGGGTCGGGTATTCCCCAGACTCACCCGCACTCCGTCACACCGACGGGGAGACGGGAAACGGGGTCGGGTATTCCCCAGACTCACCCCCACTCCGTCACACCGACGGGGGAGACGGGGAACCGGGGGTCGGGTATTCCCCAGACTCACCCCCACTCCGTCACACCGACGGGGAGACGGGAACCGGGGTCGGGTATTCCCCAGACTCACCCCCACTCCGTCACACCGACGGGGAGACGGGAACCGGGGGTCGGGTATTCCCCAGACTCACCCCCACTCCGTCACACCGACGGGGGGAGACGGGAACCGGGGGTCGGGAATTCCCCAGACTCACCCCCCACTCCGTCACACCGACGGGGAGACGGGAAACCGGGGTCGGGTATTCCCCAGACTCACCCCCACTCCGTCACACCGACGGGGAGACGGGAACCGGGGTCGGGTATTCCCCAGACTCACCCCCACTCCGTCACACCGACGGGGAGACGGGAACCGGGGTCGGGTATTCCCCAGACTCACCCCCCACTCCGTCACACCGACGGGGAGACGGGAACCGGGGTCGGGTATTCCCCAGACTCACCCCCACTCCGTCACACCGACGGGGGAGACGGGAACCGGGGGTCGGGTATTCCCCAGACTCACCCCCCACTCCGTCACACCGACGGGGAGACGGGAACCGGGGTCGGTTATTCCCCAGACTCACCCCCCACTCCGTCACACCGACGGGGAGACGGGAACCGGGGTCGGGTATTCCCCAGACTCACCCCCACTCCGTCACACCGACGGGGAGACGGGAACCGGGGTCGGGTATTCCCCAGACTCACCCCCACTCCGTCACACCGACGGGGAGACGGGAACCGGGGGTCGGGTATTCCCGACTCACCCCCACTCCGTCACACCGACGGGGGAGACGGGAACCGGGGTCGGGTATTCCCCAGACTCACCCCCACTCCGTCACACCGACGGGGAGACGGGAACCGGGGTCGGTTATTCCCGACTCACCCCCACTCCGTCACACCGACGGGGAGACGGGAACCGGGGGTCGGGTATTCCCGACTCACCCCCACTCCGTCACACCGACGGGGAGACGGGAACCGGGGGTCGGGTATTCCCCAGACTCACCCCCACTCCGTCACACCGACGGGGAGACGGGAACCGGGGTCGGGTATTCCCGACTCACCCCCACTCCGTCACACCGACGGGGAGACGGGAACCGGGGTCGGGTATTCCCCAGACTCACCCCCACTCCGTCACACCGACGGGGAGACGGGAACCGGGGGGTCGGGTATTCCCCAGACTCACCCCCACTCCGTCACACCGACGGGGGAGACGGGAACCGGGGTCGGGTATTCCCCAGACTCACCCCCACTCCGTCACACCGACGGGGGAGACGGGAACCGGGGTCGGTTATTCCCCAGACTCACCCCCCACTCCGTCACACCGACGGGGAGACGGGAACCGGGGTCGGGTATTCCAGACTCACCCCCCACTCCGTCACACCGACGGGGAGACGGGAACCGGGGTCGGGTATTCCCCAGACTCACCCCCACTCCGTCACACCGACGGGGAGACGGGAACCGGGGTCGGGTATTCCCCAGACTCACCCCCACTCCGTCACACCGACGGGGGAGACGGGAACCGGGGTCGGGTATTCCCCAGACTCACCCCCACTCCGTCACACCGACGGGGGAGACGGGAACCGGGTCGGGTATTCCCCAGACTCACCCCCACTCCGTCACACCGACGGGGAGATCACACCGACGGGAGACGGGAACCGGGGTCGGGTATTCCCCAGACTCAGCCCCACTCCGTCACACCGACGGGGAGACGGAACGGGGTCGGGTATTCCCCAGACTCGCCCCCACTCCGTCACACCGACGGGGAGACGGGAACCGGGGTCGGGTATTCCAGACTCACCCCCACTCCGTCACACCGACGGGGAGGGACGGGAACCGGGGTCGGGTATTCCAGACTCAGCCCCACTCCGTCACACCGACCAGGGAGATGGGAACCGGGGTCTGGTATTCCCCAGACTCACCCCTCTCGGTCACACCGACGGGGAGACGGGAACCGGGGTCGGGTATTCCCCAGACTCGCCCCCACTCCGTCACACCGACGGGGAGACGGGAACCGGGGTCGGTTATTCCCCAGACTCAGCCCCACTCCGTCACACCGACGGGGAGACGGGAACCGGGGTCGGGTATTCCCCAGACTCACCCCCACTCCGACACACCGACGGGGAGACGGGAACCGGGGGTCGGGTATTCCCCAGACTCACCCCCACTCGTCACACCGACGGGGAGACGGGAACCGGGGTCGGGTATTCCAGACTCAGCCCCACTCCGTCACACCGACGGGGAGACGGGAACCGGGGTCGGGTATTCCCAGACTCACCCCCACTCCGTCACACCGACGGGGAGACGGGAACCGGGGTCGGTTATTCCCCAGACTCACCCCCACTCCGTCACACCGACGGGGAGACGGGAACCGGGGTCGGGTATTCCCCAGACTCACCCCCACTCCGTCACACCGACGGGGAGACGGGAACCGGGGTCGGGTATTCCCCAGACTCACCCCACTCCGTCACACCGACGGGGAGACGGGAACCGGGGTCGGTATTCCCAGACTCAGCCCCACTCCGTCACACCGACGGGGAGACGGGAACCGGGGTCGGTTATTCCCCAGACTCACCCCCACTCCGTCACACCGACGGGGAGACGGGAACCGGGGGTCGGGTATTCCCCAGACTCACCCCCACTCCGTCACACCGACGGGGAGACGGGAACCGGGGTCGGGTATTCCCCAGACTCACCCCCACTCCGTCACACCGACGGGGGAGACGGGAACCGGGGTCGGGTATTCCCCAGACTCACCCCCACTCCGTCACACCGACGGGGAGACGGGAACCGGGGTCGGGTATTCCCCAGACTCACCCCCACTCCGTCACACCGACGGGGAGACGGGAACCGGGGTCGGGTATTCCAGACTCACCCCCACTCCGTCACACCGACGGGGGAGACGGGAACCGGGGTCGGGTATTCCCCAGACTCACCCCCACTCCGTCACACCGACGGGGGAGACGGGAACCGGGGTCGGGTATTCCCCAGACTCACCCCCACTCCGTCACACCGACGGGGAGACGGGAACCGGGGTCGGGTATTCCCCAGACTCACCCCCACTCCGTCACACCGACGGGGAGACGGGAACCGGGGTCGGGTATTCCCCAGACTCACCCCCACTCCGTCACACCGACGGGGAGACGGGAACCGGGGTCGGTTATTCCCCAGACTCACCCCCACTCCGTCACACCGACGGGGAGACGGGAACCGGGGTCGGGTATTCCCCAGACTCACCCCCACTCCGTCACACCGACGGGGAGACGGGAACCGGGGTCGGGGTATTCCCCAGACTCACCCCCACTCCGTCACACCGACGGGGAGACGGGAACCGGGGTCGGGTATTCCCCAGACTCAGCCCCACTCCGTCACACCGACGGGGAGACGGGAACCGGGGTCGGGTATTCCCCAGACTCAGCCCCACTCCGTCACACCGACGGGGAGACGGGAACCGGGGTCGGGTATTCCAGACTCACCCCCACTCCGTCACACCGACGGGGAGACGGGAACCGGGGTCGGGTATTCCCCAGACTCAGCCCCACTCCGTCACACCGACGGGGAGACGGGAACCGGGGTCGGGTATTCCCCAGACTCACCCCCACTCCGTCACACCGACGGGGAGACGGGAACCGGGGTCGGGTATTCCAGACTCACCCCCACTCCGTCACACCGACGGGGAGACGGGAACCGGGGTCGGGTATTCCCCAGACTCACCCCCCCACTCCGTCACACCGACGGGGAGACGGGAACCGGGGTCGGGTATTCCCCAGACTCAGCCCCACTCCGTCACACCGACGGGGAGACGGGAACCGGGGGGTCGGGTATTCCCCAGACTCAGCCCCACTCCGTCACACCGACGGGGAGACGGGAACCGGGGTCGGGTATTCCAGACTCACCCCCACTCCGTCACACCGACGGGGAGACGGGAACCGGGGTCGGGTATTCCCCAGACTCACCCCCCACTCCGTCACACCGACGGGGAGACGGGAACCGGGGTCGGGTATTCCCCAGACTCAGCCCCTCTCGGTCACACCGACGGGGAGACGGGAACCGGGGTCGGTTATTCCCCAGACTCACCCCCACTCCGTCACACCGACGGGGAGACGGGAACCGGGTCGGGTATTCCCCAGACTCACCCCCACTCCGTCACACCGACGGGGAGACGGGAACCGGGGTCGGGTATTCCCCAGACTCACCCCCACTCCGTCACACCGACGGGGAGACGGGAACCGGGGTCGGGTATTCCCCAGACTCACCCCCACTCCGTCACACCGACGGGGAGACGGGAACCGGGGTTGGGTATTCCAGACTCACCCCCCACTCCGTCACACCGACGGGGAGACGGGAACCGGGGTCGGGTATTCCCCAGACTCACCCCCACTCGGTCACACCGACGGGGAGACGGGAACCGGGGTCGGGTATTCCCCAGACTCACCCCCACTCCGTCACACCGACGGGGAGACGGGAACCGGGGTCGGGTATTCCAGACTCACCCCCACTCCGTCACACCGACGGGGAGACGGGAACCGGGGTCGAGTATTCCCCAGACTCACCCCCACTCCGTCACACCGACGGGGAGACGGGAACCGGGGTCGGGTATTCCCCAGACTCACCCCCGCTCCGTCACACCGACGGGGAGACGGGAACCGGGGTCGGGTATTCCCCAGACTCACCCCCTCTTGGTCACACCGACGGGGAGACGGGAACCGGGGTCGGGTATTCCCTAGACTCACCCCCTCTCGGTCACAGCACACAATTGTACAGTATAGAAACAGGCCATTTAGCCCAACTCCCCAATATTGGTCCAATTTGCCTGCATTTGGTAATGTAGCCAGCGACCTGGTTCGATTCCCATCGCCGTCGCTACGGAGTTTGTATGATCACCCTGACTGTATGGGTTTCTTCCCAGAGTCCAACAACAGACCAGTTAGTTTGAGGAAATTATCAGCATGTTACATTGGCGTTGGAAGTTTGGAGACAGCTGCGGTCTGCTCCCAGCACACCAGATCACGAGAAATTGAAGTAGTTAGGCCACTCGTGCCACCTCTGCCACTCCATCATGGCCCTCAACTGAGTCCGGTGCTGTGGTCAGAGGAGCAGAGAGGTGAAGCGGGCCGCGGGCCGCAGTGTCGATCGGAGTGAGAGGAACAGAAACGAGGTTCTGTGGGCACGATAGAGATACCCAGATGGTATGTTGCCTCCCAGGTGCAGGGTCAGGGATGTCCCGGAGCAGGTCCATGGGGGAGGGTGAGCAGCCAGAGGTCATATCGGCACCGATGACAAAGGTAGACAAGTTGTGGAGGTGCTGAAGAGAGATTTTGGGAGCTAGGTAGAAATCTGAGAAGTAGGACCTCCAGGGTAGTACTCTCTGGATTGCTGCCTGTACCACGTGTCAGGGAGGGTAGGAATAGGATGATTTGGCAGGGGAATGTGTGGCGGAGGAACTGGTGCAGGGGACAGGGGATCGGATTTATGGATCATTGGGATCTCTCCTGGGGAAGGTATGACCTGCACAAAAGGGATGGGTTACACTTGAACCCGACGGGTCCAATATCCTTGCGGGATAGAATTGTTCGGGAGGGTTCAAACTCGTTTGGCGGGGGGGTGGGACGGGAACAGAAGTGACAGTGCGGAACATGAGGTAGTTGGTTTAGAAACAGAGGCCACGTTTGTAGCAATGAGAGGCTGATGACGGGACAAAACTGCAGTCAACAGGATGAGTTGCAATGTAAAGGGTGGACAGAGTCGAAAAGGGAGAATGCAGGAGTGAAGGTGTTATGTTTGAATGTGCGCGGTACGTGGAACGAGGAGGGTGGACGGGTCGCAGATTGCCAGGTCACGGGATGGTGGCTGAAAGAGGATTGCAGCTGAATGCCCCAGGCAGTGCGACAGGCAGGACGGCAGAGCGGCGGTCGTGAAAGAAATCCAATCTTCAGAGAAAGGTGACACAGGGTCTGAAGGTGAACCATTGTGGATAGAGCTAAGGAACTGCAAAGACGCTAACCGGAGTCTCCAAGCTGCAATTTTTATTTTATGAAAGAAAGCACAATGAACACACTGGCTATTGAAGAAACTCCAGCACGGGGAGGGCGAGGATCACATCTCTCTCCGCTCGGGTGCTGGGAATGAGGCCGCAGTGAGCACATTAGGGGCTGACCATTTAGCCCAAATGATTTGGCACCCCACCCCCCAGAACCAGGAGGACAAGACACATCGTGGACAAGGATGTGGAGAGGCCCAAAACACATCAAGACTGCAGTGAATAGCCTCCCCAAGCCTCATCTCCCGTTTCCCTTCCCCGTATTTCCTTCATTCTCTCATTTTGCATCTTCCTCCCCCTCTATCTCCAACCCAGCCCGTTGCAATCCCCCCACCTCACACAGCAGAGACAGTCTCACAGCCCACCCCATACTCCCATAGAACCCCCCCAGATTCCACCCCCACCCACATGACAGAGACAGAACCTCAAACACAATTCCATACCATCCCCTCATCGACCCCCCCACCCACATGACACTCAAACACCATCCCATCCCATATCCTCATCGACCCCCCACCCACATGACACACAAACACCATCCCATCCCATATCCTCATCGACCCCCCACCCACATGACACACAAACACCATCCCATCCCATATCCTCATCGACCCCCCCACCCACATGACAGACAAACACCATCACATCCCATATCCTCATCGACCCCCCCACCCACATGACACTCAAACACCATCCCATCCCAGATCCTCATCGACCCCCCCATCCACATGACACACAAACACCCTCCCATCCCATATCCTCATCGACCCCCCCCACCCACATGACACACAAACACCATCCCATCCCATCCCCTCATCGACCCCCCACCCACATGACACACAAACACCATCCCATCCCATATCCTCATCGACCCCCCCACCCACATGACACACAAACACCCTCCCATCCCATCCCCTCATCGACCCCCCACCCACATGACACACAAACACCATCCCATCCCATCCCCTCATCGACCCCACCACCCACATGACACACAAACACCATCCCATCCCCTCATCGACCCCCCCACCCACATGACACACAAACACCCTCCCATCCCATCCCCTCATCGACCCCCCACCCACATGACACACAAACACCCTCCATCCCATCCCCTCATCGACCCCCCACCCACATGACACACAAACACCATCCCATCCCATCCCCTCATCGACCCCCCCACCCACATGACACACAAACACCCTCCCATCCATCCCCTCATCGACCCCCCCACCCACATGACACTCAAACACCCTCCCATCCCATATCCTCATCGACCCCCCCACCCACATGACACTCAAACACCCTCCCATCCCATATACTCATCGACCCCCCCACCCACATGACACACAAACACCATCCCATCCCATCCCCTCATCGACCCCCCCACCCACATGACACACAAACACATCCCATCCCATATCCTCATCGATCCCCCCACCCACATGACACTCAAACACCATCCCATCCCATATCCTCATCGACCCCTCCACCCACATGACACACAAACACCATCCCATCCCATATCCTCATCGACCCCCCCACCCACATGACACACAAACACCATCCCATCCCATCCCCTCATCGACCCCCCACCCACATGACACACAAACACCATCCCATCCATATCCTCATCGACCCCCCACCCACATGACACACAAACACCATCCCATCCCATATCCTCATCGACCACCCCCACCCACATGACACAGAAACACCCTCCCATCCCATCCCCTCATCGACCCCCCCACCCACATGACACTCAAACACCATCCCATCCCATATCCTCATCGACCCCCCCACCCACATGACACACAAACACCATCCCATCCCATCCCTCATCGACCCCCCCACCCACATGACACTCAAACACCATCCCATCCATCCCCTCATCGACCCCCCCCACCCACATGACACACAAACACCATCCCATCCCATATCCTCATCGACCCCCCCACCCACATGACACTCAAACACCATCCCATCCCATATCCTCATCGACCCCCCCACCCACATGACACACAAACACCATCCCATCCCATCCCCTCATCGACCCCCCCACCCACATGACACACAAACACCATCCCATCCCATCCCCTCATCGACCCCCCACCCACATGACACTCAAACACAATCCCATCCCATATCCTCATCGACCCCCCCACCCACATGATACACAAACACCATCCCATCCCATCCCCTCATCGACCCCCCCACCCACATGACACTCAAACACCCTCCCATCCCATCCCCTCATCGACCCCCCCACCCACATGACACACAAACACCATCCCATCCCAGATCCTCATCGACCCCCCACCCACATGACACTCAAACACCCTCCCATCCCATATCCTCATCGACCCCCCCACCCACATGACACTCAAACACCATCCCATCCCATCCCCTCATCGACCCCCCCACCCACATGACACACAAACACCATCCCATCCCATATCCTCATCGACCCCCCCACCCACATGACACACAAACACCATCCCATCCCATATCCTCATCGACCCTCCCACCCACGACACACAAACACCATCCCCATCCCATCCCCTCATCGACCCCCCCACCCACATGACACTCAAACACCATCCCATCCCAGATCCTCATCGACCCCCCACCCACATGACACACAAACACCATCCCATCCCATATCCTCATCGACCCCCCCACCCACATGACACACAAACACCATCCCATCCCAGATCCTCATCGACCCCCCACCCACATGACACTCAAACACCCTCCCATCCCATATCCTCATCGACCCCCCCACCCACATGACACTCAAACACCATCCCATCCCATATCCTCATCGACCCCCCCCACCCACATGACACACAAACACCATCCCATCCCATATCCTCATCGACCCCCCACCCACATGACACTCAAACACCATCCCATCCCCTCATCGACCCCCCCACCCACATGACACTCAAACACCATCCCATCCCATATCCTCATCGACCCCCCACCCACATGACACTCAAACACCCTCCCATCCCATATCCTCATCGACCCCCCCACCCACATGACACTCAAACACCATCCCATCCCATATCCTCATCGACCCCCCCACCCACATGACACACAAACACCATCCCATCCCATATCCTCATCGACCCCCCCACCCACATGACACACAAACACCATCCCATCCCATATCCTCATCGACCCCCCCACCCACATGACACACAAACACCATCCCATCCCATATCCTCATCGACCACCCCCACCCACATGACACAGAAACACCCTCCCATCCCATCCCCTCATCGACCCCCCCACCCACATGACACTCAAACACCATCCCATCCCATATCCTCATCGACCCCCCCACCCACATGACACTCAAACACAATCCCATCCCATCCCATCATCGACCCCCCCACCCACATGACACTCAAACACCATCCCATCCCATATCCTCATCGACCCCCCCACCCACATGACACACAAACACCATCCCATCCCATATCCTCATCGACCCCCCCACCCACATGACACACAAACACCATCCCATCCCATCCCCTCATCGACCCCCCCACCCACATGACACACAAACACCATCCCATCCCATATCCTCATCGACCCCCCCACCCACATGATACACAAACACCCTCCCATCCCATATCCTCATCGACCCCCCCACCCACATGATACACAAACACCCTCCCATCCCATATCCTCATCGACCCCCCCACCCACATGACACACAAACACCATCCCATCCCATATCCTCATCGACCCCCCCACCCACATGACACACAAACACCATCCCATCCCATATCCTCATCGACCCCCCCACCCACATGACACACAAACACCATCCCATCCCATCCCCTCATCGACCCCCCCACCCACATGACACACAAACACCATCCCATCCCATATCCTCATCGACCCCCCCACCCACATGACACTCAAACACCATCCCATCCCATATCCTCATCGACCCCTCCACCCACATGACACACAAACACCATCCCATCCCCTCATCGACCCCCCCACCCACATGACACACAAACACCATCCCATCCCCTCATCGACCCCCCCACCCACATGACACACAAACACCATCCCATCCCATATCCTCATCGACCCCTCCACCCACATGACACACAAACACCATCCCATCCCATCGCCCCATCGACCCCCCCACCCACATGACACACAAACACCATCCCATCCCATCCCCCCATCGACCCCCCCACCCACATGACACACAAACACCATCCCATCCCATATCCTCATCGACCCCCCCACCCACATGACACACAAACACCATCCCATCCCATCCCCTCATCGACCCCCCCACCCACATGACACACAAACACCATCCCATCCCATCCCCCCATCGACCCCCCCACCCACATGACACACAAACACCATCCCATCCCAGATCCTCATCGACCCCCCCACCCACATTACACACAAACACCATCCCATCCCATATCCTCATCGACCCCCCCACCCACATGACACACAAACACCATCCCATCCCATATCCTCATCGACCCCCCCACCCACATGACACACAAACACCATGCCATCCCAGATCCTCATCGACCCCCCCACCCACATGACACACAAACACCATCGCATCCCATATCCTCATCGACCCCCCCACCCACATGACACTCAAACACCCTCCCATCCCATCCCCTCATCGACCCCCCCACCCACATGACACACAAACACCATCCCATCCCATCCCCTCATTGACCCCCCACCCACATGACACACAAACACCATCCCATCCCATCCCCCCATCGACCCCCCCACCCACATGACACACAAACACCATCCCATCCCATCCCCCCATCGACCCCCCACCCACATGACACACAAACACCATCCCATCCCATCCCCCCATCGACCCCCCACCCACATGACACACAAACACCCTCCCATCCCATCCCCTCATCGACCCCCCACCCACATGACACACAAACACCATCCCATCCCCTCATCGACCCCCCTACCCACATGACACACAAACACCATCCCATCCCCTCATCGACCCCCCCACCCACATGACACACAAACACCATCCCATCCCATATCCTCATCGACCCCCCCACCCACATGACACACAAACACCATCCCATCCCATATCCTCATCGACCCCCCCACACACATGACACACAAACACCATCCCATCCCATATCCTCATCGACCCCCCCACCCACATGACACTCAAACACCATCCCATCCCATCCCCTCATCGACCCCCCCACCCACATGACACTCAAACACCATCCCATCCCATATCCTCATCGACCCCCCCACCCACATGACACACAAACACCATCCCATCCCATATCCTCATCGACCCCCCCACCCACATGACACTCAAACACCATCCCATCCCATCCCCTCATCGACCCCCCCACCCACATGACACACAAACACCATCCCATCCCATATCCTCATCGACCCCCACCCACATGACACTCAAACACCATCCCATCCCATATCCTCATCGACCCCCCCACCCACATGACACTCAAACACCCTCCCATCCCATATCCTCATCGACCCCCCCACGCACATGACACACAAACACCCTCCCATCCCATCCCCTCATCGACCCCCCACCCACATGACACACAAACACCATCCCATCCCATATCCTCATCGACCACCCCACCCACATGACACACAAACACCATCCCATCCCATATCCTCATAGACCCCCCCACCCACATGACACACAAACACCATCCCATCCCATCCCCTCATCGACCCCCCCACCCACATGACACACAAACACCATCCCATCCCATATCCTCATCGACCCCCCCACCCACATGATACACAAACACCCTCCCATCCCATCCCCTCATCGACCCCCCACCCACATGACACACAAACACCATCCCATCCCATATCCTCATCGACCCCCCCACCCACATGACACACAAACACCATCCCATCCCATATCCTCATCGACCCCCCCACCCACATGACACACAAACACCATCCCATCCCATCCCCTCATCGACCCCCCCACCCACATGACACACAAACACCATCCCATCCCATATCCTCATCGACCCCTCCACCCACATGACACACAAACACCATCCCATCCCATCCCCTCATCGACCCTCCACCCACATGACACACAAACACCATCCCATCCCATCCCCTCATCGACCCCCCACCCACATGACACACAAACACCATCCCATCCCATCCCCTCATCGACCCCCCCCACCCACATGACACACAAACACCATCCCATCCCATATCCTCATCGACCCCCCCACCCACATGACACACAAACACCATCCCATCCCATCCCCTCATCGACCCCCCACCCACATGACACACAAACACCATCCCATCCCATCCCATCGACCCCCCCACCCACATTACACACAAACACCCTCCCATCCCATATCCTCATCGACCCCCCCACCCACATGACACACAAACACCATCCCATCCCATCCCCTCATCGACCCCCCCACCCACATGACACTCAAACACCATCCCATCCCATCCCCTCATCGACCCCCCCACCCACATGACACACAAACACCATCCCATCCCATATCCTCATCGACCCCCCCACCCACATGACACACAAACACCATCCCATCCCATATCCTCATCGACCCCCCCACCCACATGACACACAAACACCATCCCATCCCATATCCTCATCGACCCCCCCACCCACATGACACACAAACACCATCCCATCCCAGATCCTCATCGACCCCCCCACCCACATGACACACAAACACCATCACATCCCATATCCTCATCGACCCCCCCACCCACATGACACACAAACACCATCCCATCCCATATCCTCATCGACCCCCCCACCCACATGACACACAAACACCATCCCATCCCATCCCCTCATCGACCCCCCCACCCACATGACACACAAACACCATCCCATCCCATATCCTCATCGACCCCCCCACCCACATGACACTCAAACACCATCCCATCCCATATCCTCATCGACCCCCCCACCCACATGACACTCAAACACCCTCCCATCCCAGATCCTCATCGACCCCCCCACCCACATGACACACAAACACCATCCCATCCCAGATCCTCATCGACCCCCCCACCCACATGACACACAAACACCATCCCATCCCATATCCTCATCGACCCCCCCCACCCACATGACACACAAACACCATCCCATCCCATATCCTCATCGACCCCCCCACCCACATGACACACAAACACCATCCCATCCCATCCCCTCATCGACCCCCCACCCACATGACACACAAACACCATCCCATCCCATATCCTCATCGACCCCCCCACCCACATGACACACAAACACCATCCCATCCCATCCCATCGACCCCCCCACCCACATTACACACAAACACCCTCCCATCCCATATCCTCATCGACCCCCCCACCCACATGACACACAAACACCATCCCATCCCAGATCCTCATCGACCCCCCCCACCCACATGACACACAAACACCATCCCATCCCATCCCATCATCGACCCCCCCCACCCACATGACACTCAAACACCATCCCATCCCATATCCTCATCGACCCTCCCACCCACATGACACACAAACACCGTCCCATCCCATATCCTCATCGACCCCCCCACCCACATGACACACAAACACCCTCCCATCCCATATCCTCATCGACCCCCCCACCCACATGACACACAAACACCCTCCCATCCCATATCCTCATCGACCCCCCCACCCACATGACACTCAAACACCATCCCATCCCCTCATCGACCCCCCCACCCACATGACACACATACACCATCCCATCCCATATCCTCATCGACCCCCCCCACCCACATGACACACAAACACCATCCCATCCCATCCCCTCATCGACCCCCCCACCCACATGACACTCAAACACCATCCCATCCCAGATCCTCATCGACCCCCCCACCCACATGGAATAGGGTGGGATTTGGCCCCCCCGAACGTAAAGATTGAGGGGAGATTTGATAGAGGCATACAGAATCATGAGGGGTAGAGGTCGGGTAAATCCAAGCAGGCTGTTTCCCCTAAAGTTAGGTGAGACGATAACTGGAGGTCATGGGTGAAGGGTGTAAGGGGAACACGAGCGGGAGTACTGCACTCAGAGGGTGGGGAGAGTGTGGAACGAGCTGCCAGTGCGACTGGCGGATGTGAGCTCGATTTTAAAGTCTGTATTGGAACGGATGGTGGGGGTGCGGAGAGCTCTGTGTCCGGGTGCAGGCAGCCGGAAGTTTAAATGGGCCGGCAGACTAGATGGGCTGAAGGGCCCGTTTCTGTGCCGTTGTTTCCCAGGATTGTACTCACAGGAACC
This sequence comes from Hemitrygon akajei, assembly GCF_048418815.1. Taxonomy (NCBI): domain Eukaryota; kingdom Metazoa; phylum Chordata; class Chondrichthyes; order Myliobatiformes; family Dasyatidae; genus Hemitrygon; species Hemitrygon akajei. The sequence continues at coordinate 41,854,632 of NC_133151.1, forward strand.
CGGCAGGAGTGCGAACTGAGACCCGGAGGAACGCTGTGCACACAGGCACAGGCCCAGAGGCGACAACTGAACCAGTGTCTCTACCCCCTCCCACTTCCTCCGTCCCCCTCGCTCCCGTACCGCGGCCCCAACCAGTCCCCTGGATCCGTGTCCCAAGACAGTCAGGATTACAGACACCACATATCAACCTTTTATTAAAATCATAAATTATCTCCTTACAGCGAAAGGCATTCCTTCAAAACATGACGATTCCTGCACAGTCAGATATTCGGCCATAGAAGGCATCACCACCCAGAACAAACCACCCGTGTACCTGACCCAACCCTCTCCTTCACGCAGAGGGCCCGAGGTCAAACCGCCACCAGCCATCACCCTCCCCACACTCACACTACCACCCCCCTCCCCACCCCTCCACCCGCCCGTATTGGGGGTATTCTCTCCTGCGGGGGGATACCTCCCGGCAGCCCCACCCGCTGCTCTGTCGTCAAGCTGCAGGTCTCCCCATCGAAGGGCAGATTTGACGCGGTCCGTGTCGCGTGCTGGGACTTGGCCACTTCTACCCGCCACCTTTAAATCGTAACTGGAGCGCTTCGTCCACCGTGAAAACAGCCGTTTTGCGACCGGCCATCTTTCTGGCTGGAGGCCGTCACTGCCACTACAGGGGGAATTTAAATCAGTCACTCCCCACGCAGGGGGTACGGACTGTGATAAAGGTGAGCAGTACAAGGCACGCGTCAGAGGTGGCGAAAAATCATTTCCCGCATAAAAAAATTATTAAATATTAAATAAATAAATAGCTAGCTGTGGTCACAGTTCAATCACCAGGGTTGAGACACCAACGAACTATCCCCAACACCGTCCCATCACACACTCCCGGGGTCAGACACAGAGTGACCCTCCCTCCACACCGTCCCATCACACACTCCCTGGGTCAGACACAGAGTGACCCTCCCTCCACACCGTCCCGTCACACACTCCCGGGGTCAGACACAGAGTGACCCTCCCTCCACACCGTCCCATCACACACTCCCTGGGTCAGACACAGAGTGACCCTCCCTCCACACCGTCCCATCACACACTCCCGGGGTCAGACACAGAGTGAATCTCCCTCTGCACCATCCCCACACACACTCCCGGGGTCAGACACAGAGTGAATCTCCCTCCACACCGTCCCATCTCACACTCCTGGGGTCAGACACAGAGTGAATCTCCCTCCGCACCGTCCCATCACACACTCCCGGGGTCAGACACAGACTGAATCTCCCTCCGCACCGTCCCATCACACACTCCCGGGGTCAGTCACAGAGTGAATCTCCCTCCACACCGTCCCATCACACACTCCCTGGGTCAGACACAGACTGAATCTCCCTCCGCACCGTCCCATCACACACTCCCGGGGTCAGTCACAGAGTGAATCTCCCTCCACACCGTCCCATCACACACTCCCGGGGTCAGACAGAGAGTGAATCTCCCTCCACACCGTCCCATCACACACTCCCGGGGTCAGACACAGAGTGACCCTCCCTCCACACCGTCCCATCACACACTCACTGGGTCAGACACAGAGTGAATCTCCCTCCACACCGTCCCATCACACACTCCCGGGGTCAGACACAGAGTGAATCTCCCTCCACACCGTCCCATCGCACACTCCCGGGGTCAGACACAGATTGAATCTCCCTCCACACCGTCCCATCACACACTCCCGGGGTCAGACACAGAGTGACCCTCCCTCCACACCGTCACATCACACACTCACTGGGTCAGACACAGAGTGAATCTCCCTCCACACTGTCCCATCACACACTCCCGGGGTCAGACACAGAGTGAATCTCCCTACACACTGTCCCATCACACACTCCCGGGTAGACAATTCCCCTAGAACTGCAGCCACATCGCGTCAGTGATCGTCCCCACCCCAGTCACCCCTCTCAGAGTTCTCTTCCCGAGATCGGGTGGCGGGCTGGGTCTGGCGTCGCCGAGGAGGAGGAGAGGGCCGCAGCCGGGCAGCGGGGAGGGTCGTCACAGGGCGTAATCCATCTCCAGCCCCACCTCAAAGTCCGCCTTGGTGAAGTCGAGCTCGATGCCGTCCAGCGGGTGGGCCGGGTACAAGCAGGGGGTCGGCGGTGGGGCCCAGTGCCCGAGCTCGGGGGCCGGGGGCTGCGCCAGGCTGCAGGCCGGGGCTGAGAAATTTCCCTCCTGCTTGGGGGCCGTGACAGGAGGGGCAGGGGTTGGGGCCCAGGGCAATGCAGGGCAGCTGGTAGCCGGGGCCGGGGTAATGCAGGGTCCCCGAAGGGTGGCGGGGGGGGTCGTCCCCAGGTGCAGCACGGGCACGGCCCCGTGCACCTCCAGTCTGTCGGCTGTAGCGGGCACGCCGGTTCTGGAACCACACCTGCAGGGGAAACACGGACACAGGTTAGCGTCACGGGACACAGGAACTACACAGGGACACAACACGGACACGGGTCAGCATCATGGGAATGGCACAAACACGGGAACTACACAGGGACACGGAACACGGACACAGGTTAGCGTCACGAGACACGGGAACTTCACAGGGACACAGGACACGGACACGGGTCAGCGTCACGGGAACTACACAGGGATACGGAACACGGACACAGGTCAGTGTCACGGGAATGGCACAAACACGGGAACTACACAGGGATACGGAACACGGACACAGGTCAGTGTCACGGGAATGGCACAAACACGGGAACTACACAGGGACACGGAACACGGACACAGGTCAGTGTCACGGGAATGGCACAAACACGGGAACTACACAGGGATACGGAACATGGACACAGGTCAGTGTCACGGGAATGGCACAAACACGGGAACTACACAGGGACACGGAACACGGACACAGGTCAGTGTCACGGGAATGGCACAAACACGGGAACTACACAGGGACACGGAACACGGACACAGGTCAGTGTCACGGGAATGGCACAAACACGGGAACTACACAGGGATACGGAACACGGACACAGGTCAGTGTCACGGGAATGGCACAAACACGGGAACTACACAGGGATACGGAACACGGACACAGGTCAGTGTCACGGGAATGGCACAAACACGGGAACTACACAGGGACACGGAACACGGGTCAGCATCATGGGAACTTCACAGGGACACGGAACATGGACACAGGTCAGCATTACGGGAATGGCACAAACACGGGAACTACACAGGGACACGGAACACGGGTCAGCATCATGGGAACTTCACAGGGACACGGAACATGGACACGGCTCAGCATCACGGGAACTACACAGGGACACGGAACATGGACACAGGTCAGCGTCACGGGAACTACACAGGGACACGGAACGGGTCAGCATCACGGGACACGGGAACTAAACAGTGACATGGAACACGAACATGGGTCGACACACACAAGCACGGGCACTAGGAGGGTATGGGTGAGGAGGAGGGAGAGTGGGAATAGTGACAGAGACTGGGAGGGGATGGGTGGGGAGGTGAGGGGGAGTGATGGACAGACGGAGGAGGGAGAGTGGGAATAGTGACAGGGACTGGGAGGGGATGGGTGGGGAGGTGAGGGGGAGTGATGGACAGACGGAGGAGGGAGTGTGGGAATAGTGACAGAGACTGCGAGGGGATGGGTGGGGAGGTGAGGGGGAGTGATGGACAGATGGAGGAGGGAGAGTGGGAATAGTGACAGACTGGGAGGGGATGGGTGGGGAGGAGAGGGGGAGTGATGGACAGACGGAGGAGGGAGAGTGGGAATAGTGACAGAGACTGGGAGGGGATGGGTGGGGAGGTGAGGGGGAGTGATGGACAGACGGAGGAGGGAGAGTGGGAATAGTGACAGAGACTGGGAGGGGATGGGTGGGGAGGTGAGGGGGAGTGATGGACAGACAGAGGAGGGAGAGTGGGAATAGTGACAGAGACTGGGAGGGGATGGGTGGGCAGGTGAGGGGGAGTGATGGACAGACGGAGGAGGGAGAGTGGGAATAGTGACAGAGACTGGGTGCGGATGGGTGGGGAGGTGAGGGGGAGTGATGGACAGATGGAGGAGGGAGAGTGGGAATAGTGACAGAGACTGGGAGGGGATGGGTGGGGAGGTGAGGGGGAGTGATGGACAGACGGAGGAGGGAGAGTGGGAATAGTGACAGAGACTGGGAGGGGATGGGTGGGGAGGTGATGGGGAGTGATGGACAGACGGAGGAGGGAGAGTGGGAATAGTGACAGAGACTGGGAGGGGATGGGTGGGGAGGTGAGGGGGAGTGATGGACAGACGGAGGAGGGAGAGTGGGAATAGTGACAGAGACTGGGAGGGGATGGGTGGGGAGGTGAGGGGGAGTGATGGACAGACGGAGGAGGGAGAGTGGGAATAGTGACAGAGACTGTGAGGGGATGGGTGGGGAGGTGAGGGGGAGTGATGGTCAGACGGAGGAGGGGAGAGAGGGAATAGTGACAGGGCCTGGGAGGGGATGGGTGGTGAGGTGAGGGGGAGTGATGGACAGACGGAGGAGGGAGAGTGGGAATAGTGACAGAGACTGGGAGGGGATGGGTGGGGAGGTGAGGGGGAGTGATGGACAGACGGAGGAGGGAGAGTGGGAATAGTGACAGAGACTGGGAGGGGATGGGTGGGGAGGTGAGGGGGAGTGATGGACAGACGGAGGAGGGAGAGTGGGAATAGTGACAGAGACTGGGAGGGGATGGGTGGGGAGGTGAGGGGGAGTGATGGACAGACGGAGGAGGGGAGAGTGGGAATAGTGACAGAGACTGGGAGGGGATGGGTGGGGAGGTGAGGGGGAGTGATGGACAGACGGAGGAGGGAGAGTGGGAATAGTGACAGACTGGGAGGGGATGGGTGGGGAGGAGAGGGGGAGTGATGGACAGACGGAGGAGGGAGAGTGGGAATAGTGACAGAGACTGGGAGGGGATGGGTGGGGAGGTGAGGGGGAGTGGTGGACAGACGGAGGAGGGAGAGTGGGGATAGTGACAGAGACTGGGAGGGGATGGGTGGGGATGTGAGGGGGAGTGATGGACAGTCGGAGGAGGGAGAGTGGGAATAGAGATAGAGACTGGGAGGGGATGGGTGGGGAGGTGAGGGGGAGTGATGGACAGACGGAGGAGGGAGGGTGGGAATAGTGATAGAGACTGGGAGGGGATGGGTGGGGAGGTGAGGGGTAGTGATGGACAGACGGAGGAGGGAAAGTGGGAATAGTGACAGAGACTGGGAGGGGATGGGTGGGGAGGTGAGGGGGAGTGATGGACAGATGGAGGAGGGAGAGTGGGAATAGTGACAGAGACTGGGAGGGGATGGGTGGGGAGGTGAGGGGGAGTGATGGACAGACGGAGGAGGGAGAGTGGGAATAGTGACAGAGACTGGGAGGGGATGGGTGGGGAGGAGAGGGGGAGTGATGGACAGACGGAGGAGGGAGGGTGGGAATAGTGATAGAGACTGGGAGGGGATGGGTGGGGAGGTGAGGGGTAGTGATGGACAGTCGGAGGAGGGAAAGTGGGAATAGTGACAGAGACTGGGAGGGGATGGGTGGGGAGGTGAGGGGTAGTGATGGACAGACGGAGGAGGGAAAGTGGGAATAGTGACAGAGACTGGGAGGGGATGGGTGGGGAGGTGAGGGGGAGTGATGGACAGATGGAGGAGGGAGAGTGGGAATAGTGACAGAGACTGGGAGGGGATGGGTGGGGAGGAGAGGGGGAGTGATGGACAGACGGAGGAGGGAGAGTGGGAATAGTGACAGAGACTGGGAGGGGATGGGTGGGGAGGTGAGGGGGAGTGATGGACAGACAGAGAAGGGGAGAGTGGGAATAGTGACAGACTGGGAGGGGATGGGTGGGGAGGTGAGGGGGAGTGATGGACAGACGGAGGAGGGGAGAGTGGGAATAGTGACAGAGACTGGGAGGGGATGGCTGGGGAGGTGAGGGGGAGTGATGGACAGACGGAGGAGGGAGAGTGGGAATAGTGACAGAGACTGGGAGGGGATGGGTGGGGAGGTGAGGGGGAGTGATGGACAGACAGAGGAGGGAGAGTGGGAATAGTGACAGAGACTGGGAGGGGATGGGTGGGGAGGTGAGGGGGAGTGATGGACAGACGGAGGAGGGAGGGTGGGAATAGTGACAGAGACTGGGAGGGGATGGGTGGGGGAGTGATGGACAGTTGGAGGAGGGAGAGTGGGAATAGTGACAGAGACTGGGAGGGGATGGTTGGGGAGGTGAGGGGGAGTGATGGACTGACGGAGGAGGGAGAGTAGGAATAGTGACAGAGACTGGGAGGGGAAGGGTGGGGAGGTGAGGGGGAGTGATGGACAGACGGAGGGGGGAGAGTGGGAACAGTTACAGAAACTGGGAGGGGAAGGGTGGGGAGGTGAGGGGGAGTGATGGACAGACGGAGGGGGGAGAGTGGGAACAGTTACAGAGACTGGGTGGAGATGGGTGGGGAGGTGAGGGGGAGTGATGGACAGACGGAGGAGGGAGGGTGGGAATAGTGACAGAGACTGGGAGGGGATGGGTGGGGAGGTGAGGGGGAGTGATGGACAGACAGAGGAGGGGAGAGTGGGAATAGTGACAGACTGGGAGGGGATGGGTGGGGAGGTGAGGGGGAGTGATGGACAGACAGAGGAGGGAGAGTGGGAATAGTGACAGAGACTGGGAGGGGATGGGTGGGGAGGTGAGGGGGAGTGATGGACAGACGGAGGAGGGAGAGTGGGAATAGTGACAGAGACTGGGAGGGGATGGGTGGGGAGGTGAGGGGGAATGATGGACAGACGGAGGAGGGAGAGTGGGAATAGTGACAGAGACTGGGAGGGGATGGGTGGGGAGGTGAGGGGGAGTGATGGACAGACGGAGGAGGGAGAGTGGGAATAGTGACAGAGACTGGGAGGGGATGGGTGGGGAGGTGAGGGGGAATGATGGACAGACGGAGGAGGGAGAGTGGGAATAGTGACAGAGACTGGGAGGGGATGGGTGGGGAGGTGAGGGGGAGTGATGGACAGACGGAGGAGGGAGAGTGGGAATAGTGACAGAGACTGGGAGGGGATGGGTGGGGAGGTGAGGGGGAGTGTTGGACAGACAGAGGAGGGAGAGTGGGAATAGTGACAGAGACTGGGAGGGGATGGGTGGGGAGGTGAGGGGGAGTGATGGACAGACGGAGGAGGGAGAGTGGGAATAGTGACAGAGATTGGGAGGGGATGGGTGGGGAGGTGAGGGGGAGTGATGGACAGACGGAGGAGGGAGAGTGGGAATAGTGACAGAGACTGGGAGGGGATGGGTGGGGAGGTGAGGGGGAGTGATGGACAGACGGAGGAGGGAGAGTGGGAATAGTGACAGAGACTGGGAGGGGATGGGTGGGGAGGTGAGGGGGAGTGATGGACAGACGGAGGAGGGAGAGTGGATATAGTGACAGAGACTGGGAGGGGATGGAATGGGAGGTGAGGGGGAGTGATGGACAGACGGAGGAGGGGAGAGTGGGAATAGTGACAGAGACTGGGAGGGGATGGGTGGGGAGGTGAGGGGGAGTGATGGACAGACGGAGGAGGGGAGAGTGGGAATAGTGACAGAGACTGGGAGGGGATGGGTGGGGAGGTGAGGGGGAGTGATGGACAGACGGAGGAGGGGAGAGTGGGAATAGTGACAGAGACTGGGAGGGGATGGGTGGGGAGGTGAGGGGGAGTGATGGACAGACGGAGGAGGGGAGAGTGGGAATAGTGACAGAGACTGGGAGGGGATGGAATGGGAGGTGAGGGGGAGTGATGGACAGACGGAGGAGGGGAGAGTTTGAATAGTGACAGAGACTGGGAGGGGATGGGTGGGGAGGTGAGGGGGAGTGATGGACAGACGGAGGAGGGAGAGTGGGAATAGTGACAGAGACTGGGAGGGGATGGGTGGGGAGGTGAGGGGGAGTGATGGACAGACGGAGGAGGGAGTGTGGGAATAGTGACAGAGACTGGGAGGGGATGGGTGGGGAGGTGAGGGGGAGTGATGGACAGACGGAGGAGGGAGAGTGGGAATAGTGACAGAGACTGGGAGGGGATGGGTGGGGAGGTGAGGGGGAGTGATGGACAGACGGAGGAGGGAGAGTGGGAATAGTGACAGAGACTGGGAGGGGATGGGTGGGGAGGTGAGGGGGAGTGATGGACAGACGGAGAAGGGAGAGTGGGAATAGTGACAGAGACTGTGAGGGGATGGGTGGGGAGGTGAGGGGGAGTGATGGACAGACGGAGGAGGGGAGAGAGGGAATAGTGACAGGGCCTGGGAGGGGATGGGTGGGGAGGTGAGGGGGAGTGATGGACAGACGGAGGAGGGAGAGTGGGAATAGTGACAGGGCCTGGGAGGGGATGGGTGGGGAGGTGAGGGGGAGTGATGGACAGAAGGAGGAGGGAGAGTGGGAATAGTGACAGAGACTGGGAGGGGATGGGTGGGGAGGAGAGGGGGAGTGATGGACAGACGGAGGAGGGGAGAGTGGGAATAGTGACAGAGACTGGGAGGGGATGGGTGGGGAGGTGAGGGGGAGTGATGGACAGACGGAGGAGGGAGAGTGGGAATAGTGACAGAGACTGGGAGGGGATGGGTGGGGAGGTGAGGGGGAGTGATGGACAGACGGAGGAGGGGAGAGTGGGAATAGTGACAGAGACTGGGAGGGGATGGGTGGGGAGGTGAGGGGGAGTGATGGACAGACGGAGGAGGGAGAGTGGGAATAGTGACAGAGACTGGGAGGGGATGGGTGGGGAGGTGAGGGGGAGTGATGGACTGACGGAGGAGGGAGAGAGGGAATAGTGACAGGGACTGTGAGGGGATGGGTGGGGAGGTGAGGGGGTGTGATGGACAGACGGAGGAGGGAGAGTGGGAATAGTGACAGAGACTGGGAGGGGATGGGTGGGGAGGTGAGGGGGAGTGATCGACAGACGGAGGAGGGAGAGTGGGAATAGTGACAGAGACTGGGAGCGGATGGGTGGGGAGGTGAGGGGGTGTGATGGACAGACGGAGGAGGGGAGAGTGGGAATAGTGACAGAGACAAGGAGGGGATGGGTGGGGAGGTGAGGGGGAGTGATGGACAGACGGAGGAGGGAGGGTGGGAATAGTGACAGAGACTGGGAGGGGATGGGTGGGGAGGTGAGGGGGAGTGATGGACAGACAGAGGAGGGGAGAGTGGGAATAGTGACAGACTGGGAGGGGATGGGTGGGGAGGTGAGGGGGAGTGATGGACAGACAGAGGAGGGAGAGTGGGAATAGTGACAGAGACTGGGAGGGGATGGGTGGGGAGGTGAGGGGGAATGATGGACAGACGGAGGAGGGAGAGTGGGAATAGTGACAGAGACTGGGAGGGGATGGGTGGGGAGGTGAGGGGGAGTGATGGACAGACGGAGGAGGGAGAGTGGGAATAGTGACAGAGACTGGGAGGGGATGGGTGGGGAGGTGAGGGGGAATGATGGACAGACGGAGGAGGGAGAGTGGGAATAGTGACAGAGACTGGGAGGGGATGGGTGGGGAGGTGAGGGGGAGTGATGGACAGACGGAGGAGGGAGAGTGGGAATAGTGACAGAGACTGGGAGGGGATGGGTGGGGAGGTGAGGGGGAGTGATGGACAGACGGAGGAGGGGAGAGTGGGAATAGTGACAGAGACTGGGAGGGGATGGGTGGGGAGGTGAGGGGGAGTGATGGACAGACGGAGGAGGGAGAGTGGGAATAGTGACAGAGACTGGGAGGGGATGGGTGGGGAGGTGAGGGGGAGTGATGGACAGACGGAGGAGGGAGAGTGGGAATAGTGACAGAGACTGGGAGGGGATGGGTGGGGAGGTGAGGGGGAGTGATGGACAGACGGAGGAGGGAGAGTGGGAATAGTGACAGAGACTGGGAGGGGATGGGTGGGGAGGTGAGGGGGAGTGATGGACAGACGGAGGAGGGAGAGTGGGAATAGTGACAGAGACTGGGAGGGGATGGGTGGGGAGGTGAGGGGGAGTGATGGACAGACGGAGGAGGGAGAGTGGGAATAGTGACAGAGACTGTGAGGGGATGGGTGGGGAGGTGAGGGGGAGTGATGGACAGACGGAGGAGGGGAGAGAGGGAATAGTGACAGGGCCTGGGAGGGGATGGGTGGGGAGGTGAGGGGGAGTGATGGACAGACGGAGGAGGGAGAGTGGGAATAGTGACAGGGCCTGGGAGGGGATGGGTGGGGAGGTGAGGGGGAGTGATGGACAGACGGAGGAGGGAGAGTGGGAATAGTGACAGAGACTGGGAGGGGATGGGTGGGGAGGAGAGGGGGGAGTGATGGACAGACGGAGGAGGGGAGAGTGGGAATAGTGACAGAGACTGGGAGGGGATGGGTGGGGAGGTGAGGGGGAGTGATGGACAGACGGAGGAGGGGAGAGTGGGAATAGTGACAGAGACTGGGAGGGGATGGGTGGGGAGGTGAGGGGGAGTGATGGACAGACGGAGGAGGGAGAGTGGGAATAGTGACAGAGACTGGGAGGGGATGGTTGGGGAGGTGAGGGGGAGTGATGGACTGACGGAGGAGGGAGAGAGGGAATAGTGACAGGGACTGTGAGGGGATGGGTGGGAAGGTGAGGGGGTGTGATGGACAGACGGAGGAGGGAGAGTGGGAATAGTGACAGAGACTGGGAGGGGATGGGTGGGGAGGTGAGGGGGAGTGATCGACAGACGGAGGAGGGAGAGTGGGAATAGTGACAGAGACTGGGAGCGGATGGGTGGGGAGGTGAGGGGGTGTGATGGACAGACGGAGGAGGGGAGAGTGGGAATAGTGACAGAGACTGGGAGGGGATGGGTGGGGAGGTGAGGGGGAGTGATGGACAGACGGAAGAGGGGAGACTGGGAATAGTGACAGAGACTGGGAGGGGATGGGTGGGGAGGTGAGGGGGAGTGATGGACAGACGGAGGAGGGAGAGTGGGAATAGTGACAGAGACTGGGAGGGGATGGGTGGGGAGGTGAGGGGGAGTGATGGACAGACGGAGGAGGGAGAGTGGGAATAGTGACAGAGACTGGGAGGGGATGGGTGGGGAGGTGAGGGGGAGTGATGGACAGACGGAGGAGTGAGAGTGGGAATAGTGACAGAGACTGGGAGGGGATGGGTGGGGAGGTGAGGGGGAGTGATGGACAGACAGAGGAGGGAGAGTGGGAATAGTGTCAGAGACTGGGAGGGGATGGAATGGGAGGTGAGGGGGAGTGATGGACAGACGGAGGAGGGAGAGTGGGAATAGTGACAGAGACTGGGAGGGGATGGGTGGGGAGGAGAGGGGGAGTGATGGACAGACGGAGGAGTGAGAGTGGGAATAGTGACAGAGACTGGGAGGGGATGGGTGGGGAGGTGAGGGGGAGTGATGGACAGACAGAGGAGGGAGAGTGGGAATAGTGTCAGAGACTGGGAGGGGATGGAATGGGAGGTGAGGGGGAGTGATGGACAGACGGAGGACGGAGAGAGGGAACAGTGTCAGAGACTGGGAGGGGATGGGTGGGGAGGTGAGGGGGAGTGATGGACAGACGGAGGAGGGAGAGTGGGAATAGTGACAGACTGGGAGTGGATGGGTGGGGAGGTGAGGGGGAGTGATGGACAGACAGAGGAGGCAGAGTGGGAATAGTGACAGAGACTGGGAGGGGATGGGTGGGGAGGTGAGGGGGAGTGATGGACAGACGGAGGAGGGAGAGTGGGAATAGTGACAGAGACTGGGTGCGGATGGGTGGGGAGGTGAGGGGGAGTGATGGACAGACGGAGGAGGGAGAGTGGGAACAGTTACAGAGACTGGGTGGGGATGGGTGGGGAGGTGAGGGGGAGTGATGGACTGATGGAGGAGGGAGAGTGGGGATAGTGACAGAGACTGGGAGGGGATGGGTGGGGATGTGAGGGGGAGTGATGGACAGTCGGAGGAGGGAGAGTGGGAATAGAGATAGAGACTGGGAGGGGATGGGTGGGGAGGTGAGGGGGAGTGATGGACAGACGGAGGAGGGAGGGTGGGAATAGTGATAGAGACTGGGAGGGGATGGGTGGGGAGGTGAGGGGTAGTGATGGACAGACGGAGGAGGGAAAGTGGGAATAGTGACAGAGACAGGGAGGGGATGGGTGGGGAGGTGAGGGGGAGTGATGGACAGAAGGAGGAGGGGAGAGTGGGAATAGTGACAGAGACTGGGAGGGGATCGGTGGGGAGGTGAGGGGGAGTGATGGACAGACAGAGGAGGGGAGAGTGGGAATAGTGACAGAGACTGGGAGGGGATGGGTGGGGAGGTGAGGGGGAGTGATGGACAGACGGAGGAGGGAGAGTGGGAATAGTGACAGAGACTGGGAGGGGATGGGTGGGGAGGTGAGGGGGAGTGATGGACAGACGGAGGAGGGGAGTGTGGGAATAGTGACAGAGACTGGGAGGGGATGGGTGGGGAGGTGAGGGGGAGTGATGGACAGATGGAGGAGGGAGAGTGGGAATAGTGACAGAGACTGGGAGGGGATGGGTGGGGAGGTGAGGGGGAGTGATGGACAGACGGAGGAGGGGAGAGTGGGAATAGTGTCAGAGACTGGGAGGTGATGGGTGGGGAGGTGAGGGGGAGTGATGGACAGACGGAGGAGGGAGAGTGGGAATAGTGACAGGGACTGGGAGGGGATGGGTGGGGAGGTGAGGGGGAGTGATGGACAGACGGAGGAGGGGAGAGTGGGAATAGTGACAGAGACTGGGAGGGGATGGGTGGGGAGGTGAGGGGGAGTGATGGACAGACGGAGGAGGGAGAGTGGGAATAGTGACAGAGACTGGGTGGGGATGGGTGGGGAGGTGAGGGAGAGTGATGGACAGACGGAGGAGGGGAGAGTGGGAATAGTGACAGAGACTGGGAGGGGATGGGTGGGGAGGTGAGGGGGAGTGATGGACAGACGGAGGAGGGAGAGTGGGAATAGTGACAGAGACTGGGAGGGGATGGGTGGGGAGGTGAGGGGGAGTGATGGACAGACGGAGGAGGGAGGGTGGGAATAGTGACAGAGACTGGGAGGGGATGGGTGGGGAGGTGAGGGGGAGTGATGGACAGACGGAGGAGGGAGAGTGGGAATAGTGACAGAGACTGGGAGGGGATGGGTGGGGAGGTGAGGGGGTGTGATGGACAGACGGAGGAGGGAGAGTGGGAATAGTGACAGAGACTGGGAGGGGATGGCTGGGGAGGTGAGGGGGAGTGATGGACAGACGGAGGAGGGAGAGTGGGAATAGTGACAGGGACTGGGAGGGGATGGCTGGGGAGGTGAGGGGGAGTGATGGACAGATGGAGGAGGGAGAGTGGGAATAGTGACAGAGACTGGGTGCGGATGGGTGGGGAGGTGAGGGGGAGTGATGGACAGACGGAGGAGGGAGAGTGGGAATAGTGACAGAGACTGGGAGGGGATGGGTGTGGAGGTGAGGGGGAGTGATGGACAGACGGAGGAGGGAGAGTGGGAATAGTGACAGAGACTGGGAGGGGATGGGTGGGGAGGTGAGGGGGAGTGATGGACAGACGGAGGAGGGAGGGTGGGAATAGTGACAGAGACTGGGAGGGGATGGGTGGGGGAGTGATGGACAGTTGGAGGAGGGAGAGTGGGAATAGTGACAGAGACTGGGAGGGGATGGTTGGGGAGGTGAGGGGGAGTGATGGACTGACGGAGGAGGGAGAGTGGGAATAGTGACAGAGACTGGGAGGGGATGGCTGGGGAGGTGAGGGGGAGTGATGGACAGACGGAGGAGGGAGAGTGGGAATAGTGACAGAGACTGGGAGGGGATGGGTGGGGAGGTGAGGCGGAGTGATGGACAGACGGAGGAGGGGAGAGTGGGAATAGTGACAGAGACTGGGAGGAGATGGGTGGGGAGGTGAGGGGGAGTGATGGACAGACAGAGGAGGGAGAGTGGGAATAGTGACAGAGACTGGGAGGGGATGGGTGGGGAGGTGAGGGGGAGTGATGGACAGACGGAGGAGGGAGGGTGGGAATAGTGACAGAGACTGGGAGGGGATGGGTGGGGGAGTGATGGACAGTTGGAGGAGGGAGAGTGGGAATAGTGACAGAGACTGGGAGGGGATGGTTGGGGAGGTGAGGGGGAGTGATGGACTGACGGAGGAGGGAGAGTGGGAATAGTGACAGAGACTGGGAGGGGATGGTTGGGGAGGTGAGGGGGAGTGATGGACTGACGGAGGAGGGAGAGTGGGAATAGTGACAGAGACTGGGAGGGGATGGGTGGGGAGGTGAGGGGGAGTGATGGACAGACAGAGGAGGGAGAGTGGGAATAGTGACAGAGACTGGGAGGGGCTGGGTGGGGAGGTGAGCGTGAGTGATGGACAGACAGAGGAGGGAGAGTGGGAATAGTGACAGAGACTGGGAGGGGATGGGTGGGGAGGTGAGGGGGAGTGATGGACAGACGGAGGAGGGAGAGTGGGAATAGTGACAGGGCCTGGGAGGGGATGGGTGGGGAGGTGAGGGGGAGTGATGGACAGACGGAGGAGGGAGAGTGGGAATAGTGACAGAGACTGGGAGGGGATGGGTGGGGAGGAGAGGGGGAGTGATGGACAGACGGAGGAGGGAGAGTGGGAATAGTGACAGAGACTGGGAGGGGATGGGTGGGGAGGTGAGGGGGAGTGATGGACAGACGGAGGAGGGAGAGTGGGAATAGTGACAGAGACTGGGAGGGGATGGGTGGGGAGGTGAGGGGGAGTGATGGACAGACGCAGGAGGGAGAGTGGGAATAGTGACAGAGACTGGGAGGGGATGGGTGGGGAGGTGAGGGGGAATGATGGACAGACGGAGGAGGGAGAGTGGGAATAGTGACAGAGACTGGGAGGGGATGGGTGGGGAGGTGAGGGGGAGTGTTGGACAGACGGAGGAGGGAGAGTGGGAATAGTGACAGGGACTGGAAGGGGATGGGTGGGGAGGTGAGGGGGAGTGATGGACAGACGGAGGAGGGAGAGTGGGAATAGTGACAGAGACTGGGAGGGGATGGGTGGGGAGGTGAGGGGGAGTGTTGGACAGTCAGAGGAGGGAGAGTGGGAATAGTGACAGAGACTGGGAGGGGATGGGTGGGGAGGTGAGGGGGAGTGATGGACAGACGGAGGAGGGAGAGTGGGAATAGTGACAGAGACTGGGAGGGGATGGGTGGGGAGGTGAGGGGGAGTGATGGACAGACGGAGGAGGGGAGAGTGGGAATAGTGACAGAGACTGGGAGGGGATGGGTGGGGAGGTGAGGGGGAGTGATGGACAGACGGAGGAGGGAGAGTGGGAATAGTGACAGAGACTGGGAGGGGATGGGTGGGGAGGTGAGGGGGAGTGATGGACAGACGGAGGAGGGAGAGTGGGAATAGTGACAGAGACTGGGAGGGGATGGGTGGGGAGGTGAGGGGGAGTGATGGACAGGGAGGAGGGAGAGTGGGAATAGTGACAGAGACTGGGAGGGGATGGGTGGGGAGGTGAGGGGGAGTGATGGACAGACGGAGGAGGGGAGAGAGGGAATAGTGACAGGGCCTGGGAGGGGATGGGTGGGGAGGTGAGGGGGAGTGATGGACAGACGGAGGAGGGAGAGTGGGAATAGTGACAGGGCCTGGGAGGGGATGGGTGGGGAGGTGAGGGGGAGTGATGGACAGACGGAGGAGGGAGAGTGGGAATAGTGACAGAGACTGGGAGGGGATGGGTGGGGAGGTGAGGGGGAGTGATGGACAGACGGAGGAGGGAGAGTGGGAATAGTGACAGAGACTGGGAGGGGATGGGTGGGGAGGTGAGGGGGAGTGATGGACAGACGGAGGAGGGAGAGTGGGAATAGTGACAGAGACTGGGAGGGGATGGGTGGGGAGGTGAGGGGGAGGGATGGACAGACGGAGGAGGGAGAGTGGGAATAGTGACAGAGACTGGGAGGGGATGGGTGGGGAGGTGAGGGGGTGTGATGGACAGATGGAGGAGGGAGAGTGGGAATAGTGACAGAGACTGGGAGGGGATGGGTGGGGAGGTGAGGGGGAGTGATGGACAGACGGAGGAGAGGAGAGTGGGAATAGTGACAGAGACTGGGAGGGGATGGGTGGGGAGGTGAGGGGGAGTGATGGACAGACGGAGGAGGGGAGAGTGGGAATAGTGACAGAGACTGGGAGGGGATGGGTGGGGAGGTGAGGGGGAGTGATGTACAGACGGAGGAGGGAGAGTGGGAATAGTGACAGAGACTGGGAGGGGATGGGTGGGGAGGTGAGGGGGAGTGATGGACAGACGGAGGAGGGGAGAGTGGGAATAGTGACAGACTGGGAGGGGATGCGTGGGGAGGTGAGGGGGAGTGATGGACAGACGGAGGAGGGAGAGTGGGAATAGTGACAGAGACTGGGAGGGGATGGGTGGGGAGGTGAGGGGGAGTGATGGACAGACGGAGGAGGGAGAGTTGGAATAGTGTCAGAGACTGGGAGGGGATGGGTGGGGAGGTGAGGGGGTATGATGGACAGATGGAGGAGGGAGAGTGGGAATAGTGACAGAGACTGGGAGGGGATGGGTGGGGAGGTGAGGGGGAGTGATGGACAGACGGAGGAGGGAGAGTGGGAATAGTGACAGAGACTGGGAGGGGATGGGTGGGGAGGTGAGGGGGAGTGATGGACAGACGGAGGAGGGAGAGTGGGAATAGTGACAGAGACTGGGAGGGGATGGTGGGGAGGTGAGGGGGAGTGATGGACAGATGGAGGAGGGAGAGTGGGAATAGTGACAGAGACTGGGAGGGGATGGGTGGGGAGGTGAGGGGGAGTGATGGACAGATGGAGGAGGGAGAGTGGGAATAGTGACAGAGACTGGGAGGGGATGGGTGGGGAGGTGAGGCGGTGTGATGGACAGACGGAGGAGGGAGAGTGGTAGTAGTGACAGAGACTGGGAGGGGATGGGTGGGGAGGTGAGGGGAAGTGATGGACAGACGGAGGAGGGAGAGTGGGAATAGTGACAGAGACTGGGAGGGGATGGGTGGGGAGGTGAGGGGGAGTGATGGACAGACAGAGGAGGGAGAGTGGGAATAGTGACAGAGACTGGGAGGGGATGGGTGGGGAGGTGAGGGGGAGTGATGGACAGACGGAGGAGGGGAGAGTGGGAATAATGACAGAGACTGGGAGGGGATGGGTGGGGAGGTGAGGGGGAGTGATGGACAGACAGAGGAGGGAGTGTGGGAATAGTGACAGAGACTGTGAGGGGATGGGTGGGGAGGTGAGGGGGAGTGATGGACAGACGGAGGAGGGGAGAGTGGGAATAGTGACTGAGACTGGGAGGGGATGGGTGGGGAGGTGAGGGGGAGTGATGGACAGACGGAGGAGGGAGAGTGGGAATAGTGACAGGGACTGGGAGGGGATGGCTGGGGAGGTGAGGGGGAGTGATGGACAGATGGAGGAGGGAGAGTGGGAATAGTGACAGAGACTGGGTGCGGATGGGTGGGGAGGTGAGGGGGAGTGATGGACAGACGGAGGAGAGAGAGTGGGAATAGTGACAGAGACTGGGAGGGGATGGGTGGGGAGGTGAGGGGGAGTGATGGACAGACGGAGGGGGGAGAGTGGGAATAGTGACAGAGACTGGGAGGGGATGGGTGGGGAGTTGAGGGGGAGTGTTGGACAGACGGAGGAGGGAGAGTGGGAATAGTGACAGAGACTGGGAGGGGATGGGTGGGGAGGTGAGGGGGAGTGATGGACAGACGGAGGAGGGAGAGTGGGAATAGTGACAGAGACTGGGAGGGGATGGGTGGGGAGGTGAGGGGGAATGATGGACAGACGGAGGAGGGAGAGTGGGAATAGTGACAGAGACTGTGAGGGGATGGGTGGGGAGGTGAGGGGGAGTGATGGACAGACGGAGGAGGGAGAGTGGGAATAGTGACAGAGACTGGGAGGGGATGGGTGGGGAGGTGAGGGGGAGTGTTGGACAGACAGAGGAGGGAGAGTGGGAATAGTGACAGAGACTGGGAGGGGATGGGTGGGGAGGTGAGGGGGAGTGATGGACAGACGGAGGAGGGAGAGTGGGAATAGTGACAGAGACTGGGAGGGGATGGGTGGGGAGGTGAGGGGGAGTGATGGATAGAGGGAGGAGGGAGAGTGGGAATAGTGACAGAGACTGGGAGGGGATGGGTGGGGAGGTGAGGGGGAGTGATGGACAGACGGAGGAGGGGAGAGTGGGAATTGTGACAGAGACTGGGAGGGGATGGGTGGGGAGGTGAGGGGGAGTGATGTACAGACGGAGGAGGGAGAGTGGGAATAGTGACAGAGACTGGGAGGGGATGGGTGGGGAGGTGAGGGGGAGTGATGGACAGACGGAGGAGGGAGAGTGGGAATAGTGACAGAGACTGGGAGGGGATGGGTGGGGAGGTGAGGGGGAGTGATGGACAGACGGAGGAGGGAGAGTGGGAATAGTGACAGAGACTGGGAGGGGATGGGTGGGGAGGTGAGGGGGAGTGATGGACAGACGGAGGAGGGGAGAGAGGGAATAGTGACAGGGCCTGGGAGGGGATGGGTGGGGAGGTGAGGGGGAGTGATGGACAGACGGAGGAGGGAGAGTGGGAATAGTGACAGAGACTGGGAGGGGATGGGTGGGGAGGAGAGGGGGAGTGATGGACAGACGGAGGAGGGGAGAGTGGGAATAGTGACAGAGACTGGGAGGGGATGGGTGGGGAGGTGAGGGGGAGTGATGGACAGACAGAGGAGGGGAGAGTGGGAATAGTGACAGACTGGGAGGGGATGCGTGGGGAGGTGAGGGGGAGTGATGGACAGACGGAGGAGGGAGAGTGGGAATAGTGACAGAGACTGGGAGGGGATGGGTGGGGAGGTGAGGGGGAGTGATGGACAGACGGAGGAGGGAGAGTGGGAATAGTGACAGAGACTGGGAGGGGATGGGTGGGGAGGTGAGGGGGAGTGATGGACAGACGGAGGGGGGAGTGGGAATAGTGACAGAGACTGGGAGGGGATGGGTGGGGAGTGATGGACAGACAGAGGAGGGAGAGTGGGAATAGTGACAGAGACTGGGAGGGGATGGGTGGGGAGGTGAGGGGGAGTGATGGACAGACGGAGGAGGAAGAGTGGGAATAGTGTCAGAGACTGGGAGGGGATGGGTGGGGAGGTGAGGGGGAGTGATGGACAGACAGAGGAGGGAGAGTGGGAATAGTGACAGAGACTGGGAGGGGATGGGTGGGGAGGTGAGGGGGAGTGATGGACTGACGGAGGAGGGGAGAGTGGGAATAATGACAGAGACTGGGAGGGGATGGGTGGGGAGGTGAGGGGGTATGATGGACAGATGGAGGAGGGAGAGTGGGAATAGTGACAGAGACTGGGAGGGGATGGGTGGGGAGGTGAGGGGGAGTGATGGACAGACGGAGGAGGGAGAGTGGGAATAGTGACAGAGACTGGGAGGGGATGGGTGGGGAGGTGAGGGGGAGTGATGGACAGACGGAGGAGGGAGAGTGGGAATAGTGACAGAGACTGGGAGGGGATGGTGGGGAGGTGAGGGGGAGTGATGGACAGATGGAGGAGGGAGAGTGGGAATAGTGACAGAGACTGGGAGGGGATGGGTGGGGAGGTGAGGGGGAGTGATGGACAGATGGAGGAGGGAGAGTGGGAATAGTGACAGAGACTGGGAGGGGATGGGTGGGGAGGTGAGGCGGTGTGATGGACAGACGGAGGAGGGAGAGTGGTAGTAGTGACAGAGACTGGGAGGGGATGGGTGGGGAGGTGAGGGGAAGTGATGGACAGACGGAGGAGGGAGAGTGGGAATAGTGACAGAGACTGGGAGGGGATGGGTGGGGAGGTGAGGGGGAGTGATGGACAGACAGAGGAGGGAGAGTGGGAATAGTGACAGAGACTGGGAGGGGATGGGTGGGGAGGTGAGGGGGAGTGATGGACAGACGGAGGAGGGGAGAGTGGGAATAATGACAGAGACTGGGAGGGGATGGGTGGGGAGGTGAGGGGGAGTGATGGACAGACAGAGGAGGGAGTGTGGGAATAGTGACAGAGACTGTGAGGGGATGGGTGGGGAGGTGAGGGGGAGTGATGGACAGACGGAGGAGGGGAGAGTGGGAATAGTGACTGAGACTGGGAGGGGATGGGTGGGGAGGTGAGGGGGAGTGATGGACAGACGGAGGAGGGAGAGTGGGAATAGTGACAGGGACTGGGAGGGGATGGCTGGGGAGGTGAGGGGGAGTGATGGACAGATGGAGGAGGGAGAGTGGGAATAGTGACAGAGACTGGGTGCGGATGGGTGGGGAGGTGAGGGGGAGTGATGGACAGACGGAGGAGAGAGAGTGGGAATAGTGACAGAGACTGGGAGGGGATGGGTGGGGAGGTGAGGGGGAGTGATGGACAGACGGAGGGGGGAGAGTGGGAATAGTGACAGAGACTGGGAGGGGATGGGTGGGGAGTTGAGGGGGAGTGTTGGACAGACGGAGGAGGGAGAGTGGGAATAGTGACAGAGACTGGGAGGGGATGGGTGGGGAGGTGAGGGGGAGTGATGGACAGACGGAGGAGGGAGAGTGGGAATAGTGACAGAGACTGGGAGGGGATGGGTGGGGAGGTGAGGGGGAATGATGGACAGACGGAGGAGGGAGAGTGGGAATAGTGACAGAGACTGTGAGGGGATGGGTGGGGAGGTGAGGGGGAGTGATGGACAGACGGAGGAGGGAGAGTGGGAATAGTGACAGAGACTGGGAGGGGATGGGTGGGGAGGTGAGGGGGAGTGTTGGACAGACAGAGGAGGGAGAGTGGGAATAGTGACAGAGACTGGGAGGGGATGGGTGGGGAGGTGAGGGGGAGTGATGGACAGACGGAGGAGGGAGAGTGGGAATAGTGACAGAGACTGGGAGGGGATGGGTGGGGAGGTGAGGGGGAGTGATGGATAGAGGGAGGAGGGAGAGTGGGAATAGTGACAGAGACTGGGAGGGGATGGGTGGGGAGGTGAGGGGGAGTGATGGACAGACGGAGGAGGGGAGAGTGGGAATTGTGACAGAGACTGGGAGGGGATGGGTGGGGAGGTGAGGGGGAGTGATGGACAGACGGAGGAGGGAGAGTGGGAATAGTGACAGAGACTGGGAGGGGATGGGTGGGGAGGTGAGGGGGAGTGATGGACAGACGGAGGAGGGAGAGTGGGAATAGTGACAGAGACTGGGAGGGGATGGGTGGGGAGGTGAGGGGGAGTGATGGACAGACGGAGGAGGGAGAGTGGGAATAGTGACAGAGACTGGGAGGGGATGGGTGGGGAGGTGAGGGGGAGTGATGGACAGACGGAGGAGGGGAGAGAGGGAATAGTGACAGGGCCTGGGAGGGGATGGGTGGGGAGGTGAGGGGGAGTGATGGACAGACGGAGGAGGGAGAGTGGGAATAGTGACAGAGACTGGGAGGGGATGGGTGGGGAGGAGAGGGGGAGTGATGGACAGACGGAGGAGGGGAGAGTGGGAATAGTGACAGAGACTGGGAGGGGATGGGTGGGGAGGTGAGGGGGAGTGATGGACAGACAGAGGAGGGGAGAGGGAATAGTGACAGACTGGGAGGGGATGCGTGGGGAGGTGAGGGGGAGTGATGGACAGACGGAGGAGGGAGAGTGGGAATAGTGACAGAGACTGGGAGGGGATGGGTGGGGAGGTGAGGGGGAGTGATGGACAGACGGAGGAGGGAGAGTGGGAATAGTGACAGAGACTGGGAGGGGATGGGTGGGGAGGTGAGGGGGAGTGATGGACAGACGGAGGGGGGAGTGGGAATAGTGACAGAGACTGGGAGGGGATGGGTGGGGAGTGATGGACAGACAGAGGAGGGAGAGTGGGAATAGTGACAGAGACTGGGAGGGGATGGGTGGGGAGGTGAGGGGGAGTGATGGACAGACGGAGGAGGAAGAGTGGGAATAGTGTCAGAGACTGGGAGGGGATGGGTGGGGAGGTGAGGGGGAGTGATGGACAGACAGAGGAGGGAGAGTGGGAATAGTGACAGAGACTGGGAGGGGATGGGTGGGGAGGTGAGGGGGAGTGATGGACTGACGGAGGAGGGGAGAGTGGGAATAATGACAGAGACTGGGAGGGGATGGGTGGGGAGGTGAGGGGGAGTGATGGACAGACAGAGGAGGGAGTGTGGGAATAGTGACAGAGACTGTGAGGGGATGGGTGGGGAGGTGAGGGGGAGTGATGGACAGACGGAGGAGGGGAGAGTGGGAATAGTGACTGAGACTGGGAGGGGATGGGTGGGGAGGTGAGGGGGAGTGATGGACAGATGGAGGGAGAGTGGGAATAGTGACAGAGACTGGGAGGGGATGGGTGGGGAGGTGAGGGGGAGTGATGGACAGACGGAGGAGGGAGAGTGGGAATAGTGACAGGGACTGGGAGGGGATGGCTGGGGAGGTGAGGGGGAGTGATGGACAGATGGAGGAGGGAGAGTGGGAATAGTGACAGAGACTGGGTGCGGATGGGTGGGGAGGTGAGGGGGAGTGATGGACAGACGGAGGAGGGAGAGTGGGAATAGTGACAGAGACTGGGAGGGGATGGGTGGGGAGGTGAGGGAGTGTGATGGACAGACGGAGGAGGGAGAGTGGGAATAGTGACAGAGACTGGGAGGGGATGGGTGGGGAGGTGAGGGGGAGTGATGGACAGACGGAGGAGGGAGATTGGGAATAGTGACAGAGACTGGGAGGGGATGGGTGGGGAGGTGAGGGGGAGTGATGGACAGACGGAGGAGGGAGAGTGGGTATAGTGACAGAGACTGGGAGGGGATGGGTGGGGAGGTGAGGGGGAGTGATGGACAGATGGAGGAGGGAGAGTGGGAATAGTGACAGAGACTGGGTGCGGATGGGTGGGGAGGTGAGGGGGAGTGATGGACAGACGGAGGAGGGAGAGTGGTTATAGTGACAGAGTCTGGGAGGGGATGGGTGGGGAGGTGAGGGGGAGTGATGGACAGACGGAGGAGAGAGAGTGGGAATAGTGACAGAGACTGGGAGGGGATGGGTGGGGAGGTGAGGGAGAGTGATGGACAGACGGAGGAGGGAGAGTGGGAATAGTGACAGAGACTGGGAGGGGATGGGTGGGGAGGTGAGGGGGAGTGATGGTCAGACGGAGAAGGGGAGAGTGGGAATAGTGACAGAGACTGGGAGGGGATGGGTGGGGAGGTGAGGGGGAGTGATGGACAGACGGAGGAGGGAGGGTGGGAATAGTGACAGAGACTGGGAGGGGATGGGTGGGGAGGTGAGGGGGAGTGATGGACAGACGGAAGAGGGGAGAGTGGGAATAGTGACAGAGACTGGGAGGGGATGGGTGGGGAGGTGAGGGGGAGTGATGGACAGACGGAAGAGGGGAGAGTGGGAATAGTGACAGAGACTGGGAGGGGATGGGTGGGGAGGAGAGGGGGAGTGATGGACAGACAGAGGAGGGAGAGTGGGAATAGTGACAGAGACTGGGTGGGGATGGGTGGGGAGGTGAGGGGGAGTGATGGACAGACGGAGGAGGGAGGGTGGGAATAGTGATAGAGACTGGGAGGGGATGGGTGGGGAGGTGAGGGGGAGTGATGGACAGACGGAGGAGGGAGAGTGGGAATAGTGACAGAGACTGGGTGGGGATGGGTGGGGAGGTGAGGGGGAGTGATGGACAGACGGAGGAGGGAGGGTGGGAATAGTGATAGAGACTGGGAGGGGATGGGTGGGGAGGTGAGGGGGAGTGATGGACAGATGGAGGAGGGAGAGTGGGAATAGTGACAGAGACTGGGTGGGGATGGGTGGGGAGGTGAGGGGGAGTGATGGACAGACGGAGGAGGGAGGGTGGGAATAGTGATAGAGACTGGGAGGGGATGGGTGGGGAGGTGAGGGGGAGTGATGGACAGATGGAGGAGGGAGAGTGGGAATAGTGACAGAGACTGGGAGGGGATGGGTGGGGAAGTGAGGAGGAGTGATGGACAGATGGAGGAGGGAGAGTGGGAATAGTGACAGAGACTGGGCGGGGATGGGTGGGGAGGTGAGGGGGAGTGATGGACAGACGGAGGAGGGAGAGTGGGTATAGTGACAGAGACTGGGAGGGGATGGTTGGGGAGGTGAGGGGGAGTGATGGACAGACGGAGGAGGGAGAGTGGGGATAGTGACAGAGACTGGGAGGGGATGGGTGGGGAGGTGAGGGGGAGTGATGGACAGTCGGAGGAGGGAGAGTGGGGATAGTGACAGAGACTGGGAGGGGATGGGTGGGGAGGTGAGGGGGAGTGATGGACAGACAGAGGAGGGGAGAGTGGGAATAGTGACAGAGACTGGGAGGGGATGGGTGGGGAGGTGAGGGGGAGTGATGGACAGACGGAGGAGGGAGGGTGGGAATAGTGACAGAGACTGGGAGGGGATGGGCGGGGAGGTGAGGGGGAGTGATGGACAGACAGAGGAGGGAGAGTGGAAATAGTGACAGAGACTGGGAGGGGATGGGTGGGGAGGTGAGGGGGAGTGATGGACAGACGGAGGAGGGAGAGTGGGAATAGTGACAGAGACTGGGAGGGGATGGGTGGGGAGGTGAGGGGGAGTGATGGACAGACAGAGGAGGGAGAGTGGGAATTGTGACAGAGACTGGGAGGGGATGGGTGGGGAGGTGAGGGGGAGTGATGGACAGACGGAGGAGGGGAGTGTGGGAATAGTGACAGACTGGGTGGGGATGGGTGGGGAGGTGAGGGGGAGTGATGGACTGACGGAGGAGGGAGAGTGGGAATAGTGACAGAGACTGGGAGGGGATGGGTGGGGAGGTGAGGGGGAGTGATGGACAGACAGAGGAGGGGAGAGTGGGAATAGTGACAGACTGGGAGGGGATGGGTGGGGAGGTGAGGGGGAGTGATGGACAGACAGAGGAGGGGAGAGTGGGAATAGTGACAGACTGGGAGGGGATGGGTGGGGAGGTGAGGGGGAGTGATGGACAGACGGAGGAGGGAGAGTGGGAATAGTGACAGAGACTGGGAGGGGATGGGTGGGGAGGTGAGGGGGAGTGATGGAGAGACAGAGGAGGGGAGAGTGGGAATAGTGACAGACTGGGAGGGGATGGGTGGGGAGGTGAGGGGGAGTGATGGACAGACGGAGGAGGGAGAGTGGGAATAGTGACAGAGACTGGGAGGGGATGGGTGGGGAGGTGAGGGGGAGTGATGGACAGACGGAGGGGGGAGAGTGGGAACAGTTACAGAGACTGGGTGGGGATGGGTGGGGAGGTGAGGGGGAGTGATGGACTGATGGAGGAGGGAGAGTGGGGATAGTGACAGAGACTGGGAGGGGATGGGTGGGGATGTGAGGGGGAGTGATGGACAGTCGGAGGAGGGAGAGTGGGAATAGAGATAGAGACTGGGAGGGGATGGGTGGGGAGGTGAGGGGGAGTGATGGACAGACGGAGGAGGGAGGGTGGGAATAGTGATAGAGACTGGGAGGGGATGGGTGGGGAGGTGAGGGGTAGTGATGGACAGACGGAGGAGGGAAAGTGGGAATAGTGACAGAGACTGGGAGGGGATGGGTGGGGAGGTGAGGGGGAGTGATGGACAGAAGGAGGAGGGGAGAGTGGGAATAGTGACAGAGACTGGGAGGGGATGGGTGGGGAGGTGAGGGGGAGTGATGGACAGACGGAGGGGGGATTGGGAATAGTGACAGAGACTGGGAGGGGATGGGTAGGGAGGTGAGGGGGAGTGATGGACAGATGGAGGAGGGAGAGTGGGAATAGTGACAGAGACTGGGAGGGGATGGGTGGGGAGGTGAGGGGGAGTGATGGACAGACGGAGGAGGGAGAGTGGGAATAGTGACAGGGCCTGGGAGGGGATGGGTGGGGAGGTGAGGGGGAGTGATGGACAGACGGAGGAGGGAGAGTGGGAATAGTGACAGAGACTGGGAGGGGATGGGTGGGGAGGTGAGGGGGAGTGATGGACAGACGGAGGAGGGAGAGTGGGAATAGTGACAGAGACTGGGAGGGGATGGGTGGGGAGGTGAGGGGGAGTGATGGACAGACAGAGGAGGGGAGAGTGGGAATAGTGACAGACTGGGAGGGGATGGGTGGGGAGGTGAGGGGGAGTGATGGACAGACAGAGGAGGGAGAGTGGGAATAGTGACAGAGACTGGGAGGGGATGGGTGGGGAGGTGAGGGGGAGTGATGGACAGACGGAGGAGGGAGAGTGGGAATAGTGACAGAGACTGGGAGGGGATGGGTGGGGAGGTGAGGGGGTATGATGGACAGACGGAGGAGGGAGAGTGGGAATAGTGACAGAGACTGGGAGGGGATGGGTGGGGAGGTGAGGGGGAGTGATGGACAGACGGAGGAGGGGAGAGTGGGAATAGTGACAGAGACTGGGAGGGGATGGCTGGGGAGTTGAGGGGGAGTGATGGACAGACGGAGGAGGGAGAGTGGGAATAGTGACAGAGACTGGGAGGGGATGGGTGGGGAGGTGAGGGGGAGTGATGGACAGACAGAGGAGGGAGAGTGGGAATAGTGACAGAGACTGGGAGGGGATGGGTGGGGAGGTGAGGGGGAGTGATGGACAGACGGAGGAGGGAGGGTGGGAATAGTGACAGAGACTGGGAGGGGATGGGTGGGGAGGTGAGGGGGAGTGATGGACAGACGGAGGAGGGGAGAGTGGGAATAGTGACAGAGACTGGGAGGGGATGGGTGGGGAGGTGAGGGGGAGTGATGGACAGACGGAGGAGGGAGAGTGGGAATAGTGACAGAGACTGGGAGGGGATGGGTGGGGAGGTGAGGGGGAGTGATGGACAGTTGGAGGAGGGAGAGTGGGAATAGTGACAGAGACTGGGAGGGGATGGTTGGGGAGGTGAGGGGGAGTGATGGACTGACGGAAGAGGGAGAGTGGGAATAGTGACAGAGACTGGGAGGGGATGGTTGGGGAGGTGAGGGGGAGTGATGGACTGACGGAGGAGGGAGAGTGGGAATAGTGACAGAGACTGGGAGGGGATGGGTGGGGAGGTGAGGGGGAGTGATGGACAGACGGAGGAGGGGAGAGAGGGAATAGTGACAGGGCCTGGGAGGGGATGGGTGGGGAGGTGAGGGGGAGTGATGGACAGACGGAGGAGGGAGAGTGGGAATAGTGACAGGGCCTGGGAGGGGATGGGTGGGGAGGTGAGGGGGAGTGATGGACAGACGGAGGAGGGAGAGTGGGAATAGTGACAGAGACTGGGAGGGGATGGGTGGGGAGGTGAGGAGGAGTGATGGACAGATGGAGGAGGGAGAGTGGGTATAGTGACAGAGACTGGGAGGGGATGGTTGGGGAGGTGAGGGGGAGTGATGGACAGACGGAGGAGGGAGAGTGGGGATAGTGACAGAGACTGGGAGGGGATGGGTGGGGAGGTGAGGGGGAGTGATGGACAGTCGGAGGAGGGAGAGTGGGAATAGAGATAGAGACTGGGAGGGGATGGGTGGGGAGGTGAGGGGGAGTGATGGACAGACGGAGGAGGGAGGGTGGGAATAGTGACAGAGACTGGGAGGGGATGGGCGGGGAGGTGAGGGGGAGTGATGGACAGACAGAGGAGGGAGAGTGGAAATAGTGACAGAGACTGGGAGGGGATGGGTGGGGAGGTGAGGGGGAGTGATGGACAGACGGAGGAGGGAGAGTGGGAATAGTGACAGAGACTGGGAGGGGATGGGTGGGGAGGTGAGGGGGTGTGATGGACAGACGGAGGAGGGGAGAGTGGGAATAGTGACAGAGACTGGGAGGGGATGGGTGGGGAGGTGAGGGGGAGTGATGGACAGACAGAGGAGGGGAGAGTGGGAATAGTGACAGACTGGGTGGGGATGGGTGGGGAGGTGAGGGGGAGTGATGGACTGACGGAGGAGGGAGAGTGGGAATAGTGACAGAGACTGGGAGGGGATGGGTGGGGAGGTGAGGGGGAGTGATGGACAGACAGAGGAGGGAGAGTGGGAATAGTGACAGACTGGGAGGGGATGGGTGGGGAGGTGAGGGGGAGTGATGGACTGACGGAGGAGGGAGAGTGGGAATAGTGACAGAGACTGGGAGGGGATGGGTGGGGAGGTGAGGGGGAGTGATGGACAGATGGAGGAGGGAGAGTGGGAATAGTGACAGACTGGGAGGGGATGGGTGGGGAGGTGAGGGGAAGTGATGGACAGATGGAGGAGGGAGAGTGGGAATAGTGACAGAGACTGGGAGGGGATGGGTGGGGAGGTGAGGGGGAGTGATGGACTGACGGAGGAGGGAGAGTGGGAATAGTGACAGAGACTGGGAGGGGATGGGTGGGGAGGTGAGGGGGAGTGATGGACAGACGGAGGGGGGAGAGTGGGAATAGTGACAGAGACTGGGAGGGGATGGGTGGGGAGGTGAGGGGGAGTGATGGACAGACAGAGGAGGGAGAGTGGGAATAGTGACAGAGACTGGGAGGGGATGGGTGGGGAGGTGAGCGGGAGTGATGGAGAGACAGAGGAGGGGAGAGTGGGAATAGTGACAGACTGGGAGGGGATGGGTGGGGAGGTGAGGGGGAGTGATGGACAGACGGAGGAGGGAGAGTGGGAATAGTGACAGAGACTGGGAGGGGATGGGTGGGGAGGTGAGGGGGAGTGATGGACAGACGGAGGGGGGAGAGTGGGAACAGTTACAGAGACTGGGTGGGGATGGGTGGGGAGGTGAGGGGGAGTGATGGACTGATGGAGGAGGGAGAGTGGGGATAGTGACAGAGACTGGGAGGGGATGGGTGGGGATGTGAGGGGGAGTGATGGACAGTCGGAGGAGGGAGAGTGGGAATAGAGATAGAGACTGGGAGGGGATGGGTGGGGAGGTGAGGGGGAGTGATGGACAGACGGAGGAGGGAGGGTGGGAATAGTGATAGAGACTGGGAGGGGATGGGTGGGGAGGTGAGGGGTAGTGATGGACAGACGGAGGAGGGAAAGTGGGAATAGTGACAGAGACTGGGAGGGGATGGGTGGGGAGGTGAGGGGGAGTGATGGACAGAAGGAGGAGGGGAGAGTGGGAATAGTGACAGAGACTGGGAGGGGATGGGTGGGGAGGTGAGGGGGAGTGATGGACAGACGGAGGGGGGATTGGGAATAGTGACAGAGACTGGGAGGGGATGGGTGGGGAGGTGAGGGGGAGTGATGGACAGATGGAGGAGGGAGAGTGGGAATAGTGACAGAGACTGGGAGGGGATGGGTGGGGAGGTGAGGGGGAGTGATGGACAGACGGAGGAGGGAGAGTGGGAATAGTGACAGGGCCTGGGAGGGGATGGGTGGGGAGGTGAGGGGGAGTGATGGACAGACGGAGGAGGGAGAGTGGGAATAGTGACAGAGACTGGGAGGGGATGGGTGGGGAGGTGAGGGGGAGTGATGGACCGACGGAGGAGGGGAGAGTGGGAATAGTGACAGAGACTGGGAGGGGATGGGTGGGGAGGTGAGGGGGAGTGATGGACAGACAGAGGAGGGAGAGTGGGAATAGTGACAGAGACTGGGAGGGGATGGGTGGGGAGGTGAGGGGGAGTGATGGACAGACAGAGGAGGGGAGAGTGGGAATAGTGACAGAGACTGGGAGGGGATGGGTGGGGAGGAGAGGGGGAGTGATGGACAGACGGAGGAGGGAGAGTGGGAATAGTGACAGAGACTGGGAGGGGCTGGGTGGGGAGGTGAGGGGGAGTGATGGACAGACGGAGGAGGGAGAGTGGGAATAGTGACGGAGATTGGGAGGGGCTGGGTGGGGAGGTGAGGGGGAGTGATGGACAGACGGAGGAGGGAGAGTGGGAATAGTGACAGAGACTGGGAGGGGATGGGTGGGGAGGTGAGGGGTAGTGATGGACAGACGGAGGAGGGAGAGTGGGAATAGTGACAGGGCCTGGGAGGGGATGGGTGGGGAGGTGAGGGGGAGTGATGGACAGACGGAGGAGGGAGAGTGGGAATAGTGACAGAGACTGGGAGGGGATGGGTGGGGAGGTGAGGGGGAGTGATGGACCGACGGAGGAGGGGAGAGTGGGAATAGTGACAGAGACTGGGAGGGGATGGGTGCGGAGGTGAGGGGGAGTGATGGACAGACAGAGGAGGGAGAGTGGGAATAGTGACAGAGACTGGGAGGGGATGGGTGGGGAGGTGAGGGGGAGTGATGGACAGACGGAGGAGGGAGAGTGGGAATAGTGACACAGACTGGGAGGGGATGGTTGGGGAGGTGAGGGGGTGTGATGGACAGACGGAGGAGGGGAGAGTGGGAATAGTGACAGAGACTGGGAAGGGATGGGTGGGGAGGAGAGGGGGAGTGATGGACAGACGGAGGAGGGGAGTGTGGGAATAGTGACAGAGACTGGGAGGGGATGGGTGGGGAGGTGAGGGGGATTGATGGACAGACGGAGGAGGGAGAGTGGGAATAGTGACAGGGACTGGGAGGGGATGGGTGGGGAGGTGAGGGGGAGTGATGGACAGACGGAGGAGGGGAGAGTGGGAATAGTGACAGAGACTGGGAGGGGATGGGTGGGGAGGTGAGGGGGAGTGATGGACAGACGGAGGAGGGAGAGTGGGAATAGTGACAGAGACTGGGTGGGGAGGTGAGGGGGAGTGATGGACAGACGGAGGGAGAGTGGGAATAGTGACAGAGACTGGGAGGGGATGGGTGGGGAGGTGAGGGGGAGTGATGGACAGACAGAGGAGGGAGAGTGGGAATAGTGACAGAGACTGGGAGAGGATGGGTGGGGAGGTGAGGGGGAGTGATGGACAAACGGAGGAGGGAGAGTGGGAATTGTGACAGAGACTGGGAGGGGATGGGTGGGGAGGTGAGGGGGAGTGATGGACAGACAGAGGAGGGGAGAGTGGGAATAGTGACAGAGACTGGGAAGGGATGGGTGGGGAGGTGAGGGGGAGTGATGGACAGACGGAGGAGGGAGAGTGGGAATAGTGACAGGGACTGGGAGGGGATGGTTGGGGAGCTGAGGGTGAGTGATGGACAGACGTAGGAGGGAGAGTGGGAATAGTGACAGAGACTGGGAGGGGATGGGTGGGGAGGTGAGGGGGAGTGATGGACAGACGGAGGAGGGAGTGGGAATAGTGACACAGACTGGGAGGGGATGGGTGGGGAGGTGAGGGGGAGTGATGGACAGACGGAGGAGGGAGAGTGGGAATAGTGACAGAGACTGGGAGGGGATGGGTGGGGAGTGATGGACAGACGGAGGAGGGAGCGTGTGAATAGTGACAGGGACTGGGAGGGGATGGTTGGGGAGCTGAGGGGGAGTGATGGACAGACGGAGGAGGGAGAGTGGGATTAGTGATAGAGACTCGGGGGTTGATGGTCTGCTGATGGTGAGGTGTGATAGGGAAGGAAAGGAGGTGGACAAATGGGGACAGTGGGGGAGGTGACCCCATGGGTGCTGGGCAGATGGAGTGTGTGGAGAAGAGGGAAACAGGGAGGAGGGGAGAGAGTAGGGGGAATCGGGTGGATCAGAAGAAAGGAAAGGGACGGGGGGAGCAGATGATCAGAAACGTCGTTTCACTCGGGGAAAGGGCATGGGGCAAGGGTCACCGGGCTGTGAGCATATTGAACTCAGTTCACAGGCATCAGTCGACCCTCAGGAGTGAGAGGGAGTGAGGCTCTCTCTCACTGGAATGAGGGTTGTTGGGTTTCTTCTCAGGGCTGAAGTCAAGGGGGCAAGGGTCACTCTCCTCAGGGTGAAGGGTCACTCCACAAGGAAGGAGTCGCACCAGAAGTTCCCTCTAACTTTTTCTTTACAACTGCGCGGACCAGCCATTGCTCTGAAGAGGAAATTTTCACACGGTCTGAGAAACGTACGGATCTTTAAAATGGGTACTATGCATATTTAGAACGCAAATTGAGAAATCACACACTTGATTTTATTTATAAATTGAAGTGTGTAATGGGATTCAGTAAGACAAACTTTCACAAACTCTTTTCTAGCCGTGTGCAGTTCCGGCTGAGTGGCGACCGAGGAGTGTGCGTGGGAGCGTTTCTGGATCTGTGCGGCCACGCATCTCAGAGTGCCCAGCATTTCATGGACTGAGGGGGTCACAGGTTGGCCAGGGTGAAGGGTCATGGGTCAGGTGGGGGTCAAAGGTCACTCTACGGGGGGGGGGGGAGCGAGAGGGTAGTTGCGGCAGATTTGACACGGGGCCACGAATTACTTACAATAATCCGGGCGTCGTCGACGTTGAGGGCCTTCGAGAGGGTCTCGCGGGTCCAGACGTTGGGGTACTTGCACACCGAGTATGCCCTCTCCAGTAAACTCTTCTGCCAGGAGTTATACTTGGTTCTCTTCCTGCGCCGGGGTCCGTTCATGGCGGCGTGGGGCGAGGCCATCAGGGCAGCCTCTGCAAACGAGAGCCAGCAGAGTCAGGGGCCGGACACCTAACACCCCCCCACTGCCCCCGGGATCCCGGAGGGACCCGGGCGGACATCACATCCGCGTCCCGATCCTACCACCCCTTCCACGTGCAGGCCAGAGCAAGAGTGAAACAGAAACAGAGAGGGGATAGGAGGTAGTGAGGGGGAGAGGGAGAGAGCAGAGAGGGGACAGGAGGAGGAGTGGGAAGAGAGAGAGACTGGGTACAGACTGAAAGGAGGTGTGGGAGGAGAGAGAGACAGGCACAGAGAGATGTGGGAAAAGAGCGA
Organism: Hemitrygon akajei; assembly: GCF_048418815.1. Lineage (NCBI taxonomy): Eukaryota > Metazoa > Chordata > Chondrichthyes > Myliobatiformes > Dasyatidae > Hemitrygon > Hemitrygon akajei. The sequence goes on from NC_133151.1 coordinate 41,887,129, forward strand.
AAGACTGGGGTAGATAGAGAGTGGAGGTGTGAGAAGAGGTGGAGATGGAGTAGAGAGAGTGGAGGTGTTGGAGAGAGAGAGAGACTGGTTTAGAAAGAGAGGAGGTGTGAGAAGAGGTGGAGATGGGGTAGAGAGAGTGGAGGTGTTAGAGAGAGAGAGACTGGTTCAGAAAGAGCGGAGGTGTGAGAAGAGGTGGAGATGGAGTAGAGAGAGTGGAGGTGTTAGAGAGAGAGAGACGGGTTCAGAAAGAGTGGAGGTGTAAGAAGAGGTGGAGATGGGGTAGATAGAGTGGAGGTGTTAGAGAGAAAGAGACTGGTTTAGAAAGAGAGGAGGTGTGAGAAGAGGTGGAGATGGGGTAGAGAGAGTGGAGGTGTTAGAGAGAGAGAGACTGGTTTAGAAAGAAAGGAGGTGTGAGAAGAGGTGGAGATGGAGTAGAGAGAGTGGAGGTGTTGGAGGAGAGGGAGAGACTGGTTTAGAAAGAAAGGAGGTGTGAGAAGAGGTGGAGATGGAGTAGAGAGAGTGGAGGTGTTGGAGAGAGAGAGAGACTGGTTTAGAAAGAGTGGAGGTGTAAGAAGAGGTGGAGATGGGGTAGAGAGAGTGGAGGTGTTAGAGAGAGAGAGACTGGTTTAGAAAGAGAGGAGGTGTGAGAAGAGATGGGGTAGAGAGAGTGGAGGTGTTGGAGGAGAGAGAGAGAGACTGGTTTAGAAAGAGAGGAGGTGTGAGAAGAGATGGAGATGGGGTAGAGAGAGTGGAGGTGTTGGAGGAGAGAGAGAGAGACTGGTTTAGAAAGAGAGGAGGTGTGAGAAGAGGTGGAGATGGGGTAGAGAGAGTGGAGGTGTTAGAGAGAGAGAGACTGGTTTAGAAAGAGAGGAGGTGTGAGAAGAGGTGGAGATGGGGTAGAGAGAGTGGAGGTGTTGGAGAGAGAGAGAGACTGGTTTAGAAAGAGAGGAGGTGTGAGAAGAGGTGGAGATGGAGTAGAGAGAGTGGAGGTGTTGGAGGAGAGAGAGAGAGACTGGTTTAGAAAGAGAGGAGGTGTGAGAAGAGGTGGAGATGGGGTAGAGAGAGTGGAGGTGTTAGAGAGAGAGAGACTGGTTTAGAAAGAGAGGAGGTGTGAGAAGAGGTGGAGATGGGGTAGAGAGAGTGGAGGTGTTAGAGAGAGAGAGACTGGTTTAGAAAGAGAGGAGGTGTGAGAAGAGGTGGAGATGGAGTAGAGAGAGTGGAGGTGTTGGAGGAGAGAGAGAGAGACTGGTTTAGAAAGAGAGGAGGTGTGAGAAGAGGTGGAGATGGGGTAGAGAGAGTGGAGGTGTTAGAGAGAGAGAGACTGGTTTAGAAAGAGAGGAGGTGTGAGAAGAGGTGGAGATGGGGTAGAGAGAGTGGAGGTGTTAGAGAGAGAGAGACTGGTTTAGAAAGAGAGGAGGTGTGAGAAGAGGTGGAGATGGAGTAGAGAGAGTGGAGGTGTTGGAGGAGAGAGAGAGAGACTGGTTTAGAAAGAGAGGAGGTGTGAGAAGAGGTGCAGATGGGGTAGAGAGAGTGGCGGCGTTAGAGAGAGAGACTGGTTCAGAAAGAGTGGAGGTGTAAGAAGAGGTGGAGATGGGGTAGAGAGAGTGCAGGTGTTAGAGGAGAGAGAGAGAGACTGGTTTAGAAAGAGGAGGTGTGAGAAGAGGTGGAGATGGGGTAGAGAGAGTGGAGGTGTTGGAGGAGAGAGAGAGACTGGTTTAGAAAGAGAGGAGGTGTGAGAAGAGGTGGAGATGGGGTAGAGAGAGTGGAGGCATTAGAGAGAGAGAGACTGGTTCAGAAAGAGTGGAGGTGTAAGAAGAGGTGATGGGGTAGAGAGTGGAGGTGTTAGAGAGAGAGAGACTGGTTTAGAAAGAGAGGAGGTGTGAGAAGAGGTGGAGATGGGGTAGAGAGAGTGGAGGTGTTAGAGAGAGAGAGACTGGTTTAGAAAGAGAGGAGGTGTGAGAAGAGGTGGAGATGGAGTAGAGAGAGTGGAGGTGTTAGAGAGAGAGAGACTGGTTTAGAAAGAGAGGAGGTGTGAGAAGAGGTGGAGATGGAGTAGAGAGAGTGGTGTTGGAGGAGAGGGACAGACTGGTTTAGAAAGAAAGGAGGTGTGAGAAGAGGTGGAGATGGAGTAGAGAGAGTGGAGGTGTTGGAGAGAGAGAGACTGGTTTAGAAAGAGTGGAGGTGTAAGAAGAGGTGGAGATGGGGTAGAGAGAGTGGAGGTGTTAGAGAGAGAGAGAGACTGGTTTAGAAAGAGAGGAGGTGTGAGAAGAGGTGGAGGTGTTGGAGAGAGAGAGAGACTGGTTTAGAAAGAGTGGAGGTGTAAGAAGAGGTGGAGATGGGGTAGAGAGAGTGGAGGTGTTAGAGAGAGAGAGACTGGTTTAGAAAGAGAGGTGTGAGAAGAGATGGAGGGGGTAGAGAGAGTGGAGGTGTTGGAGGAGAGAAAGAGAGACTGGTTTAGAAAGAGAGGAGGTGTGAGAAGAGGTGGAGATGGAGTAGAGAGAGTGGAGGTGTTAGAGAGAGAGAGACTGGTTTAGAAAGAGAGGAGGTGTGAGAAGAGATGGAGATGGGGTAGAGAGAGTGGAGGTGTTGGAGGAGAGAGAGAGAGACTGGTTTAGAAAGAAAGGAGGTGTGAGAAGAGGTGGAGATGGAGTAGAGAGAGTGGAGGTGTTGAAGAGAGAGAGAGACTGGTTTAGAAAGAGAGGAGGTGTGAGAAGAGGTGGAGATGGGGTAGAGAGAGTGGAGGTGTTGGAGGAGAGGGAGAGACTGGTTTAGAAAGAAAGGAGGTGTGAGAAGAGGTGGAGATGGAGTAGAGAGAGTGGAGGTGTTGGAGAGAGAGAGACTGGTTTAGAAAGAGAGGAGGTGTGAGAAGAGGTGGAGATGGGGTAGAGAGAGTGGAGGTGTTGGAGGAGAGGGAGAGACTGGTTTAGAAAGAGGGGAGGTGTGAGAAGAGATGGAGATGGGGTAGAGAGAGTGGAGGTGTTGGAGAGAGAGAGAGACTGGTTTAGAAAGAGAGGAGGTGTGAGAAGAGGTGGAGATGGGGTAGAGAGAGTGGAGGTGTTGGAGAGAGAGAGAGACTGGTTTAGAAAGAGAGGAGGTGTGAGAAGAGGTGGAGATGGGGTAGAGAGAGTGGAGTTGTTGGAGGAGAGAGAGAGAGACTGGTTCAGAAAGAGAGGAGGTGTGAGAAGAGGTGGAGATGGGGTAGAGAGAGTGGAGGTGTTGGAGAGAGGGAGAGACTGGTTTAGAAAGAGAGGGGGTGTGAGAAGAGGTGGAGATGGAGTAGAGAGAGTGGAGTTGTTGGAGGAGAGAGAGAGAGACTGGTTTAGAAAGAGAGGAGGTGTGAGAAGAGGTGGAGATGGGGTAGAGAGAGTGGAGGTGTTGAAGGAGAGAGAGAGAGACTGGTTTAGAAAGAGAGGAGGTGTGAGAAGAGGTGGAGATGGAGTAGAGAGAGTGGAGGTGTTGGAGAGGAGGGACTGGTTTAGAAAGAGAGGTGTAAGAAGAGGTGGAGATGGGGTAGAGAGAGTGGAGGTGTTGGAGAGAGAGAGAGACTGGTTTAGAAAGAGGGGAGGTGTGAGAAGAGATGGAGATGGGGTAGAGAGAGTGGAGGTGTTGGAGGAGAGAGAGTCTGAGACAGCCAGAGTCTGTCCTCCCCTCCATCCTGGTATGTATTATCCCTCTGAAGACCATTCACCCACTACACCACGGTGCGCTGGGAACTGAACCCGGGTCACCCATAACCATTCACCCCTTCCTGATCAACCTCCACTTTAAATGTATCTAACGATTTGGCCCCCACAGGTGTCTGCGGCAATGTATTCTGGAGATTCAGCACCCTCTGGTTTTCCTCTATTCTGAGACTGGTCCTGGACTCCCCCACAATAGGAAACATCCTCTCCACATCCACTCTATCTGTGTCCTCTGGTCCTAGACTCCCCCTCTATAGAAAACATCCTCTCCACATCCACTCTATCAGTGTCCTCTGGTCCCAGACTCCCCCACAATAGGAAACATCCTCTCCACATCCACTCTATCTGTGTCCTCTGGTCCTAGACTCCCCCACTATAGGAAACATCCTCTCCACATCCACTCTATCTGTGTCCTCTGGTCCTAGACTCTCTCCACATCTACTCTGTCCAGTCTTTGGGTTTCAGTGAGGGTAGGTATTCATCCAGCAGGGATTTGCCACTTCCCAGGGAGTAAACGGTCAATGCCAGGAGACAGGGGCACGGAAAGGTGATTCGGGGAATGTCCGCAGGGAATGTCAGAGGTAAGATTTTTATTTTAACACAGAGAGGGGAGGTGCACTGGGGACGTTTGAGATAAAAACGGAGGATTAGTTGGGAGGGAAAGGTTAGGCTGAAAGATGAGGTGAAGTACAGTACAGTCCTGAGACTCCCCCCACCGTCCCGAACTGCAGCAAATACAGGCCCAGAGACATGGACACTATCCTCATACATTAACCCTTCCGTGTCCTCTCCGGGGCCAGGAACGCCCTTCCGGAGATGCGATGTGCCTGAGTAGCACCTCGGCCGCCCACACTCAGGGTCCAGGAGTACAGGGGGAGAGTGCAGGGAGGCAGCGAGGGGAAAGGGGGACGTTGGTGGGAAAACGGGGAGAGAGGACAGGGCATCGGGAAAGAGGGAACACAAGGGGGTGAGAGTTAGACAGAGGATGAGAGCGCAGAGGGCTGGTGACGGAGGGAGGGGGTTGAAGGATGTTGTGAGGGGGATATTGAGGGGTTAAATGAGGGGGCGCAGAGAGGACGAATGGGGGCGTTGGGCGAGGAGGACTGGGGTAGAGAGGAGATTCTGAAGGCGGTTGAGAGGAGACTGGGAGTTTGAGAAGGGGATTGAATCCGGTTGGGAGGATTTGGAGGGGATTGAGAGGGGCACTGAGGACAGAGCAGAGGTGAGGAGAGGGACTGTGACCAAACCGGCAGGTCTCAGACGCCCGGTCACGAGAGGTTCCGGAGACCCTGCGCGTCTGACTCGGTCATAGTGAACTTACCCATCAGCGCCATCCCGTCCGTCCTGTCCGCCTCCTGGTCCCGGGAACTGTCGGGCACCATGTCCCTCCGGGGCTCCGGCGCCCGCAGCGTCTGCATCGCTCCGAAGACAAAGTAAAGTCCAAATTGTACCTGCCTCTAGCCCGACCGACTCCCCAACTTTATAGGGAGGGCCCTGGGAACAAGTCGAGGCATGATGTGGCCGGAATCTCCTCCCTCTGTGACACCCCCTCCCCCGCCCCTCTCCAATCCACAAAACAGGGAGATAAACACCTCCGGGAAATGGGACTGCGCGTTGCTTATCATAAGACCAAAAGAGACACAGAGACAACGACAAACAAGATGCAGGCGCTGGAAATTCAGAGCGACACACACACACAAACTCAGCGGCTCAGGCAGCGTCTGGGGAAATGAATGAACAGTCGACGTTTCGGGTCGCAGCCTCCCGCACTCCCAAAGATTTTCTTGCTAAGGCTGAGGTGCAGGAGACCTGAGGGAGGTGTATAAGATCACGAGGGGACACTTGGACTTTTCATCGCGGCAGGGGAGTCAAAAAAACTAGAGGTCACAGGTTAAAAGTCAGAAGAGAAAGATTAAACAGGACTTGAGCCAAAGGGCTTCTACCCGAAAAATTGACTGTGTATCACACGGTAGTGTAGTGGTTAGCACAACGTTTTACAGTACCAGCGACCCGGGTTCAATTCCCATCACACGGTAGTGTAGTGATTAACACAACGTTTTACAGTACCAGTGACCCGGGTTCAATTCCTATCACACGGTAGTGTAGTGATTAACACAACGTTTTACAGTACCAGTGACCCGGGTTCGATTCCTATCACACGGTAGTGTAGTGATTAACACAACGTTTTACAGTACCGGTGACCCGGGTTCGATTCCCATCACACGGAGGTGTAGTGATTAACACAACGTTTTACAGTACCGGTGACCCGGGTTCGATTCCCATCACACGGTAGTGTAGTGATTAGCACAACGTTTTACAGTACCAGTGACCCAGGTTCCATTCCCATCACACGGTAGTGTAGTGATTAACACAACGTTTTACAGTACCAGTGACCCGGGTTCAATTCCCATCACACGGTAGTGTAGTGATTAACACAACGTTTTACAGTACCAGTGACCCGGGTTCGATTCCCATCACACGGTAGTGTAGTGATTAGCACAACGTTTTACAGTACCAGTGACCCAGGTTCAATTCCCATCACACGGTAGTGTAGTGATTAACACAACGTTTTACTGTACCAGTGACCCCGGGTTCGATTCCCATCACACGGTAGTGTAGTGATTAACACAACGTTTTACAGTACCAGTGACCCGGGTTCAATTCCCATCACACGGTAGGGTAGTGATTAACACAACGTTTTACAGTACCAGTGACCCGGGTTCAATTCCCATCACACGGTAGTGTAGTGATTAACACAACGTTTTACAGTACCAGTGACCCGGGTTCGATTCCCATCACACGGTAGTGTAGTGATTAACACAACGTTTTACAGTACCAGTGACCCGGGTTCGATTCCCATCACACGGTAGTGTAGTGATTAACACAACGTTTTACTGTACCAGTGACCCGGGTTCGATTCCCATCACACGGGAGTGTAGTGATTAACACAACGTTTTACAGTACCAGTGACCCGGGTTCGATTCCCATCACACGGTAGTGTAGTGATTAACACAACGTTTTACAGTACCAGTGACCCGGGTTCGATTCCCATCACACGGGAGTGTAGTGATTAACACAACGTTTTACAGTACCAGTGACCCGGGTTCGATTCCCATCACACGGTAGTGTAGTGATTAACACAACGTTTTACAGTACCAGTGACCCGGGTTCGATTCCCATCACACGGTAGTGTAGTGGTTAGCACAATGTTTTACAGTACCAGTGACCCGGGTTCGATTCCCATCACACGGTAGTGTAGTGATTAACACAACGTTTTACAGTACCAGCGACCCGGGTTCGATTCCCATCGCACGGTAGTGTAGTGGTTAACACAACGTTTTACAGTACCAGTGACCCGGGTTCGATTCCCATCACACGGTAGTGTAGTGATTAACACAACGTTTTACAGTACCAGTGACCCGGGTTCGATTCCCATCACACGGTAGTGCAGTGGTTAACACAACGTTTTACAGTACCAGTGACCCAGGTTCGATTCCCATCACTCGGTAGTGTAGTGATTAACACAACGTTTTACAGTACCAGTGACCCGGGTTCAATTCCCATCACACGGTAGTGTAGTGATTAACACAACGTTTGACAGTACCAGTGACCCGGGTTCGATTCCCATCACACGGTAGTGTAGTGGTTAGCACAACGTTTTACAGTACCAGTGACCCGGGTTCGATTCCCATCACTCGGTAGTGTAGTGATTAACACAACGTTTTACAGTACCAGTGACCCGGGTTCAATTCCCATCACACGGTAGTGTAGTGATTAACACAACGTTTGACAGTACCAGTGACCCGGGTTCGATTCCCATCACTCGGTAGTGTAGTGATTAACACAACGTTTTACAGTACCAGTGACCCGGGTTCAATTCCCATCACACGGTAGTGTAGTGATTAACACAACGTTTTACTGTACCAGTAACCCGTGTTCGATTCCCATCACACGGTAGTGTAGTGGTTAGCACAACGTTTTACAGTACCAGTGACCCGGGTTCCATTCCCATCACACGGTAGTGTAGTGATTAACACAACGTTTGACAGTACCAGTGACCCGGGTTCGATTCCCATCACACGGTAGTGTAGTGGTTATCACAATGTTTTACAGTACCAGTGACCCGGGTTCGATTCCCATCACACGGTAGTGCAGTGGTTAACACAACGTTTTACAGTACCAGTGACCCAGGTTCGATTCCCATCACTCGGTAGTGTAGTGATTAACACAACGTTTTACAGTACCAGTGACCCGGGTTCAATTCCCATCACACGGTAGTGTAGTGGTTAACACAACGTTTTACAGTACCAGTGACCCGGGTTCAATTCCCATCACACGGTAGTGTAGTGATTAACACAACGTTTTACTGTACCAGTAACCCGTGTTCGATTCCCATCACACGGTAGTGTAGTGGTTAGCACAACGTTTTACAGTACCAGTGACCCGGGTTCCATTCCCATCACATGGTAGTGTAGTGATTAACACAACGTTTGACAGTACCAGTGACCCGGGTTCGATTCCCATCACACGGTAGTGTAGTGGTTAACACAACGTTTTACAGTACCAGTGACCCGGGTTCGATTCCCATCACACGGGAGTGTAGTGATTAACACAACGTTTTACAGTACCAGTGACCCAGGTTCGATTCCCATCACTCGGTAGTGTAGTGATTAACACAACATTTACAGTACCAGTGACCCGGGTTCGATTCCCATCACACGGTAGTGTAGTGGTTAACACAACGTTTTACAGTACCAGTGACCCGGGTTCGATTCCCATCACACGGGAGTGTAGTGATTAACACAACGTTTTACAGTACCAGTGACCCGGGTTCGATTCCCATCACACGGTAGTGTAGTGATTAACACAACGTTTTACAGTACCAGTGACCCGGGTTCGATTCCCATCACACGGGAGTGTAGTGATTAACACAACGTTTTACAGTACCAGTGACCCGGGTTCGATTCCCATCACACGGTAGTGTAGTGATTAACACAACGTTTTACAGTACCAGTGACCCGGGTTCGATTCCCATCACACGGTAGTGTAGTGGTTAGTACAACATTTACAGTACCAGTGACCCGGGTTCGATTCCCAGCACACGGTGGTGTAGTGATTAACACAACGTTTTACAGTACCAGTGACCCGGGTTCGATTCCCATCACACGGTAGTGTAGTGATTAACACAACGTTTTACAGTACCAGCGACCCGGGTTCGATTCCCATCACACGGTAGTGTAGTGATTAACACAACGTTTTACAGTACCAGTGACCCGGGTTCGATTCCCATCACACGGTAGTGTAGTGATTAACACAACGTTTTACAGTACCAGCGACCCGGGTTCGATTCCCATCACACGGTAGTGTAGTGATTAACACAACGTTTTACAGTACCAGTGACCCGGGTTCGATTCCCATCACACGGTAGTGTAGTGATTAACACAACGTTTTACAGTACCAGTGACCCGGGTTCGATTCCCATCACACGGTAGTGCAGTGGTTAACACAACGTTTTACAGTACCAGTGACCCAGGTTCGATTCCCATCACTCGGTAGTGTAGTGATTAACACAACGTTTTACAGTACCAGTGACCCGGGTTCAATTCCCATCACACGGTAGTGTAGTGATTAACACAACGTTTGACAGTACCAGTGACCCGGGTTCGATTCCCATCACACGGTAGTGTAGTGGTTAGCACAACGTTTTACAGTACCAGTGACCCGGGTTCGATTCCCATCACTCGGTAGTGTAGTGATTAACACAACGTTTTACAGTACCAGTGACCCGGGTTCAATTCCCATCACACGGTAGTGTAGTGATTAACACAACGTTTGACAGTACCAGTGACCCGGGTTCGATTCCCATCACTCGGTAGTGTAGTGATTAACACAACGTTTTACAGTACCAGTGACCCGGGTTCAATTCCCATCACACGGTAGTGTAGTGATTAACACAACGTTTTACTGTACCAGTAACCCGTGTTCGATTCCCATCACACGGTAGTGTAGTGGTTAGCACAACGTTTTACAGTACCAGTGACCCGGGTTCCATTCCCATCACACGGTAGTGTAGTGATTAACACAACGTTTGACAGTACCAGTGACCCGGGTTCGATTCCCATCACACGGTAGTGTAGTGGTTATCACAATGTTTTACAGTACCAGTGACCCGGGTTCGATTCCCATCACACGGTAGTGCAGTGGTTAACACAACGTTTTACAGTACCAGTGACCCAGGTTCGATTCCCATCACTCGGTAGTGTAGTGATTAACACAACGTTTTACAGTACCAGTGACCCGGGTTCAATTCCCATCACACGGTAGTGTAGTGGTTAACACAACGTTTTACAGTACCAGTGACCCGGGTTCAATTCCCATCACACGGTAGTGTAGTGATTAACACAACGTTTTACTGTACCAGTAACCCGTGTTCGATTCCCATCACACGGTAGTGTAGTGGTTAGCACAACGTTTTACAGTACCAGTGACCCGGGTTCGATTCCCATCACACGGTAGTGTAGTGATTAACACAACGTTTTACAATACCGGTGACCCGGGTTCAATTCCCATCACACGGTAGTGTAGTGATTAACACAACGTTTTACAGTACCAGTGACCCGGGTTCCATTCCCATCACATGGTAGTGTAGTGGTTAGCACAACGTTTTACAGTACCAGTGACCCGGGTTCGATTCCCATCACACGGTAGTGTAGTGGTTAGTACAACATTTACAGTACCAGTGACCCGGGTTCGATTCCCATCACACGGTAGTGTAGTGATTAACACAACGTTTTACAGTACCAGTGACCCGGGTTCGATTCCCATCACACGGTAGTGTAGTGGTTAGTACAACATTTACAGTACCAGTGACCCGGGTTCGATTCCCATCACACGGTAGTGTAGTGATTAACACAACGTTTTACAGTACCAGTGACCCGGGTTCGATTCCCATCACACGGTAGTGTAGTGATTAACACAACGTTTTACAGTACCAGCGACCCGGGTTCGATTCCCATCACACGGTAGTGTAGTGATTAACACAACGTTTTACAGTACCAGTGACCCGGGTTCGATTCCCATCACACGGTAGTGTAGTGATTAACACAACGTTTTACAGTACCAGTGACCCGGGTTCGATTCCCATCACACGGTAGTGCAGTGGTTAACACAACGTTTTACAGTACCAGTGACCCAGGTTCGATTCCCATCACTCGGTAGTGTAGTGATTAACACAACGTTTTACAGTACCAGTGACCCGGGTTCAATTCCCATCACACGGTAGTGTAGTGATTAACACAACGTTTGACAGTACCAGTGACCCGGGTTCGATTCCCATCACACGGTAGTGTAGTGGTTAGCACAACGTTTTACAGTACCAGTGACCCGGGTTCGATTCCCATCACTCGGTAGTGTAGTGATTAACACAACGTTTTACAGTACCAGTGACCCGGGTTCAATTCCCATCACACGGTAGTGTAGTGATTAACACAACGTTTGACAGTACCAGTGACCCGGGTTCGATTCCCATCACTCGGTAGTGTAGTGATTAACACAACGTTTTACAGTACCAGTGACCCGGGTTCAATTCCCATCACACGGTAGTGTAGTGATTAACACAACGTTTTACTGTACCAGTAACCCGTGTTCGATTCCCATCACACGGTAGTGTAGTGGTTAGCACAACGTTTTACAGTACCAGTGACCCGGGTTCCATTCCCATCACACGGTAGTGTAGTGATTAACACAACGTTTGACAGTACCAGTGACCCGGGTTCGATTCCCATCACACGGTAGTGTAGTGGTTATCACAATGTTTTACAGTACCAGTGACCCGGGTTCGATTCCCATCACACGGTAGTGCAGTGGTTAACACAACGTTTTACAGTACCAGTGACCCAGGTTCGATTCCCATCACTCGGTAGTGTAGTGATTAACACAACGTTTTACAGTACCAGTGACCCGGGTTCAATTCCCATCACACGGTAGTGTAGTGGTTAACACAACGTTTTACAGTACCAGTGACCCGGGTTCAATTCCCATCACACGGTAGTGTAGTGATTAACACAACGTTTTACTGTACCAGTAACCCGTGTTCGATTCCCATCACACGGTAGTGTAGTGGTTAGCACAACGTTTTACAGTACCAGTGACCCGGGTTCCATTCCCATCACATGGTAGTGTAGTGATTAACACAACGTTTGACAGTACCAGTGACCCGGGTTCGATTCCCATCACACGGTAGTGTAGTGGTTATCACAATGTTTTACAGTACCAGTGACCCGGGTTCGATTCCCATCACACGGTAGTGTAGTGATTAACACAACGTTTTACAGTACCAGTGACCCGGGTTCGATTCCCATCACACGGTAGTGTAGTGATTAACACAACGTTTTACACACCCAGCGACCCGGGTTCAATTCACATCACACGGTAGTGTAGTGGTTAACACAATGTTTACAGTACCAGTGACCCGGGTTCGATTCCCATCACACGGTAGTGTCATGATTAGCACAACGTTTTACAGTACCAGTGACCCGGGTTCAATTCCCATCACACGGTAGTGTAGTGATTAACACAACGTTTTACAGTACCAGTGACCCGGGTTCAATTCCCATCACACGGTAGTGTAGTGATTAACACAACATTTTACACACCCAGTGACCCGGGTTCAATTCCCATCACACGGTAGTGTAGTGATTAGCACAACGTTTTACAGTACCAGTGACCCGGGTTCAATTCCCATCACACGGTAGTGTAGTGATTAACACAACATTTTACACACCCAGTGACCCGGGTTCAATTCCCATCACACGGTAGTGTAGTGATTAACACAACGTTTTACAGTACCAGTGACCCGGGTTCAATTCCCATCACACGGTAGTGTAGTGATTAACACAACATTTTACACACCCAGTGACCCGGGTTCAATTCCCATCACACGGTAGTGTAGTGATTAGCACAACGTTTTACAGTACCAGTGACCCGGGTTCAATTCCCATCACACGGTAGTGTAGTGATTAACACAACATTTTACACACCCAGTGACCCGGGATCGATTCCCATCACACGGTAGTGTAGTGATTAGCACAACGTTTTACAGTACCAGTGACCCGGGTTCGATTCCCATCACACGGTAGTGTAGTGATTAACACAACGTTTTACTGTACCAGTGACCCGGGTTCGATTCCCATCACACGGGAGTGTAGTGATTAACACAACGTTTTACAGTACCAGTGACCCGGGTTCGATTCCCATCACACGGTAGTGTAGTGATTACCACAACGTTTTACAGTACCAGCGACCCGGGTTCGATTCCCATCACACGGTAGTGTAGAGATTAACACAACGTTTTACAGTACCAGTGACCCGGGTTCGATTCCCATCACACGGTAGTGTAGTGATTAACACAACGTTTTACAGTACCAGTGACCCGGGTTCGATTCCCATCACACGGTAGTGTAGTGATTAACACAATGTTTTACAGTACCAGTGACCCGGGTTCGATTCCCATCACACGGTAGTGTAGTGATTAACACAACGTTTTACAGTACCAGTGACCCGGGTTCGATTCCCATCACACGGTAGTGCAGTGGTTAACACAACGTTTTACAGTACCAGTGACCCAGGTTCGATTCCCATCACACGGTAGTGCAGTGGTTAACACAACGTTTTACAGTACCAGTGACCCAGGTTCGATTCCCATCACTCTGTAGTGTAGTGATTAACACAACGTTTTACAGTACCAGTGACCCGGGTTCAATTCCCATCACACGGTAGTGTAGTGATTAACACAACGTTTTACAGTACCAGTAACCCGTGTTGGATTCCCATCACACGGTAGTGTAGTGGTTAGCACAACGTTTTACAGTACCAGTGACCCGGGTTCCATTCCCATCACACGGTAGTGTAGTGATTAACACAACGTTTGACAGTACCAGTGACCCGGGTTCGATTCCCATCACACGGTAGTGTAGTGGTTATCACAATGTTTTACAGTACCAGTGACCCGGGTTCGATTCCCATCACACGGTAGTGTAGTGATTAACACAACGTTTTACACACCCAGCGACCCGGGTTCAATTCACTTCACACGGTAGTGTAGTGGTTAACACAATGTTTACAGTACCAGTGACCCGGGTTCGATTCCCATCACACGGTAGTGTAGTGATTAACACAACGTTTTACAGTACCAGTGACCCGGGTTCAATTCCCATCACACGGTAGTGTAGTGATTAACACAACGTTTTACAGTACCAGTGACCCGGGTTCGATTCCCATCACACGGTAGTGTAGTGGTTAGCACAACGTTTTACAGTACCAGTGACCCGGGTTCGATTCCCGTCACACGGTAGTGTAGTGATTAACACAACGTTTTACAGTACCAGTGACCCGGCTTCGATTCCCATCACTCGGTAGTGTAGTGGTTAACACAACGTTTTACAGTACCAGTGACCCAGGTTCGATTCCCATCACACGGTAGTGTAGTGATTAACACAACGTTTTACAGTACCAGTGACCCGGGTTCGATTCCCATCACACGGTAGTGTAGTGATTAACACAACGTTTTACAGTACCAGTGACCCGGGTTCGATTCCCATCACACGGTAGTGTAGTGGTTAACACAACGTTTTACAGTACCAGTGACCCGGGTTCGATTCCCATCACACGGTAGTGTAGTGATTAACACAACGTTTTACAGTACCAGCGACCCGGGTTCGATTCCCATCACACGGTAGTGTAGTGATTAACACGACGTTTTACAGTACCAGCGACCCGGGTTCGATTCCCATCACACGGTAGTGTAGTGATTAACACGACGTTTTACAGTACCAGTGACCCGGGTTCGATTCCCATCACACGGTAGTGTAGTGATTAACACAACGTTTTACAGTACCAGTGACCCGGGTTCGATTCCCATCACACGGTAGTGTAGTGATTAACACAACGTTTTAGGGTACCAGCCACCCGGTTTCGACTCCAATCGCTGTCTGTGAGGAGTTTGCACGTTCCCCCTGTGTCTGTGTGGGTTTTCTCCGTTTGCTGCCGTTTCCTCTCAAACCGGTCAGTAGTTAATTAGTCATTTTAAATTGTCCGGGATTGCTGTTCGACACAGCTCGAGGGGCCTATTTAAAGCCATAGTTCAATAAAGAAAATAATAGTGGTATTGTCAATAATATTAACATGAGTAAGATGAGAATAGTTCTGGTCCATAGTCATGGAGAGAGTGAGCAGTTTCAAGTTCCTGGGTGTCAGGATCTCTGAGGATCTAACCTGGTCCCAACATGTCGATGTATTCATAAAGAAGGCAAGATGGTGGCTGTACTTCATTAGGAGTTTGAAGAGATTTGGTATCCCGTAGACTTGCTGACAGGCTGCATCACTGTCTGGTGTGGAGGGACTACTCCACAAGACCGAAAGAAGCTACAGAGGGTTGTAAATGTAGTCAGCTCCATATTGGGCACGAGCCAACAGAGTACCCAGGACATCTTCAGGGAGCGGTGTCTCAGAAAGGCAGCGATCTCGTTGGCAATCGTGCCCTTTCCATGGCTCTGATCGCTCTTGTCAAATTTCTCTCCAGTTATCCTACAAGACGGGTGACCCCAGCCGTTATCAATGCTGGTCAGAGATTGTCCGCCTGGCGTCAGTGGTCACATAACCAGGACTTGTGATCTGCACCGGCTACTCATACGACCATCCACCACCTGCTCCCACGGCTTCACCTCACCCCGATCAGGGGCTAAGCAGGAGCTACAACTTGCCCGAGGGTGACCTGCAGGCCAGCGGAGGGAAGGAGCCCCTTACACCTCCTCTGGTAGAGACGTGTATCCACTCTACCATCCAGACAGACTGAAAATACAAGAATGCCCACACCACCAGGCTCATTCTGCATTCTACCTTTAAGGGCAGCAAAAGGATCTGATCTGTGTGACGGCACTGTCACCCGGGGTCCCCTGGAGAGATCACTCTCCCCTGTCCCAGGCTCTGTGTGACAGCACAGTGTCCCGGGGTCCCCTGGAGAGATCACTCTCCCCTGTCCCAGGCTCTGTGTGACTGCACTGTCACCCGGGGTCCCCCGGAGAGATCACTCTCCCCTGTCCCAGGCTCTGTGTGACACCACTGTGACCCGGGGTCCCCCGGAGAGATCACTCTCCCCTGTCCCAGGCTCTGTGTGACAGCACTGTGACCCGGGGTCCCCCGGAGAGATCACTCTCCCCTGTCCCAGGCTCTGTGTGACACCACGTGACCCGGGGTCCCCCGGAGAGATCACTCTCCCCTGTCCCAGGCTCTGTGTGACAGCACTGTGACCCGGGGTCCCCCGGAGAGATCACTCTCCCCTGTCCCAGGCTCTGTGTGACAGCACTGTGACCCGGGGTCCCCCGGAGAGATCACTCTCCCCTGTCCCAGGCTCTGTGTGACAGCACTGTGACCCGGGGTCCCCCGGAGAGATCACTCTCCCCTGTCCCAGGCTCTGTGTGACAACACTGTGACCCGGGGTCCCCCGGAGAGATCACTCTCCCCTGTCCCAGGCTCTGTGTGACGGCACGGTCACCCGGGGTCCCCCGGAGAGATCACTCTCCCCTGTCCCAGGCTCTGTGTGACGGCACTGTCACCCGGGGTCCCCCGGAGAGATCACTCTCCCCTGTCCCAGGCTCTGTGTGACAGCACTGTCACCCGGGGTCCCCCGGAGAGATCACTCTCCCCTGTCCCAGGCTCTGTGTGACACCACTGTGACCCGGGGTCCCCCGGAGAGATCACTCTCCCCTGTCCCAGGCTCTGTGTGACGGCACGGTCACCCGGGGTCCCCCGGAGAGATCACTCTCCCCTGTCCCAGGCTCTGTGTGACGGCACGGTCACCCGGGGTCCCCCGGAGAGATCACTCTCCCCTGTCCCAGGCTCTGTGTGACACCACTGTCACCCGGGGTCCCGCGGAGAGATCACTCTCCCCTGTCCCAGGCTCTGTGTGAGGGCACTGTGACCCGGGGTCCCCCGGAGAGATCACTCTACCCTGTCCCAGTCTCTGTGTGACACCACTGTCACCCGGGGTCCCCCGGAGAGATCACTCTCCCCTGTCCCAGGCTCTGTGTGACGGCACGGTCACCCGGGGTCCCCTGGAGAGATCACTCTACCCTGTCCCAGGCTCTGTGTGAGGGCACTGTGACCCGGGGTCCCCCGGAGAGATCACTCTACCCTGTCCCAGGCTCTGTGTGACAGCACTGTGACCCGGGGTCCCCCGGAGAGATCACTCTCCCCTGTCCCAGGCTCTGTGTGAGGGCACTCTGACCCGGGGTCCCCCGGAGAGATCACTCTCCCCTGTCCCAGGCTCTGTGTGACACCACTGTCACCCGGGGTCCCCCGGAGAGATCACTCTCCGCTGTCCCAGGCTCTGTGTGACGGCACTGTGACCCGGGGTCCCCTGGAGAGATCACTCTCCCCTGTCCCAGGCTCTGTGTGACTGCACTGTCACCCGGGGTCCCCCGGAGAGATCACTCTCCCCTGTCCCAGGCTCTGTGTGACACCACTGTGACCCGGGGTCCCCCGGAGAGATCACTCTCCCCTGTCCCAGGCTCTGTGTGACACCACTGTGACCCGGGGTCCCCCGGAGAGATCACTCTCCCCTGTCCCAGGCTCTGTGTGACACCACTGTCACCCGGGGTCCCCCGGAGAGATCACTCTCCCCTGTCCCAGGCTCTGTGTGACACCACTGTGACCCGGGGTCCCCCGGAGAGATCACTCTCCCCTGTCCCAGGCTCTGTGTGACACCACTGTGACCCGGGGTCCCCCGGAGAGATCACTCTCCCCTGTCCCAGGCTCTGTGTGACACCACTGTGACCCGGGGTACCCCGGAGAGATCACTCTCCCCTGTCCCAGGCTCTGTGTGACAGCACTGTGACCCGGGGTCACCTGGAGAGATCACTCTCCCCTGTCCCAGGCTCTGTGTGACGGCACGGTCACCCGGGGTCCCCCGGAGAGATCACTCTCCCCTGTCCCAGGCTCTGTGTGACAGCACTGTGACCCGGGGTCATCCGGAGAGATCACTCTCCCCTGTCCCAGGCTCTGTGTGACTCCACTGTCACCCGGGGTCCCCCGGAGAGATCACTCTCCCCTGTCCCAGGCTCTGTGTGACGGCACTGTGACCCGGGGTCCCCCGGAGAGATCACTCTCCCCTGTCCCAGGCTCTCTGTGACACCACTGTGACCCGGGGTCCCCCGGAGAGATCACTCTCCCCTGTCCCAGGCTCTGTGTGACACCACTGTGACCCGGGGTCCCCTGGAGAGATCACTCTCCCCTGTCCCAGGCTCTGTGTGACACCACTGTGACCCGGGGTCCCCTGGAGAGATCACTCTCCCCTGTCCCAGGCTCTGTGTGACACCACTGTGACCCGGGGTCCCCTGGAGAGATCACTCTCCCCTGTCCCAGGCTCTGTGTGACGGCACTAGCCCCTCCGTACCAGACAGTGACGCAGCCTGTCAGAATGCAGTAGCCCCTCCGTACCAGACAGTGACGCAGCCTGTCAGAATGCAGTAGCCCCTCCGTACCAGACAGTGACGCAGCCTGTCAGAATGCGGTAGCCCCTCCGTACCAGACAGTGATGCAGCCGGTCAGAATGCAGTAGCCCCTCCGTACCAGACAGTGACGCAGCCTGTCAGAATGCGGTAGCCCCTCCGTACCAGACAGTGACGCAGCCTGTCAGAATGCGGTAGCCCCTCCGTACCAGACAGTGACGCAGCCTGTCAGAATGCGGTAGCCCCTCCGTACCAGACAGTGACGCAGCCTGTCAGAATGCAGTAGCCCCTCCGTACCAGACAGTGATGCAGCCTGTCAGAATGCGGTAGCCCCTCCGTACCAGACAGTGACGCAGCCTGTCAGAATGCGGTAGCCCCTCCGTACCAGACAGTGACGCAGCCTGTCAGAATGCAGTAGCCCCTCCGTACCAGACAGTGACGCAGCCTGTCAGAATGCAGTAGCCCCTCCGTACCAGACAGTGACGCAGCCTGTCAGAATGCAGTAGCCCCTCCGTACCAGACAGTGACACAGCTGGTCAGAATGCAGTAGCCCCTCTGTACCAGACAGTGACGCAGTCTGTCAGAATGCAGTAGCCCCTCAGTACCAGACAGTGATGCAGCCTGTCAGAATGCAGTAGCCCCTCCGTACCAGACAGTGACGCAGCCTGTCAGAATGCAGTAGCCCCTCCGTACCAGACAGTGACGCAGCCGGTCAGAATGCAGTAGCCCCTCCGTACCAGACAGTGACGCAGCCTGTCAGAATGCAGTAGCCCCTCCGTACCAGACAGTAATGCAGCCTGTCAGAATGCAGTAGCCCCTCCGTACCAGACAGTGACGCAGCCTGTCAGAATGCAGTAGCCCCTCCGTACCAGACAGTGACGCAGCCTGTCAGAATGCAGTAGCCCCTCGGTACCAGACAGTGACGCAGCCGGTCAGAATGCAGTAGCCCCTCCGTACCAGACAGTGACGCAGCCTGTCAGAATGCAGTAGCCCCTCCGTACCAGACAGTGACGCAGCCTGTCAGAATGCAGTAGCCCCTCCGTACCAGACAGTGACGCAGCCTGTCAGAATGCAGTAGCCCCTCCGTACCAGACAGTGACGCAGCCTGTCAGAATGCAGTAGCCCCTCCGTACCAGACAGTGACGCAGCCTGTCAGAATGCAGTAGCCCCTCCATACCAGACAGTGATGCAGCCGGTCAGAATGCAGTAGCCCCTCCGTACCAGACAGTGATGCAGCCAGTCTGAACGCAGTAGTCCCTCCGTACCAGACAGTGACGCAGCCTGTCAGAATGCAGTAGCCCCTCCGTACCAGACAGTGACGCAGCCAGTCTGAACGCAGTAGTCCCTCCGTACCAGACAGTGACGCAGCCTGTCAGAATGCAGTAGCCCCTCCGTACCAGATAGTGATGCAGCCTGTCAGAATGCAGTAGCCCCTCCGTACCAGACAGTGACGCAGCCTGTCAGAATGCAGTAGCCCCTCGGTACCAGACAGTGACGCAGCCGGTCAGAATGCAGTAGCCCCTCCATACCAGACAGTGACGCAGCCGGTCAGAATGCAGTAG
Organism: Hemitrygon akajei; assembly: GCF_048418815.1. Lineage (NCBI taxonomy): Eukaryota > Metazoa > Chordata > Chondrichthyes > Myliobatiformes > Dasyatidae > Hemitrygon > Hemitrygon akajei. The sequence goes on from NC_133151.1 coordinate 41,906,878, forward strand.
CCCCTCCGTACCAGACAGTGACACAGCCTGTCAGAATGCAGTAGCCCCTCCGTACCAGACAGTGACGCAGCCTGTCAGAATGCAGTAGCCCCTCCGTACCAGACAGTGACGCAGCCTGTCAGAATGCAGTAGCCCCTCCGTACCAGACAGTGATGCAGCCAGTCTGAACGCAGTAGTCCCTCCGTACCAGATAGTGATGCAGCCAGTCTGAACGCAGTAGCCCCTCTGTACCAGACAGTGACGCAGCCTGTCAGAATGCAGTAGCCCCTCCGTACCAGACAGTGATACAGCCTGTCAGAATGCAGTAGCCCCTCCGTACCAGACAGTGATGCAGCCTGTCAGAATGCAGTAGCCCCTCCGTACCAGACAGTGATGCAGCCTGTCAGAATGCAGTAGCCCCTCCGTACCAGACAGTGATGCAGCCTGTCAGAATGCAGTAGCCCCTCCGTACCAGACATTGACTCAGCCTGTCAGAATGCAGTAGCCCCTCCGTACCAGACAGTGACGCAGCCTGTCAGAATGCAGTAGCCCCTCCGTACCAGACAGTGACGCAGCCTGTCAGAATGCAGTAGCCCCTCCGTACCAGACAGTGACGCAGCCGGTCAGAATGCAGTAGCCCCTCCGTACCAGACAGTGACGCAGCCTGTCAGAATGCAGTAGCCCCTCCGTACCAGACAGTGATGCAGCCTGTCAGAATGCAGTAGCCCCTCGTACCAGACAGTGATGCAGCCTGTCAGAATGCAGTAGCCCCTCGTACCAGACAGTGATGCAGCCTGTCTGAATGCAGTAGCCCCTCGTACCAGACAGTGATGCAGCCCGTCAGAATGCAGTAGCCCCTCCGTACCAGACAGTGATGCAGCCTGTCAGAATGCAGTAGCCCCTCGTACCAGACAGTGATGCAGCCTGTCAGAATGCAGTAGCCCCTCCGTACCAGACAGTGATGCAGCCGGTCAGAATGCAGTAGCCCCTCCGTACCAGACAGTGACGCAGCCTGTCAGAATGCAGTAGCCCCTCCGTACCAGACAGTGATGCAGCCTGTCAGAATGCAGTAGCCCCTCCGTACCAGACAGTGATGCAGCCTGTCAGAATGCAGTAGCCCCTCCGTACCAGACAGTGATGCAGCCTGTCAGAATGCAGTAGCCCCTCCGTACCAGACAGTGATGCAGCCTGTCAGAATGCAGTAGCCCCTCCGTACCAGACATTGACTCAGCCTGTCAGAATGCAGTAGCCCCTCCGTACCAGACAGTGACGCAGCCTGTCAGAATGCAGTAGCCCCTCCGTACCAGACAGTGACGCAGCCTGTCAGAATGCAGTAGCCCCTCCGTACCAGACAGTGATGCAGCCTGTCAGAATGCTCACTACAGTACAACTATAGAAGTTTTTGAGTGTATTTGTTGACATGCGAAATCTCTTCAAACTCCTCATAAAGTGTAGCCGCTGTCTTGCCTTCTTGATAACTACATCGATATGTTGGGACTAGGTTAGATCCTCAGAGATCTTGACACCCAGGAACTTGAAGCTGCTCACTCTCTCCACCTCTGATCCCTCTATGAGGATTGGTATGTGTTCCTTCATCGTACCCTTCCTGAACTCCAAAATCAGCTCTTTCATCTTATTGACGTTGAGTGCCAGGTTGTTGCTGCGGCACCATTCCACTGGTTGGCATATCTCACTCCTGTATGCCCTCTCGTCACCACCTGAGATTCTACAAACAATGGTTGTATTGTCAGCAAATTTTGTAGATGGTATTTGAGCTGTGCATAGTCAGACAGTCATGTGTATACAGAGAGTGGAGCAGTGGGCTAAGCACACAGCCTGAGGTACACCAGTGTTGATCGTCAGCGAGGAGGATATGTTATCACCAATCCGCACAGACTGTGGTCTTCCGGTTAGTCAGTCGAGGATCCAATTGCTGAGGGAGGAACAGGTTCTGCAACTTCTCAATCTGGATTGTGGGAATGATGGTATTAAATGCTGAGCTATAGTTAATGAATAGCATCCTGACATAGGTGTCTGTGTTGTCCAGGTGGTCTAAAGCCATGTGGAGAGCCATTGAGATTGTATCTGCCGTGTGATGATAGGCAAATTGCAATGGGTCCAGGTCCTTGGTGAGGCAGGAGTTTAGTCTAGTCATGACCAATGTCTCAAAGCATTTCATCACTATCGATGTGAGTGTTACCGGGCAACAGTCATCAAGGCAGCTCACATTATGCTTCTTAGGGACTGGTACAATTGTTACCCTTTTGAAGCAAGTGGGAACTCCACCTGTAGCAGTGAGAGGTTCAAAATGTCCTTGAACACTCCCGTTAGTTGGTTGGCACAGGCTTTCAGAGACTTACCAGGTACTCCATCGGGACCTTCTGCCTTGCTGGGAAATGGCAGGGTCGATGTCAGAATGGGTTCCTTTTATCACAGAGCAGTGGCTGTGTGTCACACCGTGCAGGGGTGGTGGGAGAGGCAGATAGACCCCTGTGCAAAACTATTAGACACTCACACACACACTCACACACACGCACGCACACAACCACACACACACACACACACACACACACACACGCACATGCACACACGCATGCACAAACACACACATGAACACACACGCGCGCACACAACCACACACGTGCGCACAAACACACACATGAACACACACAACCACACACTCACACTCGCTCACACAACCACACACACGCTTACACACTCACACACACGCACACACGCACATGCACGCACAAACACACACATGAACACACACACTCACACACGCTCACACAACCACACACACACACACACGCTCACACACTCACACACACGCGCACACACACGCATGCACAAACACACACATGAACACACACACTCACACACGCTCACACAACCACACACTCACACACGCACGCACAAACACACACACAACCACACACACACGCACACGCACATACACATGCGCACTCACACACACACCCACACAGGGGCGGAATGGCCCGATACCGTTCTGTGGTCTCTTTCCGAGTTGGGCTTCCCCTGCGGCCGCTGTCCATGGTGGGGCAGACCGGATGTGTAACCGGGGAGCGTTTTGTCGCCAGGATGCGCCGGTGGCGGGGGGGAGGTGGGGAGCTGAGAGAGTAGGCCGCTTTGCCCCCGTTACGACAGGCTTGTCGTTGGGTCTGGAGGCTCGCATGCCTCAGTGACCCGGAGAGCTGCGTCAGCTGGAGTCAGGGCTGCACGCCTTGGCTGTGGATCGGGTCACAGGTCGAAGGGTAGAGGCCAGAGTCCGCTGGTCCTCCGGGCTCGCGGGGTCAGCTCAGGGATTCCTTCTCCCCGTGGTGAGCAGTGTCAGGTTATCAGACGTGCGCTCGGGTAGCACCTTTGCCCTGGACTGTAGTGCTGGGCTCTGCAGATACTGACTGCAAAGTGAATTTTATTAACCGTGTGCACACACACAGCACCGTGTCCATGCCTACGGGTCCCTCAATAAATCCAAAATCCAGACTGAATCAGGGAAAGACCTCGCCAATGTTGGCGTTGGGCCGGGCTGCAAAAGACAACAGACAGCAAATCCAAAGAGAAACAAATGATAATAATAAATAAATGAACAGTAAATGTTAAGAACATGAGGTGAAGAGTCCTTGAAAGGGAGTCCATAGGTTGTGGGAACAGTTCAGTGATGGGTGAGTGAAGTCATCCCCTCTGGTTCAGGAGCCTGATGGTTGAGGGGTAATAACTGTTCCTGAACCTGGTGGTGTGGGGCCTGAGGCTCCTGTACCTCCTTCCCGATGGAATCAGTTCAGAGTTGAGGTTATCCTCACTGGTTCAGGAGCCTGATGGTTGAGGGGTAATAACTGTTCCTGAACCTGGTGGTGTGGGTCCTGAGGCTCCTGTACCTCCTTCCCGATGGAATCAGTTCAGAGTTGAGGTTATCCTCACTGGTTCAGGAGCCTGATGGTTGAGGGGTAATAACTGTTCCTGAACCTGGTGGTGTGGGACCTGAGGCTCCTGTACCTCCTTCCCGATGGAATCAGTTCAGAGTTGAGGTTATCCTCACTGGTTCAGGAGCCTGATGGTTGAGGGGTAATAACTGTTCCTGAACCTGGTGGTGTGGGGCCTGAGGCTCCTGTACCTCCTTCCCGATGGAATCAGTTCAGAGTTGAGGTTATCCTCACTGGTTCAGGAGCCTGATGGTTGAGGGGTAATAACTGTTCCTGAACCTGGTGGTGTGGGGCCTGAGGCTCCTGTACCTCCTTCCCGATGGAATCAGTTCAGAGTTGAGGTTATCCTCACTGGTTCAGGAGCCTGATGGTTGAGGGATAATAACTGTTCCTGAACCTGGTGGTGTGGGACCTGAGGCTCCTGTACCTGCTTCCTGCTGGGAGCAGTGAGAAGAGAGCATGTCCTGGGTGCTGGGGGTCCCTGATGTTAGATGCTGCTTTCCTGTGACTGTGGTCCATGTAGATGTGCTTGAAGGTGGGGAGCACATGACGGACTGGGCCTTGTCCACTACTTTTTATAGGATTTTCTGTACAAGGGCATTTCCTGGGTGTTTTTCCATCCCAGGCTGTGATGCAGCCAGTCAATATACTCTCCTCCACACATCTGTAGAGTTTGTCAAAGTTTTGGATGTCACGCCGAATCTCTGCGAACTCCCAAGGCAGTAGGATTTGTAACTGCACTTACGTGCTGGGCCCAGGACAGGTCCTCCAGATGATAACAGTGAGGAATGTGAAATTGCTGACCCTCTCCACCTCTGATCCCATGATGAGGACTGGCTCAAGGCCCTCTGGTTTCCCTCTCCTGCAGTCGATAATCAGCTCCTCGGTCTTGCTGACATTGAGGGAACAGTTGTCGTTCCGGCACCACTTGCAATCTCCCTCCCACAGGCACTGGGATCAGTATGAGAGGCATTGTTTGAGGGGTGAGGGAATCACCCCCGGGACACAGGGTGGTGGGGACTGGACTACCGCTTTTCCGATCAGGGCCGCTGAGGTGCCACTGGGCCCCCTCAGAGGGCAGGTGGAGATAGAGGCAAAGACCCCCGCCTTGCGGTTAAGGCCTCTGGCCGGCCCAGGTACCCTGCCCCCCTCAACCCCTGTGTGTGTATCTATCTACGTCTGTCTGTGTGGAGTTTGCACGCTCTCTCTCTGGCCGGCCCAGGAACCCTGCCCCCCTCAACCCCTGTGTGTGTATCTATCTATGTCTGTCTGTGTGGAGTTTGCACGCTCTCTCTCTGGCCGGCCCAGGAACCCTGCCCCCCTCAACCCCTGTGTGTGTATCTACGTCTGTCTGTGTGGAGTTTGCTCGCTCTCTCTCTGGCCGGCACAGGAACCCTGCCCCCCTCAACCCCTGCGTGTGTATCTATCTACGTCTGTCTGTGTGGAGTTTGCACGCTCTCTCTCTGACCGGGTGGGTGCTGCCTCGCTATTCACCTTCTGCTGCGGTATTTATTTTTGTGACTTATTTTTTATATTCTTTAACAACTTGCCACACTGCACGATATACGTCAGTGGTCATCACCAGCCCAGATGTGACCATAATTGCCCAGCTCCAATTCCAACGCCGGGGTCCCAGAGTTCAGCCACGATCGCAGCCGGCCTGTCCTCGCTCATCGACAAGAACAGACATGTCCCTGTGGGACAACCTCCCAGAGACTGCCCGGCCTGGTGCAGGGCCAGACAACAGGGCGGTGCTCGCCTCCAGCCAGTACAAACAACTGTCAGAGGCACAAAGAAGGTGCAAATGGCCCTGTGAAGTTGGGTCTGGGGGGAACAATGACACCCTGCAAAATGATGAGACCTGCGAAAGGCAGGTACAGACATCCTCAGCACCCAATCTGCTGTTAATGACTGGAGCTAATGATTACAGAGGTCCCTAACGGTCCTGACTCACCCTTCTTTTGTGTTCACAGCAATGGATAATCAGGCCCAGGTCCAGGCCGCCCTGAGGCGAATTGAGTCTGGTAATGTTCTGCTTTGCTTCAAACAGTCATATTTATTGTTACTCACTTCTGTGGTGTAAAATCGGTTGTTCCAAGGCAGCAGAAAAAATATAAAAATAGCTACAAATTACAAAATTAAAGGATAACAAGGCACTGTTGACAGTTTACCTGTAACTATCACCATCTACACAGAGCATCATCAGGGACCCCACCACCCAGGACATGCTCTCTTCTCACTGCTGCCATCGGGAAGGAGGTACAGGAGCCTCAGGTCCCACACCACCAGGTTCAGGAACAGTTATTACCCCTCAACCATCAGGCTCCTGAACCAGTGAGGATAACCTCAACTCTGAACTGATTCCATCGGGAAGGAGGTACAGGAGCCTCAGGACCCACACCACCAGGTTCAGGAACAGTTATTACCCCTCAACCATCAGGCTCCTGAACCAGTGAGGATAACTTCAACTCTGAACTGATTCCATCGGGAAGGAGGTACAGGAGCCTCAGGTCCCACACCACCAGGTTCAGGAACAGTTATTACCCCTCAACCATCAGGCTCCTGAACCAGAGGGGATAACTTCACTCACCTCAACTCACCCCATCATCGAAATGTTCCCACAAACAACTGTTCTCATGTTCAAGGACTCTTCATCTCATATTTACTCGATATTTACTGTTTATGTATTTGTTATTATGATGATTGTTATTGCCATAATTTTAAATACTTGTATCTCTCTCATTATCAGCATGTGTAGCATGGCACCTCTCCCCCTCTTTATCTCTCTCTCTCGTTAGCAGCATAGTTCCCGGGGGGGTCAACTCTGGACCCCATCTCCCCAATGGTTTTCTCATCGCACATAACAATACAGTGAATGTGTGACAGAGTGAGAGGGAGAGAGCGCGAGTTAGTGTGTGTGAGAGTGAGAGTGAGTGCGTGCGAGGGAGTGTGTGTGTGAGAGTGAGTGCGTGCGAATGTGAGTGCGTGAGAGTGAGAGTGAGTGCGTGTGAGGGAGTGTGTGTGTGAGAGTGAGTGCGTGTGAGAGTGAGAGTGAGTGCGTGCGAGGGAGTGTGTGTGAGAGGGAGTGTGTGTGTGAGAGTGAATGTGTGAGAGAGTGAGAGTGAGTGCGTGCGAATGTGAGTGCGTGAAAGTGAGTGCGTGCGAGGGAGTGTGTGTGAGAGTGTGAGTGAGTGCGTGCGAGTGAGTGTGTGTGTGAGAGAGTGAGAGTGAGTGCGTGCGAATGTGAGTGCGTGAGAGTGAGTGCGTGCGAGGGAGTGTGTGTGTGAGAGTGTGAGTGAGTGTGTGCGAGGGAGTGTGTGTGTGAGAGTGAGAGTGAGTGCGTGCGAGGGAGTGTGTGTGAGAGTGTGAGTGAGTGCGTGCGAGGGAGTGTGTGTGTGAGAGAGTGAGAGTGAGTGCGTGCGAATGTGAGTGCGTGAAAGTGAGTGCGTGCGAGGGAGTGTGTGTGTGAGAGTGAGAGTGAGTGCGTGCGAATGTGAGTGCGTGAGAGTGAGTGCGTGCGAGGGAGTGTGTGTGTGAGAGTGAGAGTGAGTGCGTGCGAATGTGAGTGCGTGAAAGTGAGTGCGTGCGAGGGAGTGTGTGTGAGAGTGTGAGTGAGTGCGTGCGAGTGAGTGTGTGTGTGAGAGAGTGAGAGTGAGTGCGTGCGAATGTGAGTGCGTGAGAGTGAGTGCGTGCGAGGGAGTGTGTGTGTGAGAGTGTGAGTGAGTGTGTGCGAGGGAGTGTGTGTGTGAGAGTGAGAGTGAGTGCGTGCGAGGGAGTGTGTGTGAGAGTGTGAGTGAGTGCGTGCGAGGGAGTGTGTGTGAGAGTGAGAGTGAGTGCGTGCGAATGTGAGTGCGTGAGAGTGAGTGCGTGCGAGGGAGTGTGTGTGAGAGTGTGAGTGAGTGCGTGCAAGGGAGTGTGTGTGTGAGAGAGTGAGAGTGAGTGCGTGCGAGGGAGTGTGTGTGAGAGTGTGAGTGAGTGCGTGCGAGGGAGTGTGTGTGAGAGTGAGAGTGAGTGCGTGCGAGGGAGTGTGTGTGAGAGTGTGAGTGAGTGCGTGCGAGGGAGTGTGTGTGAGAGTGAGAGTGAGTGCGTGCGAGTGAGTGTGTGTGTGAGAGAGTGAGAGTGAGTGCGTGCGAATGTGAGTGCGTGAGAGTGAGTGCGTGCGAGGGAGTGTGTGTGAGAGTGTGAGTGAGTGCGTGCGAGTGAGTGTGTGTGTGAGAGAGTGAGAGTGAGTGCGTGCGAATGTGAGTGCGTGAGAGTGAGTGCGTGCGAGGGAGTGTGTGTGTGAGAGTGTGAGTGAGTGTGTGCGAGGGAGTGTGTGTGTGAGAGTGAGAGTGAGTGCGTGCGAGGGAGTGTGTGTGAGAGTGTGAGTGAGTGCGTGCGAGGGAGTGTGTGTGAGAGTGAGAGTGAGTGCGTGCGAATGTGAGTGCGTGAGAGTGAGTGCGTGCGAGGGAGTGTGTGTGTGTGAGTGAGTGCGTGCAAGGGAGTGTGTGTGTGAGAGAGTGAGAGTGAGTGCGTGCGAGGGAGTGTGTGTGAGAGTGTGAGTGAGTGCGTGCGAGGGAGTGTGTGTGAGAGTGAGAGTGAGTGCGTGCGAGGGAGTGTGTGTGAGAGTGTGAGTGAGTGCGTGCGAGGGAGTGTGTGTGAGAGTGAGAGTGAGTGCGTGCGAGTGAATGTGTGTGAGAGTGTGAGTGAGTGCGTGCGAGGGAGTGTGTGTGAGAGTGAGAGTGAGTGCGTGCGAGGGAGTGTGTGTGTGAGAGTGAGAGTGAGTGCGTGCGAGGGAGTGTGTGTGAGAGTGTGAGTGAGTGCGTGCGAGGGAGTGTGTGTGAGAGTGAGAGTGAGTGCGTGCGAATGTGAGTGCGTGAGAGTGAGTGCGTGCGAGGGAGTGTGTGTGTGAGAGTGAGAGTGAGTGCGTGCGAGGGAGTGTGTGTGAGAGTGTGAGTGAGTGCGTGCGAGGGAGTGTGTGTGAGAGTGAGAGTGAGTGCGTGCGAATGTGAGTGCGTGAGAGTGAGTGCGTGCGAGGGAGTGTGTGTGTGAGAGTGAGAGTGAGTGCGTGCGAATGTGAGTGCGTGAGAGTGAGTGCGTGCGAGGGAGTGTGTGTGTGAGAGTGTGAGTGAGTGCGTGCGAGGGAGTGTGTGTGAGAGTGTGAGTGAGTGCGTGCGAGGGAGTGTGTGTGAGAGTGAGAGTGAGTGCGTGCGAATGTGAGTGCGTGAGAGTGAGTGCGTGCGAGGGAGTGTGTGTGTGAGAGTGAGAGTGAGTGCGTGCGAGTGAGTGTGTGTGAGAGTGAGAGTGAGTGCGTGCGAGTGAGTGTGTGTGTGAGAGAGTGAGAGTGAGTGACATTTGTACAGTGTAGTCTATAGGATTGCTTTCATACCTATACTTCTGTCTAACTCGGTCATACTCGGCCTAACAATTATTTCATTCTCATTTACACTCGTGTGCTGAATCTTGTAACTCCTAAAGACTCAAAGAGGCTGCATCCATCATTAAGGACCCCCACCACACAAGTCATGCCCTCTTGGCATTGCTACCATCCCAGATGAAGTACAGGAGCCTGAAGACACACACACTCAATGTTAGGCACAGCTTCTGCTCAGATTTCTGAACAGACAACAAACCCACGGGCACTACCTCTGTCAGCCTCTGCGTCGTTCACCTTCCAGCTTTCCAGTTGTAACTAAATGTTCCAATGTTTCTCTTCGCATGACGTGTCCAAAGAATACTGATCACTGTTTTCTGATCTTTTAAAGTAATGTACGTTTGTTTTTGTTCTCTGTAGAACTTCTTCGTTGGTGATCCTGTCCGTAGATGATATGCATCGCGTTCTTCTGAGGAACCACATCTCTGCTGCTTTGATTCCTTTTCCCACTGATTTTGTGATGGTCCATCGCGCAGCCGTACATCAATATAGGGAGAATGTAGCAGCTGAGGGTTCGAACGTGGACGTCAATTGCTGTTTTCTTGTCCGTTAGGATGTTTCTCATTCCTGTAAATGCTGTTCTTGCCGTTGCTATTCTTGCTTTTATGTCTGTTTCGCATTTGCCGTCAGATGTTACCCACGATCCAAGGTACTTGAAGTTGTGAACTTGTTTCAGGATTTCATTCCCCAATACGATCCTACAGTCTGGGATATCAGGTTTCTTTGATATTCCCATTACTTCAGGTTTCTTTTTGTTTAAGCTTAGGCCAAGTCTTTCGCTCTCTGCGTTGATGGTAGGTTCTAGTTTCTGTGAATTTACTTCACTGTTTGCTGTCAGTATTGAATCATCCGTGCGGCGGACGTTGTTGATATTGTAGCCTCCTGTACTTATTCCAGGTGGGCCCTGTATAGTCCTCGTGATGTTTTCACCGTACAGAGAGAACTTGTCTGGTGATAGAACACAACCCTGTCTGACTCCTCGCTTTATTGGCTGATATTCACCAGCCTTGAAGGTTTTGAAATTACAGAGTATGTCCATGATGCACCATCAATAACTCTCTCTGAGATGTGAAGGCGAGATATCGGCTTTTATTGACTGGAAGAAAGAACAAGCAGTAGTTGACCACCATACTACATCCTGGAGACTGAGGGCCAGGCTCAGGCCTCAATCGCCTTTATACCGGGGTCAGACAGGTATATGTAGTTCACCACAGCCCACCAGAAAATGAATCTCAGGGTTGTACATGGTGACGTGTACGTACTCTGATAATAAACTTGCTTTTGAACTCTGTATTCCTCTCCGTAGAAGCTGCCTGACCTTCCAGAATGTTCTTTGTGTTTGCCCGGATTTCCAGAACCTCTTGGGTTAGTGAGGAGGTGTTCAATGTCCATTCAGAAATCTGATGGCAGAGGGGGAGAAGCTGTTCCTGAATCATTGAGTGTGTGTCTTCAGGCTCCTGTACCTCCTCCCTGATGGCAGAGGGGAAGAAGCTGTTCCTGAATCGCTGAGTGTGTGTCTTCAGGCTCCTGTACCCCCTCCCTGATGGCAGAGGGGAAGGAGCTGTCCCTGAATCGTTGAGTGTGTGTCTTCAGGCTCCTGTACCCCCTCCCTGATGGCAGAGGGGAAGAAGATGTTCCTGAATCGTTGAGTGTGTGTCATCAGGCTCCTGTACCCCCTCCCTGATGGCAGAGGGGAAGGAGCTGTCCCTGAATCGTTGAGTGTGTGTCTTCAGGCTCCTGTACCTCCTCCCTGATGGCAGAGGGGAAGAAGCTGTCCCTGAATCGTTGAGTGTGTGTCTTCAGGCTCCTGTACCTCCTCCCTGATGGCAGAGGGGAAGAAGCTGTTCCTGAATCGCTGAGTGTGAGTCTTCAGGCTCCTGTACCCCCTCCCTGATGGCAGAGGGGAAGGAGCTGTCCCTGAATCGTTGAGTGTGTGTCTTCAGGCTCCTGTACCCCCTCCCTGATGGCAGAGGGGAAGAAGCTGTTCCTGAATCGTTGAGTGTGTGTCATCAGGCTCCTGTACCCCCTCCCTGATGGCAGAGGGGAAGGAGCTGTCCCTGAATCGTTGAGTGTGTGTCTTCAGGCTCCTGTACCTCCTCCCTGATGGCAGAGGGGAAGAAGCTGTCCCTGAATCGTTGAGTGTGTGTCTTCAGGCTCCTGTACCTCCTCCCTGATGGCAGAGGGGAAGAAGCTGTTCCTGAATCGCTGAGTGTGTGTCTTCAGGCTCCTGTACCCCCTCCCTGATGGCAGAGGGGAAGGAGCTGTCCCTGAATCGTTGAGTGTGTGTCTTCAGGCTCCTGTACCCCCTCCCTGATGGCAGAGGGGAAGAAGCTGATCCTGAATCGTTGAGTGTGTGTCATCAGGCTCCTGTACCCCCTCCCTGATGGCAGAGGGGAAGGAGCTGTCCCTGAATCGTTGAGTGTGTGTCTTCAGGCTCCTGTACCTCCTCCCTGATGGCAGAGGGGAAGAAGCTGTTCCTGAATCGTTGAGTGTGTGTCTTCAGGCTCCTGTACCTCCTCCCTGATGGCAGAGGGGAAGAAGCTGTTCCTGAATCGTTGAGTGTGTGTCTTCAGGCTCCTGTACCTCCTCCCTGATGGCAGAGGGGAAGAAGCTGTCCCTGAACCGTTGAGTGTGTGTCTTCAGGCTCCTGTACCTCCTCCCTGACGGCAGAGGGGAAGAAGCTGTTCCTGAATCGATGAGTGTGTGTCTTCAGGCTCCTGTACCCCCTCCCTGATGGCAGAGGGGAAGAAGCTGTCCCTGAACCGTTGAGTGTGTGTCTTCAGGCTCCTGTACCTCCTCCCTGATGGCAGAGGGGAAGAAGCTGTTCCTGAATCGTTGAGTGTGTGTCTTCAGGCTCCTGTACCTCCTCCCTGATGGCAGAGGGGGAGAAGCTGTCCCTGAATCACTGAGTGTGTGTCTTCAGGCTTCTGTACCTCCTCCCTGATGGCAGAGGGGGAGAAGCTGTCCCTGAACCGTTGAGTGTGTGTCTTCAGGCTTCTGTACCTCCTCCCTGATGGCAGAGGGGAAGAAGCTGTTCCTGAATCGTTGAGTGTGTGTCTTCAGGCTCCTGTACCCCCTCCCTGATGGCAGAGGGGAAGAAGCTGTTCCTGAATCGCTGAGTGTGTGTCTTCGGGCTCCTGTACCTCCTCCCTGATGGCAGAGGGGGAGAAGCTGTTCCTGAATCGTTGAGTGTGTGTCTTCAGGCTCCTGTACCTCCTCCCTGATGGCAGAGGGGAAGAAGCTGTTCCTGAATCGTTGAGTGTGTGTCTTCAGGCTCCTGTACCTCCTCCCTGATGGCAGAGGGGAAGAAGCTGTTCCTGAATCGTTGAGTGTGTGTCTTCAGGCTCCTGTACCCCCTCTCTGACGGCAGAGGGGGAGAAGCTGTTCCTGAATCGTTGAGTGTGTGTCTTCGGGCTCCTGTACCCCCTCCCTGACGGCAGAGGGGAAGAAGCTGTTCCTGAATCGTTGAGTGTGTGTCTTCAGGCTCCTGTACCTCCTCCCTGATGGCCGAGGGGGAGAAGCTGTTCCTGAATCGTTGAGTGTGTGTCTTCAGGCTCCTGTATCCTCCTCCCTGACGGCAGAGGGGAAGAAGCTGTTCCTGAATCGTTGAGTGTGTGTCTTCAGGCTCCTGTACCTCCTCCCTGATGGCAGAGGGGGAGAAGCTGTTCCTGAATCGTTGAGTGTGTGTCGTCAGGCTCCTGCATCTCCTCCCTGATGGCAGAGGGGCAGAAGCTGTTCCTGAATCGTTGAGTGTGTGTCTTCAGGCTCCTGTACCTCCTCCCTGATGGCCGAGGGGGAGAAGCTGTTCCTGAATCATTGAGTGTGTGTCTTCGGGCTCCTGTACCCCCTCCCTGATGGCAGAGGGGAAGAAGCTGTTCCTGAATCGTTGAGTGTGTGTCATCAGGCTCCTGTACCTCCTCCCTGATGGCAGAGGGGAAGAAGCTGTCCCTGAATCGTTGAGTGTGTGTCTTCAGGCTCCTGTACCTCCTCCCTGATGGCAGAGGGGAAGAAGCTGTTCCTGAATCGCTGAGTGTGTGTCTTCAGGCTCCTGTACCCCCTCCCTGATGGCAGAGGGGAAGGAGCTGTCCCTGAATCATTGAGTGTGTGTCTTCGGGCTCCTGTACCCCCTCCCTGATGGCAGAGGGGAAGAAGCTGTTCCTGAATCGTTGAGTGTGTGTCATCAGGCTCCTGTACCTCCTCCCTGATGGCCGAGGGGGAGAAGCTGTTCCTGAATCATTGAGTGTGTGTCTTCGGGCTCCTGTACCCCCTCCCTGATGGCAGAGGGGAAGAAGCTGTTCCTGAATCGTTGAGTGTGTGTCTTCAGGCTCCTGTACCCCCTCCCTGATGGCAGAGGGGGAGAAGCTGTTCCTGAATCGTTGAGTGTGTGTCTTCGGGCTCCTGTACCCCCTCCCTGATGGCAGAGGGGAAGAAGCTGTTCCTGAATCGTTGAGTGTGTGTCTTCAGGCTCCTGTACCTCCTCCCTGATGGCCGAGGGGGAGAAGCTGTTCCTGAATCGTTGAGTGTGTGTCTTCAGGCTCCTGTATCCTCCTCCCTGACGGCAGAGGGGAAGAAGCTGTTCCTGAATCGTTGAGTGTGTGTCTTCAGGCTCCTGTACCTCCTCCCTGATGGCCGAGGGGGAGAAGCTGTTCCTGAATCGTTGAGTGTGTGTCTTCAGGCTCCTGTATCCTCCTCCCTGACGGCAGAGGGGAAGAAGCTGTTCCTGAATCGTTGAGTGTGTGTCTTCAGGCTCCTGTACCTCCTCCCTGATGGCAGAGGGGGAGAAGCTGTTCCTGAATCGTTGAGTGTGTGTCGTCAGGCTCCTGCATCTCCTCCCTGATGGCAGAGGGGCAGAAGCTGTTCCTGAATCGTTGAGTGTGTGTCTTCAGGCTCCTGTACCTCCTCCCTGATGGCCGAGGGGGAGAAGCTGTTCCTGAATCATTGAGTGTGTGTCTTCGGGCTCCTGTACCCCCTCCCTGATGGCAGAGGGGAAGAAGCTGTTCCTGAATCGTTGAGTGTGTGTCATCAGGCTCCTGTACCTCCTCCCTGATGGCAGAGGGGAAGAAGCTGTCCCTGAATCGTTGAGTGTGTGTCTTCAGGCTCCTGTACCTCCTCCCTGATGGCAGAGGGGAAGAAGCTGTTCCTGAATCGCTGAGTGTGTGTCTTCAGGCTCCTGTACCCCCTCCCTGATGGCAGAGGGGAAGGAGCTGTCCCTGAATCGTTGAGTGTGTGTCTTCAGGCTCCTGTACCCCCTCCCTGATGGCAGAGGGGAAGAAGCTGTTCCTGAATCGTTGAGTGTGTGTCATCAGGCTCCTGTACCCCCTCCCTGATGGCAGAGGGGAAGGAGCTGTCCCTGAATCGTTGAGTGTGTGTCTTCAGGCTCCTGTACCTCCTCCCTGATGGCAGAGGGGAAGAAGCTGTCCCTGAATCGTTGAGTGTGTGTCTTCAGGCTCCTGTACCTCCTCCCTGATGGCAGAGGGGAAGAAGCTGTTCCTGAATCGCTGAGTGTGTGTCTTCAGGCTCCTGTACCCCCTTCCTGATGGCAGAGGGGAAGGAGCTGTCCCTGAATCGTTGAGTGTGTGTCTTCAGGCTCCTGTACCCCCTCCCTGATGGCAGAGGGGAAGAAGCTGATCCTGAATCGTTGAGTGTGTGTCATCAGGCTCCTGTACCCCCTCCCTGATGGCAGAGGGTAAGGAGCTGTCCCTGAATCGTTGAGTGTGTGTCTTCAGGCTCCTGTACCTCCTCCCTGATGGCAGAGGGGAAGAAGCTGTTCCTGAATCGTTGAGTGTGTGTCTTCAGGCTCCTGTACCTCCTCCCTGATGGCAGAGGGGAAGAAGCTGTCCCTGAACCGTTGAGTGTGTGTCTTCAGGCTCCTGTACCTCCTCCCTGATGGCAGAGGGGGAGAAGCTGTCCCTGAACCGTTGAGTGTGTGTCTTCAGGCTCCTGTACCTCCTCCCTGATGGCAGAGGGGGAGAAGCTGTTCCTGAATCGTTGAGTGTGTGTCTTCAGGCTCCTGTACCTCCTCTCTGATGGCAGAGGGGGAGAAGCAGTCCCTGAATCACTGAGTGTGTGTCTTCAGGCTTCTGTACCTCCTCCCTGATGGCAGAGGGGGAGAAGCTGTCCCTGAACCGTTGAGTGTGTGTCTTCAGGCTTCTGTACCTCCTCCCTGATGGCAGAGGGGAAGAAGCTGTTCCTGAATCATTGAGTGTGTGTCTTCAGGCTCCTGTACCCCCTCCCTGATGGCAGAGGGGAAGAAGCTGTTCCTGAATCGCTGAGTGTGTGTCTTCGGGCTCCTGTACCTCCTCCCTGATGGCAGAGGGGAAGAAGCTGTTCCTGAATCGTTGAGTGTGTGTCTTCAGGCTCCTGTACCTCCTCCCTGATGGCAGAGGGGGAGAAGCTGTTCCTGAATCGTTGAGTGTGTGTCATCAGGCTCCTGTACCCCCTCCCTGATGGCAGAGGGGAAGAAGCTGTTCCTGAATCATTGAGTGTGTGTCTTCGGGCTCCTGTACCCCCTCCCTGATGGCAGAGGGGAAGAAGCTGTTCCTGAATCGTTGAGTGTGTGTCTTCAGGCTCCTGTACCTCCTCCCTGATGGCCGAGGGGGAGAAGCTGTTCCTGAATCGTTGAGTGTGTGTCTTCAGGCTCCTGTATCCTCCTCCCTGACGGCAGAGGGGAAGAAGCTGTTCCTGAATCGTTGAGTGTGTGTCTTCAGGCTCCTGTACCCCCTCCCTGATGGCAGAGGGGAAGAAGCTGTTCCTGAATCGTTGAGTGTGTGTCTTCAGGCTCCTGTACCTCCTCCCTGATGGCCGAGGGGGAGAAGCTGTTCCTGAATCATTGAGTGTGTGTCTTCGGGCTCCTGTACCCCCTCCCTGATGGCAGAGGGGAAGAAGCTGTTCCTGAATCGTTGAGTGTGTGTCTTCAGGCTCCTGTACCCCCTCCCTGATGGCAGAGGGGGAGAAGCTGTTCCTGAATCGTTGAGTGTGTGTCTTCGGGCTCCTGTACCCCCTCCCTGATGGCAGAGGGGAAGAAGCTGTTCCTGAATCGTTGAGTGTGTGTCTTCAGGCTCCTGTACCTCCTCCCTGACGGCAGAGGGGAAGAAGCTGTTCCTGAATCGTTGAGTGTGTGTCTTCAGGCTCCTGTACCCCCTCCCTGATGGTAGCAGTGAGAAGAGGGCACGTCCTGGGTGATGGACGTGCCTGACCAATGTTCCTGAGGCTCCGCTCCTTGAAGATGTCATCGATACCACGGCGCTGGTGCCCACGATGGAGCTGACTGACTTTACAAGTCTCTGCTGCGGCTCCTGCAGACAGTGGTATGGGCAGTTAGAAAGCTCTCCACGGTACATCTGTGGACGTTTTCAAGTGTCAACCCAAATCTCCTCAAACTCCTAATGAAATATGGCCGCTGTCGAGCCTTCTTTGTGTCTGTGTCGATGGGCTGGGTCCAGCCGCTTCAAATTACTCACCCTTTTCCCATTGCTGATCCCTTGATGAGAGTCCTGGAGAGAGCAGACGGCGCCACGTGGGAGCTGTCGGGTACCCGAGGGCAAGCATTCAAGGTGAGAGGCGGGCAGGGAGCTTTAAGGAGATGTGAAGTCCTTTCACAGGGAGAGAGCTGGATCATGGAAGTAGTACCAGGAG
Organism: Hemitrygon akajei; assembly: GCF_048418815.1. Taxonomy (NCBI): domain Eukaryota; kingdom Metazoa; phylum Chordata; class Chondrichthyes; order Myliobatiformes; family Dasyatidae; genus Hemitrygon; species Hemitrygon akajei. The sequence continues at coordinate 41,923,849 of NC_133151.1, forward strand.
TGGTTGTGGAGGCAGGTATGATAGAGGCACTCGAGAGGCTCTTAGCCAGAGAAAGGGGGGGAGTGGACGGTGTGTGGGTAGAAGGGATTAGTTTAAAAAGACATTTAACTGCAGGCTTTGGGGCTGACCGGGTGCCGGACTGCTCCGAGGTCTATGATCCGTGCTCCTCTTTCTCCATCCCTGACCCTGAACACTGCAGCTACAACTCCAGGTTATTATCACCAGCACGTGACGTGAAATTTGTTAACGTAGCAGCAGCAGGCAACATCCTTGTAAATCTCCTCTGCACCCTTTCTGTGGTCTCCACATCCTTCCTGTAGTGAGGCGACCAGAACTGAGCACAGTACTCCAAGTGGGGTCGAACCAGGGTCCTATATAGTTGCAACATTACCTCTCGGCTTTGTGGTCATTTACAAATGACCCTTACAAAGAGTAAGGGTTCCGGAACAGATCCCTGGCACACCACTCATCACCAGAATATCACCCATCTACAACCACTCTTTGCCTTCTGTGGGCAAGCCAGTTCTGGATCCACAAAGCAATGTCCCCTTGGATCCCATGCCTCCTTACTTTCTCAATAAGCCTTGCATGGGGTACCTTGTCAAATGCCTTGCTGAAATCCATATACACTACATCTACTGCTCTTCCTTCATCAATGTGTTTAGTCACATCCTCAAAAAATTCAATCAGGCTCGTAAGACACAAACTGCCTTTGACAAAGCCATGCTGACTACTCCTAATCATATTATACCTCTCCAAATGTTCATAAATCCTGTCTCTCAGGATCTTCTCCATCAACTTACAAACCACTGAGGTAAGACTCACTAGTCTATAATTTTTGGGCTATCTCTGCTCCCTTTCTTGAATAAAGGAACAACATCTGCAACCCTCCAATCCTCTGGAACCTCTCCCATCCCCATTGATGATGCAAAGATCATCGCCAGAGGCTCAGCAATCTCCTCCCTCGCCTCCCACAGTAGCCTGGGGTACATCTCATCCGGGCCCGGTAACTTATCCAACTTGATGCTTTCCAAAAGCTCCAGCACATCCTCTTTCTTAATATCTACATGCTCAAGCTTTTCAATCTGCTGTAAGTCATCACTACATCACCAAGATCCTTTTCCGTAGTCAATATGGAAGCAAAGTATTCATTAAGTACCTCAGCTATCTCCTCCGGTCCCATACGCACTTTCCCACTGTCACACTTGATAGGTCCTATTCTCTCACGCCTTATCCTCTTGCTCTTCACATACTTGTAGAATGCCTTGGGGTTTTTCTTTATCTCTATCATTGCTGTATCATTACCTAGTTTTTTGAACCTTCTGTAAGTTTTTCTTTTCTTCTTGACTAGATTTACTACAGCCTTTGTACACCACGGTTCCTGTACCCTACCAGAACTTCCCTGTCTCGTTGGAACGTACGTACGCAGAACGCCACACAAATATCCCCTGAACATTTGCCACATTTCTGCCATACATTTCCCTGAGAACATCTGCTCCCAATTTATGCTTCCAACTTCCTGCCTGATAGTCTCATATTTCCTCTTACTCCAATTAAACATTTCCCTAGCTTGTCTGTTCCTATCTCTCTCCAATGCAATGGTAAAGAAGATAGAATTGTGATCACTATCTCCAAAATGCTCTCCCACTGAGAGACCTGACACCTGACCAGGTTCATTTCCCAATACCCGTTCAAGTACAGCCTCTCCTCTTGTAAGCTTATCAACATATTGTGTCAAGAAACCTTCCTGAACACACCTAAAAAATTCCATCCCACCTCCTTCCCCTCGCTCTAGGGAGATGCCAATCAATACTTGGGAAATTAAAATCTCCCATCATGACAACCTGTTATTATTACTCCATTCCAGAATCTGTCTCCCTATCTGCTCCTCGATGTCCCTGTTATTATTGGGTGGTCTATAAAAAACACCCAGTAGAGTTATTGACCCCTTCCTGTTCCTAACTTCCACCCACAGAGACTCCGTAGACAATCCCTCCATGGCATCCACCTTTTCTGCAGCCGTGACACTATCTCTGATCAACAGTGCCACGCCCCCACCTCTTTTGCCTCCCTCCCTGTCTTTTCTGAAACATCTAAAGCGATTCTTGCCCCTGCACCATCCAAGTCTCTGTAATGGCCACAACATCACAGCTCCAAGTACTGATCCACGCTCTATTTTTATTAATTTTTTGGTGAGTTTCTACAAAACAACTACATAAAACCCATCAACGAAATGGAGATTAATACAGTGTGAAACAAACGTGTCTAATATATAATTCATAACAATAAGGAAAAAACACCCAAAATAAAATCATATGAAGTTATTATCCTCCCTGCCCCTCCACTACAAAACTCTAGACCAACCATTTCAATATGTAAAAGAAAAATTCATCGGAGCGTTCGACCCCACAGAGCTGTAAATATATATAAAAAATATAATGTCTACTACCAAAACTGTAATGTAATTCCCATCAAAAAAAACCTGTAAAACTTACAGAAAAAAAAGCTGAAAGTAAGGGATTATGGTACAAAAGAAATAAACTTAATCTAAAGAGGAGTTATGAAAGTATTCAAGAAAAGGTTTCCCCACACCTCATGAAACTTTATGTCAAATTGAGAAGTGAATAAAGTATCTTTTCAAGGTCTAAACAGGACATAATATCACTAAGCCATTGACCGTGAGTGGGTGGGGAACATCTCTCCACCTGAGAAAAACTAAGCATCTAACCCAGAGAGGCAAAAGATAATGTTCAACGTTTAGTCGGACTCAAATGTAAATCTGCCTCATTCAAGCTACCAAAAAGAGCAATCAGAGGATTGGGTTCTAAGTGGCAATTAAGAATATGGGATAAAGTTAAAAAAACTTCTCTCCAGAATTTGTCTAGACTAGGACAAGCCCAGTACACATGGATAAGGGAATCCTCGCCCCCTGTACACTTGTCACAAACAGGACTAATGTCAGGGTAAAACCGCGATAATTTAGTTTTAGACATCTGAGCCCCATGTACAACCTTAAACTGTAAAAGGCAGTGGCGAGCACCTAGAGAGGTTGAGTTAACTGACTTACGAATTGAATCCCAAGCCGCATCAGATAAAGAAATATTAAAATCATGCTCCCAAGCAGTTCTAATTTTATCAAAGGGAGCATGCCTCATCACAAGTAGAAGATATTAAGCCGTTACCCAATGGGTTAATACAAAGAAACAGGCCCACAGCGTTTCTCTCGGCAGATCCACGCTCTAAGCTCATCCACTCATCATGATACTCCTTGCATTAAAATAGACACATCTCAAACCATCGGTCTGAGCGCGTCCCTTCTCTGTCACCTGTCTGCAAGCTTTCTCCATTTGTGAGCAAAACTCCCCTTCTTCCATCTTTTCAGTTCAGTTCCCACTCCCCAGCAATTCTAGTTTAAACTCTTCCCGATAGCCTCAGCAAACCTCCCCGCCCCAGGAGAGGTCCCAATGATCCAAAAATCTGAATCCCTGACCCCTGCTTCAATCCCTCAGCCACGCGTTTATCCTCCACCTCACTCTATTCCTATACTCACTGTCGAGTGGCACAGACAGTAATCCCAAGATTACTACCTTTGAGGTCCTGCTTCTGAACTTCCTTCCAAACTCCCTGTAGTCTGCTTCAGGACCTCCTCCCTTTTTCTACCTATGTCATTCGTACTTTCCTCCTTCAGGATATCGTGGACGTGATCAGAAACATCCTAGTCAATAGACAATAGACCCCAGAAGGGTGCAGAAGTAGACCATTCGGCCCTTCGAGCCTGCACCACCATTTTGAGATCATGGCTGATCAATTCCTATCAATACCCAGTTCCTGCCTTGTCCCCATATCCCTTGATTCCCCTATCCATAAGATACCTATCTAGCTCCTTCTGGAAAGCATCCAGAGAATTGGCCTCCACTAACTTCCGAGGCAGTGCATTCCAGACCCCCACGACTCTCTGGGAGAAGAAGTTTTTCCTTAACTCTGTCCTAAATGACCTACCCCTTATTCTCAAACCATGCCCTCTGGTACTGGACTCTCCCAGCATCTGGAACATATTTCCTGCCTCTATCTTGTCCAATCCCTTAATAATCTTATATGTTGCAATCAGATCCCCTCTCAATCTCCTTAATTCCAGCGTGTACAAGCCCAGTCTCTCTAACCTCTCTGCGTAAGACAGTCCAGACATCCCAGGAATTAACCTCGTGAATCTACAGCCAGGATGTCCTTCCTTAACCCTGGAGACCAAAACTGTACACAATACTCCAGGTGTGGTCTCACCAGGGCCCTGTACAAATGCAAGAGGATTTCCTTGCTCTTGTACGCAATTCCCTTTGTAATAAAGACCAACATTTCATTAGCCTTCTTCACTGCCTGCTGCACTTGCTCATTCACCTTCAGTGACTGATGAACAAGGACTCCGAGATCTCTTTGTATTTCTCCCTTACCTAACTCTACACCGTTCAGATAATAATCTGCCTTCCTGTTCTTACTCCCAAAGTGGATAACCTCACACTTATTCACATTAAACGTCATCTGCCAAGTATCTGCCCACCCACCCAGCCTATCCAAGTCACCCTGAATTCTCCTAACATCCTCATCACATGTCACACTGCCACCCAGCTTAGTATCATCAGAAAATTTGCTGATGTTATTCTCAATGCCTTCATCTAAATCATTAACGTAAATGGTAAACAGCTGTGGTCCCAATACCAAGCCCTGTGGCATCCCACTAGTCACCACCTGCCATTCCGAGAAACACCCATTCACCGCTACCCTTTGCTTTCTATCTGCCAACCAGTTTTCTATCCATGTCAATGCCTTCCCCCCGATGCCCTGAGTTTTGATTTTACCCACCAGTCTCCTATGTGGGACCTTATCAAATGCCTTCTGGAAATCGAGGTACGCTATATCCACTGGATCTCCCCCGTCTAACTTCCTGGTTACATCCTCGAAAAACTCTAATAGATTAGTCAAGCATGATTTGCCCTTTGTAAATCCATGCTGGCTCGGCCCAATCCTATCACTGCTATCTAGATATGCCACTATTTCATCCTTAATAATGGACTCTAGCATCTTTCCCACCACCGATGTCAGGCTGACAGGTCGATAGTTCTCTGTTTTCTCCCTCCCTCCTTTCTTAAAAAGTGGGATAACATTAGCCAGTCTCCAATCCTCAGGAACTGATCCTGAATCTAAGGAACATTAGAAAATGATTACCAATGCATCCGCAATTTCCAGGGCCACCTCCTTTAGTACCCTAGGGTGCAGACCATCTGGACCTGGGGATTTGTCAGCCTTCAGTCCCATCAGTCTACTCATCACTATTTCCTTCCTAATGTCAATCTGTTTCATTTCCTCTGTTACCCTATGTCCTTGGCCCATCCATACATCTGGGAGATTGCTTGTGTCTTCCTTAGTGAAAACAGATCTAAAGTACTCATTAAATTCTTCTGCCATTTCTCTGTTTCCCATAACAATTTCACCCAACTCATTCTTCAAGGGCCTAACATTGTTCTTAACTATCTTCTTCCTCTTCACATACCTAACAAAGCTTTTGCTATCTTCCTTTATATTCCTGGCTAGCTTGCGTTTGTACCTCATTTTTTCTCCCCATATTGTCTTTTTACTTAAGTTCTGTTGTTCCTTAAAAACTTCCCAATCATCTGTCCTCCCACTCACCTTAGCTCTGTCATACTTCCTTTTTTTTAACGCTATGCAGTCTCTGACTTCCTTTGTCAACCACTGAGGCCCCTTTCCCCCCTTTGAATCCTTCCTTCTCTGGGGGATGAACTGATTTTGCACCTTGTGCATTATTCCCAAGAATACCTGCCATTGCTGTTCCACTGACTTTTCTGCTAGGCTATCCGTCCAGTCAACTTTGGCTAGCTCCTCCCTCATGGCTCCATAGTTTCCCCTGTTCAACTGCAACACTGACACCTCCGAGCTGCCCTTATCCTTCTCAAATTGCAGATAAAAACTTATTATATTATGATCACTACCTCCTAATGGCTCCTTTACTGCAAGATCGTTTATCAAATCCTGTTCATTACATAACACTAGATCCAGAATAGTCTTGTCCCTGGTCGGCTCTCGTACAAGCTGTTCCAAGAATGCAACCCGTAGGCACTCTACAAACTCCCTCAAAGTCCTACAAAGTCCTCGTAAAATAAATGCCAACATTGCATTTGCCTTCCTCACCACCAACTCAACCTGCAAGTTAACCTTTAGGGAATAGGCCTATTTTATCATGTGCCTCCAGGTACCCCGAAACCTCATCCTTGACAATCGACTCCAACACCTTCCCAACCACTGAGGTCAGACTCACTGGCTGATAGTTTCCTTTCTTCTGCCTCTCTCCATTCTTGAAGAGCGGAGTGACATTTGCAATTTTCCAGTTTTCTGGAACCGTTCCAGAATCTAGTGATCCTTGAAAAGTCATCGCCGATGCCTCCACGATCTCTTCAGCCACCTCTTTCAGAACCCTGGGGTGTAGCCCACCTGGTTCAGGTGACTTACCCACCTTCAGACCTTTCAGCTTCCCGAGAACCTTCTCTCTAGTCGTGGTAACTTCACACACTACATGACCGACCCCCGCCACCTGGAACTCCCACCCCATACTGCTAGAGTCTTCCACAGTGAAGACCGACACAAAATACTTATTCAGTTCATCCGCCATTTCCTGGTCCCCCATTACTCCCTGTCCAGCATCGTTTTCCAGCGGTCCGGTATCCACTCCCGCCTCTCTTTTACACTTTATGTATCTGAAGAAACTTTTGGTATCCTCTTTATTATTGGCTAGCTTACTTTCATATTTCATCTTTACCTTCTTAATGACTTTTTAGTTGCCTTCTGTTGGTTTTTAAAAGCTTCCCATTCCTCTAACTTCCCACTGATTTTTGCTCTTTGGCTCTTATGTTGGCTTTGACTCTTCTCTTGTTCATGCGTCATCTTTCCTTTAGAGTACTTCTTCCTCTTTGGGATGCATATACCCTCTGCCTTCCGAATTGCCTCCAGAAACTCCAGCCATTGCCGCTCTGCCGTCAGTGTTCCTTTCCGAACTGGCTGCCTCTGTAACTCCCTTCACTCCGCTGCAATACTGATGCATCTGACTTTAGCTTCTCCTCCTCAAATTTCCGGGTGAATTTGGTCACTTACCCCCCAAAGAGTTCCGGTACCTGAAGCTCTCCGTTCGATTCTGGTTCATGGCAGAAGGCTCGGCCCAGAATAGCTGGTCCCCGAGTGGGCTCAACCATCAGCTGCTCTCAAAAGACATCTCGTAGGCACTCCAGAACTTGCCCCTCCTGGAACCCAGCGCCCACCTGATTTTCCCAGTGCACCTGCACATCGAAGACCCCTGACTATTGTATCATTGCTCTTTCCTAACCTATTCAGTCTACACTTATAATGCAGGTCCTCCAGACACAGCAGTATCCTTGCAAACGTTCTCTCCGTTCTTTCAACCATTTTTACCTCTTTCCTCCAGATAGGCGACCAGAGCTGCACACAATGCCCCAGACTGAGGGAGTGTTAATTCAGCAGGAACTCGAGAGTGTAAATTTGAAACAAATGTGCGATGGAAACAGACAGTTTGTTGTGGGAGGACTTGCACACGGGCTCTGGGTAGGTTGATCCCATCACGACAGCGAAAGGGTGGTAGGGTAGAGGAGCCATGGTTGACCAGAGAGGTGGAACACAGAGTCAAGAGGAAGAAAGAGGTGGGTTTATGAAGCAAGGACTAGACATGGTCGTGAGGGCTACAAGAGAGCCAGGATGGAGATGAAGAATGCATTTCGGAGAGCAAGAAGGGACGTGGGAAGATCCTGGTGAGCAGGATGAGGGCAACGCACAAGGAGTTTGACATGTATGTGAAGGCACATGGCTAGGACTGGGAGGGAAACGTGAAGTTTGACATGTATGTGAAGGCACATGGCTAGGACTGGGAGGGAAACGTGCCTGGAGTCAGAGGACGTCCCGGAGGCTCTGAATGAACGCCAGTGAGAGTGACCCTGATGATTGTGAGAACTATACAGAAGGGGCTGAGATGCTGCAACGTGCTGAAATTAAGAAAGAGGATGTGCTGCAACTTTTGAAAAACATTAAGACAGATAAGGTCTTGGGATGTACCCTAGGTTTCCATAGACAGACAGACAGACATACTTTATTGATCCCGTGGGAAATTGGGTTTTGTTACAGCCGTGCCAATGACGGAAGAGATTTCAATGCCATTGGCAGCCATCTTGTGTCCTCTCCTGCCACTGGAGTTGTATCAGCTGATTGGAGGCTGACAGATGCTATTCCATTGATCCAGAAAAGTCACGAGGATAATCCGGGGAATTATAAACCAGAAGCACGAGGAATTCTGCAGATGCTGGAAATCCTGAGAAACACACACAAAAAGCTTGAGGAAATCAGCAGGTCAGGCAGCAACTATGGAAATGAATAAAGAGTCAGAATTTCAGACTGAGACCGCTCATCAAGGCCCATTATAGAGCTGTAAGAATATTAATTTTTTATTACAGCACAGTAACAGCCCCTTTCTGGCCAAGCCAGCTCACACCACCGGATTATACTTGTGGGATCAATTAATCTGTTTCCCTTTGGATTCAGATTCAGATTCAGTTTATTGTCATTTAGAAACCACAAATGCAATGCAGTTAAAAAATGAGACAACGCTTCTCCAGAATGATATCACAAAAGCACACGACAAAACAGACTACACCAGAAAATCCACATAACGTTTGGCAATCCCTAGTCCAGAGTCCGGAGAGGCTGCTGTGTATTAATATTGCGCTACCGTCTTAGCGCGTTCCCCGGAAAGGAGCTCCAAATCCACCAGACAAAAACAAGACCAAAAACTAAAGCTACAAGTCCTGCACAAAACCACATAGTTACAACATATAGTCACAACTGTGCAAACAATAGCATAATTGATTAAAAAAAACAGACTATGGGCACAGTAAAAATAGTCCAAAGATGTTAAAGGACTGTAAGTTCAAAATAAATCACCACACAGTTTCCACAAGTCCCCAGGGTCCCGACAGACTCGTCATTCCACGCAGGCAGCAGAAGGAAATACCCCCACTATGGACTTCCACGGTGCCGCCCGACTCAGCCTCACAGACGCAGCACACACTGAAAGCTCCGTCAAACCCAGCCTTGCAGACGCAGCACACACTGAAAGCTCCGTCAAGCCCAGCCTTGCAGACGCAGCACACAGTGAAAGCTCCGTCAAACCCAGCCTCGCAGACGCAGCACACAGTGAAAGCGACCTGACCGCAGCGGACTCCGAGTCTGTCGAACCTCCGAGCTGACGACCATCCCCTCCGGCACAGCTTCTCCGAGCACCATCCTCTGCCGAGCGTATTAAGACGTCCCCGCCAACGGCCATCGGCAACGTGACCCCGAGGACTGGGGGCCCATTCTTCCCAGCAGAGACCCGGACCTCGCAACAGCAGCAGGTCTTCCTGGAGATTTCCAGGTGTCCCTCCATGCTCCCACACCCGCTTTTCATCCGATTATGATTCTGGGAGAAAATAGGAGCACCGGGAGGAAACCATACATAAGAACTCCACAGTCCAGTGGTCACTGGTCCAGAGAGAACTCCAGGAGTGAGATTCACCAGGATGCTGCCTGGATTAGAGAGGGTGCAGAGGAGATTTACCAGGATGCTGCCTGGATTAGAGAGGGTGCAGAGGAGATTCACCAGGATGCTGTCTGGATTAGAGAGGGTGCAGAGGAGATTTACCAGGATGCTGCCTGGATTAGAGAGGGTGCAGAGGAGATTTACCAGGATGCTGCCTGGATTAGAGAGGGTGCAGAGGAGATTTACCAGGATGCTGCCTGGATTAGAGAGGGTGCCGAGGAGATTCACCAGGATGCTGCCTGGATTAGAGAGGGTGCAGAGGAGATTTACCAGGATGCTGCCTGGGTTAGAGAGGGTGCAGAGGTGATTCACCAGGATGCTGCCTGGATTAGAGAGGGTGCAGAGGAGATTCACCAGGATGCTGCCTGGATTAGAGAGGGTGCAGAGGAGATTTACCAGGATGCTGCCTGGATTAGAGAGGGTGCAGAGGAGATTCACCAGGATGCTGCCTGGATTAGAGAGGGTGCAGAGGAGATTTACCAGGATGCTGCCTAGATTAGAGAGGGTGCAGAGGAGATTTACCAGGATGCTGCCTGGATTAGAGAGGGTGCAGAGGAGATTCACCAGGATGCTGTCTGGATTAGAGAGGGTGCAGAGGAGATTTACCAGGATGCTGCCTAGATTAGAGAGGGTGCAGAGGAGATTTACCAGGTTGCTGCCTGGATTAGAGAGGGTGCAGAGGAGATTCACCAGGATGCTGCCTGGATTAGAGAGGGTGCAGAGGAGATTTACCAGGATATTGTCTGGATTAGAGAGGGTGCAGAGGAGATTTACCAGGTTGCTGCCTGGATTAGAGAGGGTGCAGAGGAGATTTACCAGGATACTGTCTGGATTAGTGTGGGTGCAGAGGAGATTTACCAGGATGCTGCCTGGATTAGAGAGGGTGCAGAGGAGATTCACCAGGATGCTGCCTGGATTAGAGAGGGTGCAGAGGAGATTCACCAGGATGCTGCCTGGATTAGAGAGGGTGCAGAGGAGATTCACCAGGATGCTGCCTGGATTAGAGAGGGTGCAGAGGAGATTTTCCATTTTCAATTTTTAGAATCTTTTTATTAATACATAATCTTCTACAACTATAGAATAATACAAAATATCAGCAAATTAATATGTATACAATTAATAGAGCTGAAGAAGAAAAAACTAATCATAATATATAAAAATGAAAAAAAATTATACATAGAAGAAAAGAAGGAAAAAAAAGAACCCCATCTAACTGAGAAAAAAAAACCTATTAACTAAAAAACCCCATTAGGAATCAACCCCCGGAAGCAATACTTTTAACCATCATCTAAATATACAGAAAATAAAATTCATCAACTGCCAAACAAAGATAATAAAATTGGAAGGAAACTGTATGGAATAATTCAAATTAAACAGTAATATTTGGCAAAAGAACACCATCTTCTGTCAAGATCACATCGAGGATCAAAAGTTCTACTTGTAATTTTTTCCAAGCTGAGACATAACATTACTTGAGAAAACCATTCAATTAATGTAGGGGAGGAGATATCTTTCCATTTTAATAAAATAGCCTGTGGCGACCCATTTTCTGCGCAGGCGAACCGGCTCACAAATAGCCAGCGTGCGGGGGGAGACTTTGGTAATGTACCTTTGACGTCATTTCTGCCCGGAGAGGGCGGGCGCTAGGGATTTAAATGCCAGCGCCGCGAAGTTTGAATAAACTAGTTTCGAAACGACTTACCGACTGCGTGTCGTTATTTCAGCGCTGTGTGTAGCACATCGCTACAAGCCCTTCTTGCCAACAATGTAACAAATGCAATTACATGTTGATCTGAAGATGAAATACCCTGAATATGATGCAGAACTATTCCAAATAGTACAGTTAATCTATTGGGTTGTAAATTAATTTTCAAAGCTTTAGAGATTGCAGAAAATAAAGATTTCCAGAACAGTTTTAATGAAGAACAAGACCAGAACATATGTGACAAAGTAGCTACTTCAGGTTTACATCTATCACAATAATTATCTACACTAGGAAATATTTTAGATAGTCTCTCATTTGTTAAATAATAACGATGGACAATTTTAAATTGAATTAGACAATGATTGGCACATGTAGAGGAAGAATTTACATTTTTCAAAATTCAAACCCAATCTTCGTTCACAAAGGTCACATTAAGTTCTCCCTCCCAATCTTGTTTAATCTTTAGTGATAGGTTCTCTTTTTGTAACAAGAGTAAATTATAAATTCTGCTAATGGAACCTCTCACTAAGGGATTCAATTTCAAAATGGTATCCAACAAATCAGATTCTTATAAATATGGAAACTTGGGTAAATATTGTTGTAAAATATGTCTAACCTGAAATTATTGCAGAAAATGTGTATGAGTGAGAGAGTATTTATTAATTAACTCTTCAAAAGCCATCAATCGATCATTACAAAATAAATCTGTAAAAAAAACAGATCCCTTTATTTCTCCATAGGAGAAAAATGGGGTCAGTTATCGAAGGTTTAAATGAAAAGTTTTGATATAAAAAACTAGACAACTTAAATTGTATAAAATTTAAAAAATTATGAAACTGAATCCAAATCCGTAAAGATTGTTTAATAACCAGGTAAAAATTTAAATTTGGAATTTTAGAGAGCTATAAAGGTACTGGAGCTCCTAATATTGAAGTTAAATGAAATTGTTTAACAGCTTTTAATTCCAAATCAAGCCAAAGTGGTTTTTGGCTCTTGTTGAGCCAGTATAACCAAAAACATAATTGTCTAATTTACAGCCCAATAATAGTCTTAAATTAGGAAGTGTAAGTCCACCATCTTTTTTGGGTTTTTGTAAATGGTACTTGTTAATTCTTGGTCTCTTATTGTTCCAAATAAAGGAAGAAATAAGAGAGTCAATTTGATCGAAAAAATTTTTAGTTAAAAAGATAGGTATATTTTGGAAAACATAAAAATCTAGGTAAAATCATCATTTTCACAGCATGAATACGACCTATTAAAGAGAGAGTAAGTGGATTCCATCTAGAAAATAATAATTTCATGGAGTCTACCAGAGGAACTATTATTAGCTTTATAAAGATCTTTATATTTTTTAGTAATTATGACACCTAAATATCTAAATGTATTAACAATTCTGAAAGGAATATCATTATATGTACTAAGAGGAGCATTTAATGGAAACAATTCACTTTTATTCAAATTAAGTTTATATCCTGAAAATTTTCCAAAATCTTTGTTTCCAAAAGATTAGGAATTGATTCCTCAAGATTCGAAATAAAAATCAGAAGAACGTCTGCATAAAGAGAAATCTTATGTATGGTTCCATTTATAGAAATACCATGAATGTTTTTGGCCTCCCGTAATGTTATAGTTAAAGGCTCCAATACAAGATTAAATAATAAAGGACTTAATGGACATCCCTGTCTAGTACCACGAGACAGTGAAAAGAAAGAAGACCTATAATTGTTAGTAATGACCGTGGCAATTCGGTTCTTATAGATTGTTTGAATCCATCTATTAAAATTATTGCCAAAACCAAATTTTCCTAATACTTTGTTCAAGTATGCCCACTCAACTCTATTGAATGCCTTTTCTGCATCGAAAGAGATAACACATTGAGGTTGCTTAGATAATGGTGAATAAATAATGTTCATCAATCTCCGAACATTAGAGAAAGAGTAACGGCCTTTAATAAAGCCCGTTTGGTCCATAGAGATGATTTCAGTTAAAATATTTTCCAAGCGGTTAGCCATTATTTTAGAAAGAATTTTTGCATCCATATTTAATAGCGAAATAGGCCTATATGAAGAACATTCAACAGGGTCTTTAATCTTTTTTAAGAATTAAGGAAATAGATGCTTCATAAAAAGAAGAAGGTAAATTACCCTTCTCAAAGGATTCATGAAACATTTCCAAAAGATACGGAGAAAGTAATCTTTCGAATTTTTTGAAAAATCCCACCAAATAACCATCAAGTCCGGGAGCTTTACCTGATTGCATTGATAAAATAGCTTTCTGAATTTCATGCTTGGTAATTGGAGCATCAAGCATCTGTTGATCTTCATCAGAAATTTGTGGAAATTTAATCTTATGTAAAAAAAGCCTTCATTTTGGAGGAACCTGCAGGAAATTGAGATCTATAAAGATCAGAATAAAAATCTTGAAAAGTATTATTCATATCCTCATAGTTACTTACTATATCTCCATTGTTTTTACGAATCTTAAAAATTTGTCTTTTAGCTCTAACTGCTCTTAGTTGGGAAGCTAAGAGCTTATTATTTTTATCCCACAAATATAAAATTGACTTTTCAATTTAAGCAAATATCCTTCAATAGGATATGTTAACAATAAATTATACTGTGATTGTTGTTCTACTCTTCTTTTAAATGAAACAACATTTGGAGAGATTGCATTAATGTTACCCAATTCTTTAATTTGTTTAGAAATTTTATCTAATTCCATTCCTGTTTGTTTCTTCAATTTAGCTATATACAATATAATTTGACCACGTAAATAAGCTTTCAATGTATCCCAAATTAATAACTTGGAGACATTTCCTATATTATTAAAGCAAAAAAACTCTTTTATCTGAGTTTCAATAAACTCAACAAATTCTGAACTTTGCGATAAATGTTCTGGAAAACGCCAAAATGGTCTGGTAGAAACAACATCTTTCAGTTCAAATATTAAATTTAAAGGAGCATGATCAGAGATACTCACATTTCTGAATGTTACATAAAAGTCAAGGGTCGACTATAAAACAGTCAATTCTTGAACATTTATTATCAACATGTGAGAAAAAGGAATATTCTCTATCACTAGGATGCATATGCCTCCAGATCGCAATTAAACCATAATCAATTAAAAAAGAATTAATAAGTGATGCAGAACGGTTAGGAAGTTGATGTTTGAATGATGACTTATCCATTAAAGGATTTAAGCAAGTATTAAAATCACCACTCATTAATAACACATTCATTTAAATCAGGTAATAGAGCTAAAACAGCTTTAAAAAATAAGGGATCATCAACATTAACATCTGGTCCATAAATATTAACCAAAATCATTTTCTTATTATAAATTATTCCTTTAACAATTAAAAATCTACCATTAATATCGGCTATAATATCCTCCTGACTAAAAGGAATATTAGAATCGATAAAAATAGAGACACCTCTAGTTTTACTCTGGGAATTTGCATGAAATAAAGAGCCCTTCCAAAATTAAAAAAATCGATTTTTATCACATAACCTGATATGCGTCTCTTGAGCAAAAATTATATCAGGCTGGAATTGATTTATAACCTTAAATGTTTTCTTACACTTAATAGGGTGAGTCCAACTGCGAACATTTCAAGTTAAAACATTTAACTGTTTAGATCTCATCATGAAACTTTGTATCTAAAAAAATCAGTTAGACGCATGTCAGGATAAAGTGATCGAAAATGGTGGAGATGAACAACAATAAAAATAACTAGCGTATGCTTCCATAATTCCATAATGGGGATTAAAAAACCCACCCAACCTACAAAGCCCAGAAACAAGTCGATGACAATCGACGCAAGCCCCAAGAAAAGCATAGACATGAATGCAGCTCCGCCTAGCTGAGTAAAAATAATAATTTAAAAAAGTAATCTCTATCTCTCTCTACCAAATATAAATCTCATTTCAGTCAACATATATCTCAGTATAATTAGCTTGGAAGGAAGGTGTTTTTCTTGTGAAAGCAAATAACCTTCAATTTGAAAGTAACCTTCATAATATTAGATAAGGGAAGAAAAACACATCCAAACCAATTCTTGGAATATTTTTCACAAAAGAAAAACAATCGCCGTCTTTAAATTGTCGAATCTGTCTTTAAAACACAAGGAAATCCAAATAATCACTTTAAAAAAGATCTTCAATAAAGCATACAGAATGAAAAAGAACAATTGATTCATTTAAATACTGCCAAAAAAAAGTTCTAGATGATTCAAACTTAACCACAGCTTATCAACAGTTCTCGCACTATATCTTCTAAGGTTAAGACCCTGCAAACCAGTCTTCTTCAAAAATAAAAATACATTTTAAAATAAAGACTTTCTGTGACCATCAAATCTTCCAATTTTATGAGTCTTTACACTGCGAGACACTCAAACCATTATAAGTCATTCAACTTCAGGCTTCAAATTCATCATCATTGAAATATTTGCACAGAAGGGAAAAAAATCGGCATCTTTAAATTGTCCAGTCTTTCTTTAAAACATAAGAAAACCCAGATAATTACTTAAAAGAAACTTTACAAAAGCAAACGAAACAAAAACAAACAGTTAGTATGATTAGATGCTACAGTAAAAAAAAATCTAAATGGTTCAGAATTATCTACGGTCTTTCAACAGTTCTCCCGCTATATCTTCGGAGGTTATAACCCTCCAAACCAGACTTGTTCGGAGATAAAAATACATTTAAAGGGAAAAAACTTTTATAACCATCAAATGTTCCAATTTCTTCACTTTACAGCACGAGACCATCAAACCATTATAAATCATTCAATCTTCAAACTTCAGATTCGCCATCGGACTTGTCAGACAAAGAGTTAATAAAACGCAACGCTTCAGCTGGATCATGGAAAACACGGATTCCAGAACATTTAATAATGATCCTTAATTTCGCTGAATACTGTAATAATGGAAAAAGCTTCTTTTGATCAGCCAGTTTCATAGAAAGAGCAAAAGCAGCGCGTTGTTTAACAATTTCGCGTGGAAAATCTTCAAAAAAACGGACTTCTGAGCAGATTGAAATGAAAATATTCGTTGTTTTCTTGCAAGCTTAATAATGCGACCCTTCTCTCTAAAATGGAGAAAACGGACAACAATATGCCTGTGTTTACCTTCATCCAAAGATTTTAAAGCACTGGTTCTGTGAGCCGATTCGATCTCCGGGAGTTGCGAACAAACCTCTGGAAATAAAGACTGAAACATTTTAGCAAAATAATCCAGTGTGTCAGCAGATTCTGATTTCTCTTTTAATCCAACAATTTCAATATTATTCTGACATGATCGAGCTTCGAAATCCACGATTCTTTTTAGAGCCTTTTCCACACGAGAAGAGAGATCAGCCGCATTTCGATTAACTTCTTTAAGATCGAAGCTCAAAGACACAATTTTTTCTTCAGATTTCACTTTTAGTTGAGTTATCTCAGTGCAGATACCGCTGATTCGAGATTCTAATCTCTTGACCCAAGGGGGTTCTTCCGCGTACTCGTCGGGCTTCTCCGATTTCCCATTCGACTGGTCCGGATTTAGGCTGGTGGGCTTCGAAGTAGCCATAACTATTCCTATACAGAATTCACAGAATAAAGCTAAAATTCCAAATTTTAAATCAGAAAAGAGAGAGATTAAAGGCAGACAGTAGGTAACTGAGTCTTACATGTCCGAAAACTAGAGGCAGAATCCGATTGCAGAGAATCACAAGGGTGCTGTCTGGATTAGAGAGGGTGCAGAGGAGATTCACCAGGATGCTGTCTGGATGAGAGAGGGTGCAGAGGAGATTCACCAGGATGCTGCCTGGATTAGAGAGGGTGCAGAGGAGATACACCAGGATACTGCCTGGATTAGAGAGGGTGCAGAGGAGATACACCAGGATACTGCCTGGATTAGAGAGGGTGCAGAGGAGATTCAACAGGATGCTCCCTGGATTAGAGAGGGTGCAGAGGAGATTCTCCAGGATGCTGCCTGGATTAGAGAGGGTGCAGAGGACATTCACCAGGCTGCTGTCCGGATTAGAGAGGGTGCAGATATTTACAAGGATGTTGTATAGATTACACAGGGTGCAGAGGAGATTCAACAGGATGCTGCCTGGATTAGAGAGGGTGCAGAGGAGATTCACCAGGATGCTGCCTGGATTAGAGAGGGTGCAGAGCAGATTTACCAGGATATTGCCTGGATTAGAGAGGTTGCAGAGGAGATTCACCAGGATGCTGCCTGGATTAGAGAGGGTGCAGAGGAGATTCACTAGGATGCTGCCTGGATTAGAGAGGGTGCAGAGGAGATTCACCAGGATGCTGCCTGGATTAGAGAGGGTGCAGAGAGGTTCACCAGGGTGCTGTCTGGATTAGAGAGGGTGCAGAGGAGATTCACCAGGATGCTGCCTGGATTAGAGAGGGTGCAGAGGAGATTTACCAGGATGCTGCCTGGATTAGAGAGGGTGCAGAGCAGATTCACCAGGATGCTGCCTGGATTAGAGATGGTGCAGAGGAAATTCACCAGGATGCTGCCTGGATTAGAGAGGGTGCAGAGGAGATTCACCAGGATGCTGCATGGATTAGAGAGGGTGCAGAGGGGATTACCAGGATGCTGCCTGGATTGGAGAGGGTGCAGATATTTTCCAGGATGCTGTATAGATTAGAGAGGGTGCAGAGATTTACCAGGATGCTGCCTGGATTAGAGAGGGTGCAGAGGAGATTCACCAGGATGCTGTCTGGATTAGAGAGGGTGCAGAGGAGATTCTCCAAGATGGTTCCTGGATTAGAGAGGGTGGAGGAGATTCACCAGGATGCTGCCTGGATTAGAGAGGGTGCAGAGGAGATTCACAAGGATGCTGCCTGGATTAGAGAGGGTACAGAGGATATTTACAAGGATGCTGTCTGGATGAGAGAGGGTGCAGAGGAGATTTACCTGGATGCTGCCTTGATTAGAGAGGGTGCAGAGGAGATTCACCAGGATGCTGCCTGGATTAGAGAGGATGCAGAGGAGATTCACCAGGATGCTGTCTGGATTACAGAGGGTGCAGATATTTACCAGGATGCTGTCTAGATTAGAGAGGGTGCAGAGCAGATTTACCAGGATACTGCTTGGATTAAAGAGGGTGCAGAGGAGATTCACCAGGATGCCGTCTAGATTAGAGAGGGTGCAGAGATTTACCAGGATGCTGCCTGGATTAGAGAGGGTGCAGAGATTTACCAGGATGCTGCCTGGATTAGAGAGTGTGCAGATATTTGCCAGGATGCAGCCTGAATTAGAGAGGGCGCGGAGCAGTTTCACCAGGATGCTGCCTGTATTACAGAGGGTGCAGAAGAGATTTACCAGGATGCTCCCTGGATTAGAGAGGGTGCAGAGGAGACTCCTATAATATAGGCAGCATCCTGGTGAATCTCCACTGCACCCTTTCTAATCCAGGCAGCGTCCTGGTGAATCACCTCTGCACCCCCTCTAATCCAGACAGCGTCCTGGTGAATCTCCTCTGCACCCTCTCTAATCCAGGCAGCATCCTGGTGAATCTCCTCTGCACCCTCTCTAATCCAGGCAGCATCCTGGTGAATCTCCTCTGCACCCTCTCCAATACAGTGAGCATCCTGGTGAATCTCCTCTGCACCCTCTCTATTCCAGGCAGCATCCTTGCGAATCTCTGCACCCTCTCTAATCCAGTCAGCATCCTGTTAAATATCTGCACCCTCCCTAACCCAGGCAGCATCCTGGTGAATCTCCTCTGCACCCGCTCTAATCCAGTCACCAATCTTGTAAATCTCTCTGCACACTCTCTAATCCAGGCAGCATCCTGGTGAATCTCCTCTGCACCCTCTCTAATCCAGGCAGCATCCTGGTGAATCTCCTCTGCACCCTCTCTAATCCATTCAGCATCCTGGTGAATCTCCTCTGCACCCTCTCTAATCCAGACAATATCCTGGTAAATCTCCTCCGTACCCTCTCTAATCCGGGCGGTATCCTGGTGAATCTCATCTGAACCCTCTCTAACCCAGGCAGCATCCTGCTGAATCTCCTCCACACCCTCTCTAATCCAGACAGCATCCTGGTAAATCTCCTCTGGAAACTCCTTAATCCAAACAGCATTCTGGTAAATCTCCTCTGCACCCTCTCTAATCCAGGCAGCATCTTGGTGAATCTCCTCTGCACCCTCTCTAATCCAGGCAGCATCTTGGTAAATCTCCTCTGCACCCTCTCTAATCCAGACAGCATCCTGGTGAATCTCCTCTGCACACTCTCCAATCCAGGCAGCATTCTGATGAATCTCCTCTGCACCCTCTCTAATCCAGGCAGCATCCTGGGGAATCTCCTCTGCACCCTCACTAATCCAGGCAGCATCCTGGTAAATCTCCTCTGCACCCTCTCTAATCCAGACAGCATTCTGATGAATCTCCTCTGCACCCTCTCTAATCCAGGCAGCATCCTGGCAAATATCTGCACACTCTCTTATCCAGGTAGCATCCTGGTGAATCTCCTCTGCACCCTCTGTAATCCAGACAGCATCCTGGTGAATCTCCTCCACTCACAATCTAATACAGACAGCATCCTGGTCAATCTCCTCTGCACCCTCTCTAATCCATTCAGCATCCTGGTGAATCTCCTCTGCACCCTCTCTAATCCAGGCAGCGTCCTGGTGAATCTCCTCCACTCACAATCTAATACAGACAGCATCCTGGTGAATCTCCTCTGCACCCTCTCTAATCCATTCAGCATCCTGGTGAATCTCCTCTGCACCCTCTCTAATCCAGGCAGCGTCCTGGTGAATCTCCTCTGCACCCTCTCTAATCCAGGCAGCGTCCTGGAGAATCTCCTCTGCACCCTCTCTAATCCAGGCAGCGTCCTGGTAAATCTCCTCTGCACCCTCGCTAATCCAGGCAGCATCCTGGTGAATCTCCTCTGCACCCTCTCTAATCCAGGCAGCATCCTGGTGAATCTCCACTGCACCCTCTCTAAACCAGGAAACATCCTGGTGAATCTCCTCTGCACCCTCTCTAATTCAGACAGCATCCTGGTGAATCTCCTCTGCATCCTCTCTGATCCAGGCAGCATCCTGGTAAATCTCCTCTGGAACCTCCTTAATCCAAACAGCATTCTGGTAAATCTCCACTGTACCCTCTCTAATCCAGACAGCATCCTGGTGAATCTCCTCTGCACCCTCTCTAATCCGGGAGGCATCCTGGTGAATGTCCTCTGCACCCTCTCTAATCCAGACAGCATCCTGGTGAATCTCCTCTGCACCCTCTCTAATCCAGACAGTATCCTGGTAAATCTCCTCCGTACCCTCTCTAATCCGGGCGGTATCCTGGTGAATCTCATCTGAACCCTCTCTAACCCAGGCAGCATCCTGCTGAATCTCCTCCACACCCTCTCTAATCCAGACAGCATCCTGGTAAATCTCCTCTGGAAACTCCTTAATCCAAACAGCATTCTGGTAAATCTCCTCTGCACCCTCTCTAATCCAGGCAGCATCTTGGTGAATCTCCTCTGCACCCTCTCTAATCCAGGCAGCATCTTGGTAAATCTCCTCTGCACCCTCTCTAATCCAGACAGCATCCTGGTGAATCTCCTCTGCACACTCTCCAATCCAGGCAGCATTCTGATGAATCTCCTCTGCACCCTCTCTAATCCAGGCAGCATCCTGGGGAATCTCCTCTGCACCCTCACTAATCCAGGCAGCATCCTGGTAAATCTCCTCTGCACCCTCTCTAATCCAGACAGCATTCTGATGAATCTCCTCTGCACCCTCTCTAATCCAGGCAGCATCCTGGCAAATATCTGCACACTCTCTTATCCAGGTAGCATCCTGGTGAATCTCCTCTGCACCCTCTGTAATCCAGACAGCATCCTGGTGAATCTCCTCCACTCACAATCTAATACAGACAGCATCCTGGTCAATCTCCTCTGCACCCTCTCTAATCCATTCAGCATCCTGGTGAATCTCCTCTGCACCCTCTGTAATCCAGGCAGCATCCTGGTGAATCTCCTCCACTCACAATCTAATACAGACAGCATGCTGGTAAATATCTGCACGCTCTCTAATCCAGGCAGCATCCTGATGAATCTCATCTGCACCATCTCTAATCCAGGCAGCATCCTGGTGAAACTCATCTGCACACTCTCTAATCCAGGCAGTATCCTGGTGAAACTCATCTGCACCCTCTCCAATACAATAAGCATCCTGGTGAATCTCCTCTGCACCCTCTCTATTCCAGGCAGCATCCTGGTGAATCTCCTCTGCACCCTCTCTAATCCAGACAGCATCCTGGTAAATCTCCTCTGCACCCTCTCTAATTCAGACAGCATCCTGGTGAATCTCCTCTGCACCCTCTCTAATCCAGGTAGCATCCTGGTGAATCTCCTCTGCACCCTCTCTAATCCAGGCAGCATCCTGGTGAATCTCCTCTGCACCCTCTCTAATCCCGACAGCGTCCTGGTTAATCTCCTCTGCACCCTCTCTATTCCAGGCAGCATCCTTGCGAATCTCTGCACCCTCTATAATCCAGACAGCATCCTGGTAAATCTCTGCACCCTCTCTAATCTAGACAGCATCCTGGTAAATATCTGCACGCTCCCTAACCCAGGCAGCATCCTGGTGAATCTCGTATGCACCCTCTATAATCCAGGCAGCATCCTGGTGAATCTCCTCTGCATCCTCTCTGATCCACGCAGCATCCGGGTAAATCTCCTCTGCACCCTCTCTAATCCAGGCAGCATCCTGGTGGATCTCCTCCACACCCTCTATAATCCAGACAGCATCCTGGTAAATCTCTGCACCCTCTCTAATCTAGACAGCATCCTGGCAAATATCTGCACCCTCTCTAATCCAGACAGCATCCTGGTGAATCTCCTCTGCACCCTCTCTAATCCAGGGAGCATCTTGGTGTATCTCCTCTGCACCCACTCTAATCCAGGCAGCATCCTGGTGAATCTCCTCTGGATCCTCTCTAATCCAGGCAGCATCCTGGTGAATCCACTACACCCTCTCTGATCCAGTCAAAATCCTGGTAAATCTCCTCTGCACCCTCTCTAATCCAAGCAGCATCCTGGTCAATCTCCTCCACACCCTCTATAATCCAGGCAGCATCCTGGTAAATCTCCTCTGCACCCTCTCTAATCCAGACAGCATCCTGGTGAATCTCCTCTGCACCCTCTCTAATCCAGGCAGCATCCTGGTGAATCTCCTCTGCACCCTCTCTAATCCAGACAGCATCCTGGTGAATCTCCTCTGCACCCTCTCTAATCCAGACAGCATGCTGGTGAATCTCCTCTGCACCCTCTCTAATCCAGACAGCATCCTGGTGAATCTCCTCTGCACTCTCTCAAATCCAGGCAGCATCCTGGTGAATCTCCTCTGCACCCTCTCTAATCCAGACAGCATCCTGGTGAATCTCCTCTGCAACCTCTCTAATCCAGACAGCATGCTGGTGAAACTCCTCTGCACCCTCTCTAATCCAGGCAGCATACTTGTAAATATTCTCTGTACCCTCTCTAATCCAGGCAGCATACTGGTGAATCTCCTCTGCACCCTCTCTAATCCAGACAGCATACTGGTGAATCTCCTCTGCACCCTCTCTAATCCAGACAGCATCCTGGTGAATCTCCTCTGCACCCTCTCTATTCCAGGTAGCATCCTGGTAAATCTCCTCGGCACCCTCTCGAATCCAGGCAGCATCCTTGTAAATATCCTCTGTACCCTCTCTAATCCAGACAGCATCCTGGTGAATCTCCTCCACCCTCTCTAATCCAGGCAGCATCCTTGTAAATATCCTCTGTGCCCTCCCTAATCCAGACAGCATCCTGGTAAATCTCTGCACCCTCTCTAATCTAGACAGCATCCTGGCAAATATCTGCACACTCTCTCATCCAGGCATCATCCTGGGGAATCTCCTCTGCACCCTCTCTAATCCAGACAGTATCCTGGTAAATCTCCTCTGTACCCTCTCTAATCCGGGCGGTATCCTGGTGAATCTCCTCTGAACCCTCTCTAACCCAGGCAGCATCCTGCTGAATCTCCTCCACACCCTCTCTAATCCAGACAGCATCCTGCTAAATCTCTGAACCCTCTCTAATCTAGACAGCATCCAGGCAAATATCTGCACACTCTCTTATCCAGACAGCATCCTGGTGAGTCTCCTCCACACCCTCTCTAATCCAGACAGCATCCTGGTGAATCTCCTCTGCAACCTCTCTAATCAAGGCAGCATCCTGGCAAATATCTGCACCCTCTCTAATCCAGGCAGCATCCTGGTGAATCTCCTCTGCACCCTCTCTAATCCGGGCAGCATCTTGGTGAACCTCCTCTGCACCCTCTCCAATCCAGACAGCATTCTGGTAAATCTCTGCACCCTCTGTAATCTAGAAGGCATCCTGATGAATCTCCCCTGCACCCTCTCTAATCCAGACAGCATCCTGGCAAATATCTGCACCCTCTCTTATCCAGGTAGCATCCTGGTGAATCTCCTCTGCACCCTCTCTAATCCAGACAGCATCCTGGTGAATCTCCTCCACTCACAATCTAATACAGACAGCATCCTGGTCAATCTCCTCCACACCCTCTCTAATCCAGACAGCATGCTGGTAAATATCTGCACGCTCTCTAATCCAGGCATCATCCTGATGAATCTCATCTGCACCATCTCTAATCCAGGCAGCTTCCTGGTAAATGTCTGCACCCTCCCTGACGCAGGCAGCGTCCTGTTGAATCTCCTCTGCACCCTCACTAATCCAGGCAGCATCCTGGTGAATCTCCTCTGCATCCTCTCTGATCCAGGCAGCATCCTGGTAAATCTCCTCTGCACCCTCTCTAATCCAGACAGCATCCTGGTGAATCTCCTCTGCACCCTCTCTAATCCAGGCAGCATCCTGGTGAATCTCCTCTGCACCCTCTCTATTCCAGGTAGCATCCTGGTAAATCTCCTCGGCACCCTCTCGAATCCAGGCAGCATCCTTGTAAATATCCTCTGTACCCTCTCTAATCCAGACAGCATCCTGGTGAATCTCCTCCACCCTCTCTAATCCAGACAGCATCCTGGTGAATCTCCTCTGCACCCTCTCTATTCCAGGTAGCATCCTGGTAAATCTCCTCTGCACCCTCTCTAATCCAGACAGCATCCTAGTAAATCTCTGCACCCTCCCTAATCCAGACAGCATCCTGGCAAATACCTGCACACTCTCTCATCCAGGCATCATCCTGGGGAATCTCCTCTGCACCCTCTCTAATCCAGACAGTATCCTAGTGAATCTCCTCTGCACCCTCTCTAATCCGGGAGGCATCCTGGTGAATCTCCTCTGCACCCTCTCTAATCCAGACAGTATCCTGGTAAATCTCCTCTGTACCCTCTCTAATCCAGACAGTATCCTGGTAAATCTCCTCTGTACCCTCTCTAATCCGGGCGGTATCCTGGTGAATCTCCTCTGAACCCTCTCTAACCCAGGCAGCATCCTGCTGAATCTCCTCCACACCCTCTCTAATCCAGACAGCATCCTGCTAAATCTCTGAACCCTCTCTAATCTAGACAGCATCCAGGCAAATATCTGCACCCTCTCTTATCCAGGCAGCATCCTGGTGAATCTCCTCTACACCCTCTCTAATCCAGGCAGCATCCTGGTGAATCTCCTCTGCACCCTCTCTAATCAAGGCAGCATCCTGGTAAATATCTGCACCCTCTCTAATCCAGGCAGCATCCTGGCAAATATCTGCACCCTCTCTAATCCAGGCAGCATCCTGGTGAATCTCCTCTGCACCCTCTCTAATCCGGGCAGCATCTTGGTGAATCTCCTCTGCACCCTCTCCAATCCAGACAGCATTCTGGTAAATCTCTGCACCCTCTGTAATCTAGAAGGCATCCTGATGAATCTCCCCTGCACCCTCTCTAATCCAGACAGCATCCTGGCAAATATCTGCACCCTCTCTTATCCAGGTAGCATCCTGGTGAATCTCCTCCACTCACAATCTAATACAGACAGCATCCTGGTCAATCTCCTCCACACCCTCTCTAATCCAGACAGCATGCTGGTAAATCTCATCTGCACCCTCTCTATTCCAGGCAGCATCCTGGTAAATCTCCTCTGCACCCTCTCTAATCCAGACAGCATCCTGATGAATCTCATCTGCACCATCTCTAATCCAGGCAGCTTCCTGGTGAAACTCATCTGCACCCTCTCCAATACAATAAGCATCCTGGTGAATTTCCTCTGCACCCTCTCTATTCCAGGCAGCATCCTTGTGAATCTTTGCACCCTCTCTAATCCAGACAGCATCCTGGTAAATATCTGCACCCTCCCTAACCCAGGCAGCGTCCTGTTGAATCTCCTCTGCACCCTCACTAATCCAGGCAGCATACTGGTGAATCTCCTCTGCATCCTCTCTGATCCAGGCAGCATCCTGGTAAATCTCCTCTGCACCCTC
The DNA here is from genome assembly GCF_048418815.1 of Hemitrygon akajei. NCBI lineage: Eukaryota > Metazoa > Chordata > Chondrichthyes > Myliobatiformes > Dasyatidae > Hemitrygon > Hemitrygon akajei. The sequence goes on from NC_133151.1 coordinate 41,949,605, forward strand.
TCTAATCCAGACAGCATCCTGGTGAATCTCCTCCACACCCTATATAATCCAGACAGCATCCTGGTAAATCTCCTCTGCACCCTCTCTAATCCAGACAGCATCCTGGTGAATCTCCTCTGCACTCTCTCTAATCCAGGCAGCATCCTGGTGAATCTCCTCTGCACCCTCTCTAATTCAGACAGCATCCTGGTGAATCTCCTCTGCACCCTCTCTAATCCAGGCAGCATCTTGGTGAATCTCCTCTGCACCTTCTCTAATCCAGACAGCATCCTGGTGAATCTCCTCTGCACCCTCTCTAATCCAGGCAGCATCTTGGTGAATCTCCTCTGCACTTTCTCTAATCCAGACAGCATCCTGGTGAATCTCCTCTGCACCCTCTCTATTCCAGGCAGCATCCTGGTGAGTCTACTCTGCACCCACTCTAATCCAGGCAGCATCCTTGTAAAGATCCTCTGTACCCTCTCTAATCCAGGCAGCATCCTGGTAAATCTCCTCTGCACCCTCTCTAATCCAGGCAGCATCCTGGTGAATCCCATCTGCACCCTCTCTAATCCAGACAGCATCCTTGTAAATATCCTCTGTACCCTCTCTAATCCGGACAGCATCCTGGTAAATCTCCTCCACACCCTCTCTAATCCAGACAGCATCCTGGTGAATCTCCTCTGCACACTCTCTAATCCAGGAAGCATTCTGGTGAATCCGCTCTGCACCCTCTCTAATCCAGACAGCATCCTGGTGAATCTCCTCCAAACGCTCTCTAATCCAGGTAGCATCCTGGTGAATCTCCTCTGCACCCTCTCTAATCCGGACAGCATGCTGGTAAATCTCCTCTGCACCCTCTCTATTCCAAGTAGCATCCTGGTGAATCTCCTCTGCACCCTCTCTAATCCAGGCAGCATCCTTGTAAATATTCTCTGTACCCTCTCTAATCCAGGCAGCATTCTGGTGAATCTCCTCTGCACCCTCTCTAATCCAGACAGCAACCTGGTGAATCTCCTCTGCACCCTCTCTAATCCAGACAGCATCTTGGTGAATCTCCTCTGCACCCTCTCTATTCCAGGTAGCATCCTGGTAAATCTCCTCGGCACCCTCTCGAATCCAGGCAGCATCCTTGTAAATATCCTCTGTACCCTCTCTAATCCAGGCAGCATACTGGTGAATCTCCTCTGCACCCTCTCTAATCCAGACAGCATCCTGGTGAATCTCCTCTGCCCCCTCTCTAATCCAGACAGCATCCTGGTGAATCTCCTCTGCACCCTCTCTAATCCAGACAGCATCTTGGTGAATCTCCTCCGCACCCTCTATATTCCAGGTAGCATCCTGGTAAATCTCCTCGGCACCCTCTCGAATCCAGGCAGCATCCTTGTAAATATCCTCTGTACCCTCTCTAATCCAGACAGCATCCTGGTGAATCTCCTTCACCCTCTCTAATCCAGGCAGCATCCTTGTAAATATCCTTTGTACCCTCTCTAATCCAGACAGCATCCTGGTGAATCTCCTTCACCCTCTCTAATCCAGGCAGCATCCTTGTAAATATCCTCTGTACCCTCTCTAATCCAGACAGCATCCTGGTAAATCTCCTCTGCACCCTCTCTAATCCAGACAGCATCCTGGTAAATCTCTGCACCCTCTCTAATCTAGACAGCATCCTGGCAAATATCTGCACACTCTCTCATCCAGGCATCATCCTGGGGAATCTCCTCTGCACGCTCTCTAATCCAGACAGTATCCTGGTGAATCTCCTCTGCACCCTCTCTAATCCGGGAGGCATCCTGGTGAATCTCCTCTGCACCCTCTCTAATCCAGACAGTATCCTGGTAAATCTCCTCTGTACCCTCTCTAATCCGGGCGGTATCCTGGTGAATCTCCTCAGAACCCTCTCTAACCCAGGCAGCATCCTGCTGAATCTCCTCCACACCCTCTCTAATCCAGACAGCATCCTGCTAAATCTCTGAACCCTCTCTAATCTAGACAGCATCCAGGCAAATATCTGCACCCTCTCTTATCCAGGCAGCATCCTGGTGAATCTCCTCTGCACCCTCTCTAATCCAGACAGCATCCTGGTGAATCCCCTCCACACCCTCTTTAATCCAGACAGCCTCCTTGCAAATATCTGCACCCTCTCTAATCAAGGCAGCATCCTGGCAAATATCTGCACCCTCTCTAATCCAGGCAGCATCCTGGTGAATCTCCTCTGCACCCTCTCTAATCCGGGCAGCATCTTGGTGAATCTCCTCTGCACCCTCTCCAATCCAGACAGCATTCTGGTAAATCTCTGCACCCTCTGTAATCTAGAAGGCATCCTGATGAATCTCCCCTGCACCCTCTCTAATCCAGACAGCATCCTGGCAAATATCTGCACCCTCTCTTATCCAGGTAGCATCCTGGTGAATCTCCTCCACTCACAATCTAATACAGACAGCATCCTGGTCAATCTCCTCCACACCCTCTCTAATCCAGACAGCATGCTGGTAAATATCTGCACGCTCTCTAATCCAGGCATCATCCTGATGAATCTCATCTGCATCATCTCTAATCCAGGCAGCATCCTGGTAAATCTCTGCACCTTCTCTAATCTAGACAGCATCCTGGCAAATATCTGCACACTCTCTCATCCAGGCATCTTCCTGGGGAATCTCTGCACCCTCTCTAATCCAGACAGTATCCTGGTAAATCTCCTCTGTACCCTCTCTAATCCAGACAGCATCCTGGTGAATCTCCTCTGCACCCTCTCTAATCCGGGAGGCATCCTGGTGAATCTCCTCTGCACCCTCTCTAATCCAGACAGCATCCTGGTGAATCTCCTCTGCACCCTCTCTAATCCAGACAGTATCCTGGTAAATCTCCTCCGTACCCTCTCTAATCCGGGCGGTATCCTGGTGAATCTCCTCTGAACCATCTCTAACCCAGGCAGCATCCTGCTGAATCTCCTCCACACCCTCTCTAATCCAGACAGCATCCTGGTAAATCTCCTCTGCACCCTCTCAAATTCAGACAGCATCCTGGTGAATCTCCTCTGCACCCTCTCTAATCCAGGCAGCATCCTGGTGAATCTCCTCTGCACCCTCTCTAATCCAGACAGTATCCTGGTAAATCTCCTCCGTACCCTCTCTAATCCGGGCGGTATCCTGGTGAATCTCATCTGAACCCTCTCTAACCCAGGCAGCATCCTGCTGAATCTCCTCCACACCCTCTCTAATCCAGACAGCATCCTGGTAAATCTCCTCTGGAAACTCCTTAATCCAAACAGCATTCTGGTAAATCTCCTCTGCACCCTCTCTAATCCAGGCAGCATCTTGGTGAATCTCCTCTGCACCCTCTCTAATCCAGGCAGCATCTTGGTAAATCTCCTCTGCACCCTCTCTAATCCAGACAGCATCCTGGTGAATCTCCTCTGCACACTCTCCAATCCAGGCAGCATTCTGATGAATCTCCTCTGCACCCTCTCTAATCCAGGCAGCATCCTGGGGAATCTCCTCTGCACCCTCACTAATCCAGGCAGCATCCTGGTAAATCTCCTCTGCACCCTCTCTAATCCAGACAGCATTCTGATGAATCTCCTCTGCACCCTCTCTAATCCAGGCAGCATCCTGGCAAATAACTGCACACTCTCTTATCCAGGTAGCATCCTGGTGAATCTCCTCTGCACCCTCTGTAATCCAGACAGCATCCTGGTGAATCTCCTCCACTCACAATCTAATACAGACAGCATCCTGGTCAATCTCCTCTGCACCCTCTCTAATCCATTCAGCTTCCTGGTGAATCTCCTCTGCACCCTCTCTAATCCAGGCAGCGTCCTGGTGAATCTCCTCCACTCACAATCTAATACAGACAGCATCCTGGTGAATCTCCTCTGCACCCTCTCTAATCCATTCAGCATCCTGGTGAATCTCCTCTGCACCCTCTCTAATCCAGGCAGCGTCCTGGTGAATCTCCTCTGCACCCTCTCTAATCCAGGCAGCGTCCTGGAGAATCTCCTCTGCACCCTCTCTAATCCAGGCAGCGTCCTGGTAAATCTCCTCTGCACCCTCGCTAATCCAGGCAGCATCCTGGTGAATCTCCTCTGCACCCTCTCTAATCCAGGCAGCATCCTGGTGAATCTCCACTGCACCCTCTCTAAACCAGGAAACATCCTGGTGAATCTCCTCTGCACCCTCTCTAATTCAGACAGCATCCTGGTGAATCTCCTCTGCATCCTCTCTGATCCAGGCAGCATCCTGGTAAATCTCCTCTGGAACCTCCTTAATCCAAACAGCATTCTGGTAAATCTCCTCTGTACCCTCTCTAATCCAGACAGCATCCTGGTGAATCTCCTCTGCACCCTCTCTAATCCGGGAGGCATCCTGGTGAATCTCCTCTGCACCCTCTCTAATACAGACAGCATCCTGGTGAATCTCCTCTGCACCCTCACTAATCCAGGCAGCATCCTGGTAAATCTCCTCTGCACCCTCTCTAATCCAGACAGCATTCTGATGAATCTCCTCTGCACCCTCTCTAATCCAGGCAGCATCCTGGCAAATATCTGCACACTCTCTTATCCAGGTAGCATCCTGGTGAATCTCCTCTGCACCCTCTGTAATCCAGACAGCATCCTGGTGAATCTCCTCTGCACCCTCTCTAATCCAGGCAGCATCTTGGTAAATCTCCTCTGCACCCTCTCTAATCCAGACAGCATCCTGGTGAATCTCCTCTGCACACTCTCCAATCCAGGCAGCATTCTGATGAATCTCCTCTGCACCCTCTCTAATCCAGGCAGCATCCTGGGGAATCTCCTCTGCACCCTCACTAATCCAGGCAGCATCCTGGTAAATCTCCTCTGCACCCTCTCTAATCCAGACAGCATTCTGATGAATCTCCTCTGCACCCTCTCTAATCCAGGCAGCATCCTGGCAAATATCTGCACACTCTCTTATCCAGGTAGCATCCTGGTGAATCTCCTCTGCACCCTCTGTAATCCAGACAGCATCCTGGTGAATCTCCTCCACTCACAATCTAATACAGACAGCATCCTGGTCAATCTCCTCTGCACCCTCTCTAATCCATTCAGCATCCTGGTGAATCTCCTCTGCACCCTCTGTAATCCAGGCAGCATCCTGGTGAATCTCCTCCACTCACAATCTAATACAGACAGCATGCTGGTAAATATCTGCACGCTCTCTAATCCAGGCAGCATCCTGATGAATCTCATCTGCACCATCTCTAATCCAGGCAGCATCCTGGTGAAACTCATCTGCACACTCTCTAATCCAGGCAGTATCCTGGTGAAACTCATCTGCACCCTCTCCAATACAATAAGCATCCTGGTGAATCTCCTCTGCACCCTCTCTATTCCAGGCAGCATCCTGGTGAATCTCCTCTGCACCCTCTCTAATCCAGACAGCATCCTGGTAAATCTCCTCTGCACCCTCTCTAATTCAGACAGCATCCTGGTGAATCTCCTCTGCACCCTCTCTAATCCAGGTAGCATCCTGGTGAATCTCCTCTGCACCCTCTCTAATCCAGGCAGCATCCTGGTGAATCTCCTCTGCACCCTCTCTAATCCAGACAGCGTCCTGGTTAATCTCCTCTGCACCCTCTCTATTCCAGGCAGCATCCTGGTGAATCTCCTCTGCACCCTCTCTAATCTAGACAGCATCCTGGTAAATCTCTGCACCCTCTCTAATCTAGACAGCATCCTGGTAAATATCTGCACGCTCCCTAACCCAGGCAGCATCCTGGTGAATCTCGTATGCACCCTCTATAATCCAGGCAGCATCCTGGTGAATCTCCTCTGCATCCTCTCTGATCCAGGCAGCATCCGGGTAAATCTCCTCTGCACCCTCTCTAATCCAGGCAGCATCCTGGTGGATCTCCTCCACACCCTCTATAATCCAGACAGCATCCTGGTAAATCTCTGCACCCTCTCTAATCTAGACAGCATCCTGGCAAATATCTGCACCCTCTCTAATCCAGACAGCATCCTGGTGAATCTCCTCTGCACCCTCTCTAATCCAGGGAGCATCTTGGTGTATCTCCTCTGCACCCACTCTAATCCAGGCAGCATCCTGGTGAATCTCCTCTGGATCCTCTCTAATCCAGGCAGCATCCTGGTGAATCCACTACACCCTCTCTGATCCAGTCAAAATCCTGGTAAATCTCCTCTGCACCCTCTCTAATCCAGGCAGCATCCTGGTCAATCTCCTCCACACCCTCTATAATCCAGGCAGCATCCTGGTAAATCTCCTCTGCACCCTCTCTAATCCAGACAGCATCCTGGTGAATCTCCTCTGCACCCTCTCTAATCCAGGCAGCATCCTGGTGAATCTCCTCTGCACCCTCTCTAATCCAGACAGCATCCTGGTGAATCTCCTCTGCACCCTCTCTAATCCAGACAGCATGCTGGTGAATCTCCTCTGCACCCTTTCTAATCCAGACAGCATCCTGGTGAATCTCCTCTGCACCCTCTCTAATCCAGGCAGCATCCTGGTGAATCTCCTCTGCACCCTCTCTAATCCAGACAGCATCCTGGTGAATCTCCTCTGCACCCTCTCTAATCCAGACAGCATGCTGGTGAATCTCCTCTGCACCATCTCTAATCCAGGCAGCATACTTGTAAATATACTCTGTACCCTCTCTAATCCAGGCAGCATACTGGTGAATCTCCTCTGCACCCTCTCTAATCCAGACAGCATACTGGTGAATCTCCTCTGCACCCTCTCTAATCCAGACAGCATCCTGGTGAATCTCCTCTGCACCCTCTCTATTCCAGGTAGCATCCTGGTAAATCTCCTCGGCACCCTCTCGAATCCAGGCAGCATCCTTGTAAATATCCTCTGTACCCTCTCTAATCCAGACAGCATCCTGGTGAATCTCCTCCACCCTCTCTAATCCAGGCAGCATCCTTGTAAATATCCTCTGTACCCTCCCTAATCCAGACAGCATCCTGGTAAATCTCTGCACCCTCTCTAATCTAGACAGCATCCTGGCAAATATCTGCACACTCTCTCATCCAGGCATCATCCTGGGGAATCTCCTCTGCACCCTCTCTAATCCAGACAGTATCCTGGAAAATCTCCTCTGTACCCTCTCTAATCCGGGCGGTATCCTGGTGAATCTCCTCTGAACCCTCTCTAACCCAGGCAGCATCCTGCTGAATCTCCTCCACACCCTCTCTAATCCAGACAGCATCCTGCTAAATCTCTGAACCCTCTCTAATCTAGACAGCATCCAGGCAAATATCTGCACACTCTCTTATCCAGGCAGCATCCTGGTGAATCTCCTCTGCACCCTCTCTAATCCAGACAGCATCCTGGTGAGTCTCCTCCACACCCTCTCTAATCCAGACAGCATCCTGGTGAATCTCCTCTGCAACCTCTCTAATCAAGGCAGCATCCTGGCAAATATCTGCACCCTCTCTAATCCAGGCAGCATCCTGGTGAATCTCCTCTGCACCCTCTCTAATCCGGGCAGCATCTTGGTGAACCTCCTCTGCACCCTCTCCAATCCAGACAGCATTCTGGTAAATCTCTGCACCCTCTGTAATCTAGAAGGCATCCTGATGAATCTCCCCTGCACCCTCTCTAATCCAGACAGCATCCTGGCAAATATCTGCACCCTCTCTTATCCAGGTAGCATCCTGGTGAATCTCCTCTGCACCCTCTCTAATCCAGACAGCATCCTGGTGAATCTCCTCCACTCACAATCTAATACAGACAGCATCCTGGTCAATCTCCTCCACACCCTCTCTAATCCAGACAGCATGCTGGTAAATATCTGCACGCTCTCTAATCCAGGCATCATCCTGATGAATCTCATCTGCACCATCTCTAATCCAGGCAGCTTCCTGGTAAATGTCTGCACCCTCCCTGACCCAGGCAGCGTCCTGTTGAATCTCCTCTGAACCCTCACTAATCCAGGCAGCATCCTGGTGAATCTCCTCTGCATCCTCTCTGATCCAGGCAGCATCCTGGTAAATCTCCTCTGCACCCTCTCTAATCAAGGCAGCATCCTGGCAAATATCTGCACCCTCTCTAATCCAGGCAGCATCCTGGTGAATCTCCTCTGCACCCTCTCTAATCCGGGCAGCATCTTGGTGAATCTCCTCTGCACCCTCTCCAATCCAGACAGCATTCTGGTAAATCTCTGCACCCTCTGTAATCTAGAAGGCATCCTGATGAATCTCCCCTGCACCCTCTCTAATCCAGACAGCATCCTGGCAAATATCTGCACCCTCTCTTATCCAGGTAGCATCCTGGTGAATCTCCTCCACTCACAATCTAATACAGACAGCATCCTGGTCAATCTCCTCCACACCCTCTCTAATCCAGACAGCATGCTGGTAAATATCTGCACGCTCTCTAATCCAGGCATCATCCTGATGAATCTCATCTGCATCATCTCTAATCCAGGCAGCATCCTGGTAAATCTCTGCACCTTCTCTAATCTAGACAGCATCCTGGCAAATATCTGCACACTCTCTCATCCAGGCATCTTCCTGGGGAATCTCTGCACCCTCTCTAATCCAGACAGTATCCTGGTAAATCTCCTCTGTACCCTCTCTAATCCAGACAGCATCCTGGTGAATCTCCTCTGCACCCTCTCTAATCCGGGAGGCATCCTGGTGAATCTCCTCTGCACCCTCTCTAATCCAGACAGCATCCTGGTGAATCTCCTCTGCACCCTCTCTAATCCAGACAGTATCCTGGTAAATCTCCTCCGTACCCTCTCTAATCCGGGCGGTATCCTGGTGAATCTCCTCTGAACCATCTCTAACCCAGGCAGCATCCTGCTGAATCTCCTCCACACCCTCTCTAATCCAGACAGCATCCTGGTAAATCTCCTCTGCACCCTCTCAAATTCAGACAGCATCCTGGTGAATCTCCTCTGCACCCTCTCTAATCCAGGCAGCATCCTGGTGAATCTCCTCTGCACCCTCTCTAATCCAGACAGTATCCTGGTAAATCTCCTCCGTACCCTCTCTAATCCGGGCGGTATCCTGGTGAATCTCATCTGAACCCTCTCTAACCCAGGCAGCATCCTGCTGAATCTCCTCCACACCCTCTCTAATCCAGACAGCATCCTGGTAAATCTCCTCTGGAAACTCCTTAATCCAAACAGCATTCTGGTAAATCTCCTCTGCACCCTCTCTAATCCAGGCAGCATCTTGGTGAATCTCCTCTGCACCCTCTCTAATCCAGGCAGCATCTTGGTAAATCTCCTCTGCACCCTCTCTAATCCAGACAGCATCCTGGTGAATCTCCTCTGCACACTCTCCAATCCAGGCAGCATTCTGATGAATCTCCTCTGCACCCTCTCTAATCCAGGCAGCATCCTGGGGAATCTCCTCTGCACCCTCACTAATCCAGGCAGCATCCTGGTAAATCTCCTCTGCACCCTCTCTAATCCAGACAGCATTCTGATGAATCTCCTCTGCACCCTCTCTAATCCAGGCAGCATCCTGGCAAATAACTGCACACTCTCTTATCCAGGTAGCATCCTGGTGAATCTCCTCTGCACCCTCTGTAATCCAGACAGCATCCTGGTGAATCTCCTCCACTCACAATCTAATACAGACAGCATCCTGGTCAATCTCCTCTGCACCCTCTCTAATCCATTCAGCTTCCTGGTGAATCTCCTCTGCACCCTCTCTAATCCAGGCAGCGTCCTGGTGAATCTCCTCCACTCACAATCTAATACAGACAGCATCCTGGTGAATCTCCTCTGCACCCTCTCTAATCCATTCAGCATCCTGGTGAATCTCCTCTGCACCCTCTCTAATCCAGGCAGCGTCCTGGTGAATCTCCTCTGCACCCTCTCTAATCCAGGCAGCGTCCTGGAGAATCTCCTCTGCACCCTCTCTAATCCAGGCAGCGTCCTGGTAAATCTCCTCTGCACCCTCGCTAATCCAGGCAGCATCCTGGTGAATCTCCTCTGCACCCTCTCTAATCCAGGCAGCATCCTGGTGAATCTCCACTGCACCCTCTCTAAACCAGGAAACATCCTGGTGAATCTCCTCTGCACCCTCTCTAATTCAGACAGCATCCTGGTGAATCTCCTCTGCATCCTCTCTGATCCAGGCAGCATCCTGGTAAATCTCCTCTGGAACCTCCTTAATCCAAACAGCATTCTGGTAAATCTCCTCTGTACCCTCTCTAATCCAGACAGCATCCTGGTGAATCTCCTCTGCACCCTCTCTAATCCGGGAGGCATCCTGGTGAATCTCCTCTGCACCCTCTCTAATACAGACAGCATCCTGGTGAATCTCCTCTGCACCCTCACTAATCCAGGCAGCATCCTGGTAAATCTCCTCTGCACCCTCTCTAATCCAGACAGCATTCTGATGAATCTCCTCTGCACCCTCTCTAATCCAGGCAGCATCCTGGCAAATATCTGCACACTCTCTTATCCAGGTAGCATCCTGGTGAATCTCCTCTGCACCCTCTGTAATCCAGACAGCATCCTGGTGAATCTCCTCTGCACCCTCTCTAATCCAGGCAGCATCTTGGTAAATCTCCTCTGCACCCTCTCTAATCCAGACAGCATCCTGGTGAATCTCCTCTGCACACTCTCCAATCCAGGCAGCATTCTGATGAATCTCCTCTGCACCCTCTCTAATCCAGGCAGCATCCTGGGGAATCTCCTCTGCACCCTCACTAATCCAGGCAGCATCCTGGTAAATCTCCTCTGCACCCTCTCTAATCCAGACAGCATTCTGATGAATCTCCTCTGCACCCTCTCTAATCCAGGCAGCATCCTGGCAAATATCTGCACACTCTCTTATCCAGGTAGCATCCTGGTGAATCTCCTCTGCACCCTCTGTAATCCAGACAGCATCCTGGTGAATCTCCTCCACTCACAATCTAATACAGACAGCATCCTGGTCAATCTCCTCTGCACCCTCTCTAATCCATTCAGCATCCTGGTGAATCTCCTCTGCACCCTCTGTAATCCAGGCAGCATCCTGGTGAATCTCCTCCACTCACAATCTAATACAGACAGCATGCTGGTAAATATCTGCACGCTCTCTAATCCAGGCAGCATCCTGATGAATCTCATCTGCACCATCTCTAATCCAGGCAGCATCCTGGTGAAACTCATCTGCACACTCTCTAATCCAGGCAGTATCCTGGTGAAACTCATCTGCACCCTCTCCAATACAATAAGCATCCTGGTGAATCTCCTCTGCACCCTCTCTATTCCAGGCAGCATCCTGGTGAATCTCCTCTGCACCCTCTCTAATCCAGACAGCATCCTGGTAAATCTCCTCTGCACCCTCTCTAATTCAGACAGCATCCTGGTGAATCTCCTCTGCACCCTCTCTAATCCAGGTAGCATCCTGGTGAATCTCCTCTGCACCCTCTCTAATCCAGGCAGCATCCTGGTGAATCTCCTCTGCACCCTCTCTAATACAGTAAGCATCCTGGTGAATCTCCTCTGCACCCTCTCTAATCCAGACAGCATCCTGGTGAATCTCCTCTGCACCCTCTCTATTCCAGGCAGCATCCTTGCGAATCTCTGCACCCTCTATAATCCAGACAGCATCCTGGTAAATCTCTGCACCCTCTCTAATCTAGACAGCATCCTGGTAAATATCTGCACGCTCCCTAACCCAGGCAGCATCCTGGTGAATCTCGTATGCACCCTCTATAATCCAGGCAGCATCCTGGTGAATCTCCTCTGCATCCTCTCTGATCCAGGCAGCATCCGGGTAAATCTCCTCTGCACCCTCTCTAATCCAGGCAGCATCCTGGTGGATCTCCTCCACACCCTCTATAATCCAGACAGCATCCTGGTAAATCTCTGCACCCTCTCTAATCTAGACAGCATCCTGGCAAATATCTGCACCCTCTCTAATCCAGACAGCATCCTGGTGAATCTCCTCTGCACCCTCTCTAATCCAGGGAGCATCTTGGTGTATCTCCTCTGCACCCACTCTAATCCAGGCAGCATCCTGGTGAATCTCCTCTGGATCCTCTCTAATCCAGGCAGCATCCTGGTGAATCCACTACACCCTCTCTGATCCAGTCAAAATCCTGGTAAATCTCCTCTGCACCCTCTCTAATCCAGGCAGCATCCTGGTCAATCTCCTCCACACCCTCTATAATCCAGGCAGCATCCTGGTAAATCTCCTCTGCACCCTCTCTAATCCAGACAGCATCCTGGTGAATCTCCTCTGCACCCTCTCTAATCCAGGCAGCATCCTGGTGAATCTCCTCTGCACCCTCTCTAATCCAGACAGCATCCTGGTGAATCTCCTCTGCACCCTCTCTAATCCAGACAGTATGCTGGTGAATCTCCTCTGCACCCTTTCTAATCCAGACAGCATCCTGGTGAATCTCCTCTGCACCCTCTCTAATCCAGGCAGCATCCTGGTGAATCTCCTCTGCACCCTCTCTAATCCAGACAGCATCCTGGTGAATCTCCTCTGCACCCTCTCTAATCCAGACAGCATGCTGGTGAATCTCCTCTGCACCCTCTCTAATCCAGGCAGCATACTTGTAAATATTCTCTGTACCCTCTCTAATCCAGGCAGCATACTGGTGAATCTCCTCTGCACCCTCTCTAATCCAGACAGCATACTGGTGAATCTCCTCTGCACCCTCTCTAATCCAGACAGCATCCTGGTGAATCTCCTCTGCACCCTCTCTATTCCAGGTAGCATCCTGGTAAATCTCCTCGGCACCCTCTCGAATCCAGGCAGCATCCTTGTAAATATCCTCTGTACCCTCTCTAATCCAGACAGCATCCTGGTGAATCTCCTCCACCCTCTCTAATCCAGGCAGCATCCTTGTAAATATCCTCTGTACCCTCCCTAATCCAGACAGCATCCTGGTAAATCTCTGCACCCTCTCTAATCTAGACAGCATCCTGGCAAATATCTGCACACTCTCTCATCCAGGCATCATCCTGGGGAATCTCCTCTGCACCCTCTCTAATCCAGACAGTATCCTGGTAAATCTCCTCTGTACCCTCTCTAATCCGGGCGGTATCCTGGTGAATCTCCTCTGAACCCTCTCTAACCCAGGCAGCATCCTGCTGAATCTCCTCCACACCCTCTCTAATCCAGACAGCATCCTGCTAAATCTCTGAACCCTCTCTAATCTAGACAGCATCCAGGCAAATATCTGCACACTCTCTTATCCAGGCAGCATCCTGGTGAATCTCCTCTGCACCCTCTCTAATCCAGACAGCATCCTGGTGAGTCTCCTCCACACCCTCTCTAATCCAGACAGCATCCTGGTGAATCTCCTCTGCAACCTCTCTAATCAAGGCAGCATCCTGGCAAATATCTGCACCCTCTCTAATCCAGGCAGCATCCTGGTGAATCTCCTCTGCACCCTCTCTAATCCGGGCAGCATCTTGGTGAACCTCCTCTGCACCCTCTCCAATCCAGACAGCATTCTGGTAAATCTCTGCACCCTCTGTAATCTAGACGGCATCCTGATGAATCTCCCCTGCACCCTCTCTAATCCAGACAGCATCCTGGCAAATATCTGCACCCTCTCTTATCCAGGTAGCATCCTGGTGAATCTCCTCTGCACCCTCTCTAATCCAGACAGCATCCTGGTGAATCTCCTCCACTCACAATCTAATACAGACAGCATCCTGGTCAATCTCCTCCACACCCTCTCTAATCCAGACAGCATGCTGGTAAATATCTGCACGCTCTCTAATCCAGGCATCATCCTGATGAATCTCATCTGCACCATCTCTAATCCAGGCAGCTTCCTGGTAAATGTCTGCACCCTCCCTGACCCAGGCAGCGTCCTGTTGAATCTCCTCTGCACCCTCACTAATCCAGGCAGCATCCTGGTGAATCTCCTCTGCATCCTCTCTGATCCAGGCAGCATCCTGGTAAATCTCCTCTGCACCCTCTCTAATCCAGACAGCATCCTGGTGAATCTCCTCTGCACCCTCTCTAATCCAGGCAGCATCCTGGTGAATCTCCTCTGCACCCTCTCTATTCCAGGTAGCATCCTGGTAAATCTCCTCGGCACCCTCTCGAATCCAGGCAGCATCCTTGTAAATATCCTCTGTACCCTCTCTAATCCAGACAGCATCCTGGTGAATCTCCTCCACCCTCTCTAATCCAGACAGCATCCTGGTGAATCTACTCTGCACCCTCTCTATTCCAGGTAGCATCCTGGTAAATCTCCTCTGCACCCTCTCTAATCCAGACAGCATCCTAGTAAATCTCTGCACCCTCCCTAATCCAGACAGCATCCTGGCAAATACCTGCACACTCTCTCATCCAGGCATCATCCTGGGGAATCTCCTCTGCACCCTCTCTAATCCAGACAGTATCCTAGTGAATCTCCTCTTCACACTCTCTAATCCGGGAGGCATCCTGGTGAATCTCCTCTGCACCCTCTCTAATACAGACAGCATCCTGGTGAATCTCCTCTGCACCCTCACTAATCCAGGCAGCATCCTGGTAAATCTCCTCTGCACCCTCTCTAATCCAGACAGCATTCTGATGAATCTCCTCTGCACCCTCTCTAATCCAGGCAGCATCCTGGCAAATATCTGCACACTCTCTTATCCAGGTAGCATCCTGGTGAATCTCCTCTGCACCCTCTGTAATCCAGACAGCATCCTGGTGAATCTCCTCTGCAGCCTCTCTAATCCAGGCAGCATTCTGATGAATCTCCTCTGCACCCTCTCTAATCCAGGCAGCATCCTGGGGAATCTCCTCTGCACCCTCACTAATCCAGGCAGCATCCTGGTAAATCTCCTCTGCACCCTCTCTAATCCAGACAGCATTCTGATGAATCTCCTCTGCACCCTCTCTAATCCAGGCAGCATCCTGGCAAATATCTGCACACTCTCTTATCCAGGTAGCATCCTGGTGAATCTCCTCTGCACCCTCTGTAATCCAGACAGCATCCTGGTGAATCTCCTCCACTCACAATCTAATACAGACAGCATCCTGGTCAATCTCCTCTGCACCCTCTCTAATCCATTCAGCATCCTGGTGAATCTCCTCTGCACCCTCTGTAATCCAGGCAGCATCCTGGTGAATCTCCTCCACTCACAATCTAATACAGACAGCATGCTGGTAAATATCTGCATGCTCTCTAATCCAGGCAGCATCCTGATGAATCTCATCTGCACCATCTCTAATCCAGGCAGCATCCTGGTGAAACTCATCTGCACACTCTCTAATCCAGGCAGTATCCTGGTGAAACTCATCTGCACCCTCTCCAATACAATAAGCATCCTGGTGAATCTCCTCTGCACCCTCTCTATTCCAGGCAGCATCCTGGTGAATCTCCTCTGCACCCTCTCTAATCCAGACAGCATCCTGGTAAATCTCCTCTGCACCCTCTCTAATTCAGACAGCATCCTGGTGAATCTCCTCTGCACCCTCTCTAATCCAGGTAGCATCCTGGTGAATCTCCTCTGCACCCTCTCTAATCCAGGCAGCATCCTGGTGAATCTCCTCTGCACCCTCTCTAATACAGTAAGCATCCTGGTGAATCTCCTCTGCACCCTCTCTATTCCAGGCAGCATCCTTGCGAATCTCTGCACCCTCTATAATCCAGACAGCATCCTGGTAAATCTCTGCACCCTCTCTAATCTAGACAGCATCCTGGTAAATATCTGCACGCTCCCTAACCCAGGCAGCATCCTGGTGAATCTCGTATGCACCCTCTATAATCCAGGCAGCATCCTGGTGAATCTCCTCTGCATCCTCTCTGATCCAGGCAGCATCCGGGTAAATCTCCTCTGCACCCTCTCTAATCCAGGCAGCATCCTGGTGGATCTCCTCCACACCCTCTATAATCCAGACAGCATCCTGGTAAATCTCTGCACCCTCTCTAATCTAGACAGCATCCTGGCAAATATCTGCACCCTCTCTAATCCAGACAGCATCCTGGTGAATCTCCTCTGCACCCTCTCTAATCCAGGGAGCATCTTGGTGTATCTCCTCTGCACCCACTCTAATCCAGGCAGCATCCTGGTGAATCTCCTCTGGATCCTCTCTAATCCAGGCAGCATCCTGGTGAATCCACTACACCCTCTCTGATCCAGTCAAAATCCTGGTAAATCTCCTCTGCACCCTCTCTAATCCAGGCAGCATCCTGGTCAATCTCCTCCACACCCTCTATAATCCAGGCAGCATCCTGGTAAATCTCCTCTGCACCCTCTCTAATCCAGACAGCATCCTGGTGAATCTCCTCTGCACCCTCTCTAATCCAGGCAGCATCCTGGTGAATCTCCTCTGCACCCTCTCTAATCCAGACAGCATCCTGGTGAATCTCCTCTGGATCCTCTCTAATCCAGGCAGCATCCTGGTGAATCCACTACACCCTCTCTGATCCAGTCAAAATCCTGGTAAATCTCCTCTGCACCCTCTCTAATCCAGGCAGCATCCTGGTGGATCTCCTCCACACCCTCTATAATCCAGACAGCATCCTGGTAAATCTCTGCACCCTCTCTAATCTAGACAGCATCCTGGCAAATATCTGCACCCCCTCTAATCCAGACAGCATCCTGGTGAATCTCCTCCGCACCCTCTCTAATCCAGGGAGCATCTTGGTGTATCTCCTCTGCACCCACTCTAATCCAGGCAGCATCCTGGTGAATCTCCTCTGGATCCTCTCTAATCCAGGCAGCATCCTGGTGAATCCACTACACCCTCTCTGATCCAGTCAAAATCCTGGTAAATCTCCTCTGCACCCTCTCTAATCCAGGCAGCATCCTTGTCAATCTCCTCCACACCCTCTATAATCCAGGCAGCATCCTGGTAAATCTCCTCTGCACCCTCTCTAATCCAGACAGCATCCTGGTGAATCTCCTCTGCACCCTCTCTATTCCAGGTAGCATCCTGGTAAATCTCCTCGGCACCCTCTCGAATCCAGGCAGCATCCTTGTAAATATCCTCTGTACCCTCTCTAATCCAGACAGCATCCTGGTGAATCTCCTCCACCCTCTCTAATCCAGACAGCATCCTGGTGAATCTACTCTGCACCCTCTCTATTCCAGGTAGCATCCTGGTAAATCTCCTCTGCACCCTCTCTAATCCAGACAGCATCCTAGTAAATCTCTGCACCCTCCCTAATCCAGACAGCATCCTGGCAAATACCTGCACACTCTCTCATCCAGGCATCATCCTGGGGAATCTCCTCTGCACCCTCTCTAATCCAGACAGTATCCTAGTGAATCTCCTCTTCACACTCTCTAATCCGGGAGGCATCCTGGTGAATCTCCTCTGCACCCTCTCTAATACAGACAGCATCCTGGTGAATCTCCTCTGCACCCTCACTAATCCAGGCAGCATCCTGGTAAATCTCCTCTGCACCCTCTCTAATCCAGACAGCATTCTGATGAATCTCCTCTGCACCCTCTCTAATCCAGGCAGCATCCTGGCAAATATCTGCACACTCTCTTATCCAGGTAGCATCCTGGTGAATCTCCTCTGCACCCTCTGTAATCCAGACAGCATCCTGGTGAATCTCCTCTGCAGCCTCTCTAATCCAGGCAGCATTCTGATGAATCTCCTCTGCACCCTCTCTAATCCAGGCAGCATCCTGGGGAATCTCCTCTGCACCCTCACTAATCCAGGCAGCATCCTGGTAAATCTCCTCTGCACCCTCTCTAATCCAGACAGCATTCTGATGAATCTCCTCTGCACCCTCTCTAATCCAGGCAGCATCCTGGCAAATATCTGCACACTCTCTTATCCAGGTAGCATCCTGGTGAATCTCCTCTGCACCCTCTGTAATCCAGACAGCATCCTGGTGAATCTCCTCCACTCACAATCTAATACAGACAGCATCCTGGTCAATCTCCTCTGCACCCTCTCTAATCCATTCAGCATCCTGGTGAATCTCCTCTGCACCCTCTGTAATCCAGGCAGCATCCTGGTGAATCTCCTCCACTCACAATCTAATACAGACAGCATGCTGGTAAATATCTGCACGCTCTCTAATCCAGGCAGCATCCTGATGAATCTCATCTGCACCATCTCTAATCCAGGCAGCATCCTGGTGAAACTCATCTGCACACTCTCTAATCCAGGCAGTATCCTGGTGAAACTCATCTGCACCCTCTCCAATACAATAAGCATCCTGGTGAATCTCCTCTGCACCCTCTCTATTCCAGGCAGCATCCTGGTGAATCTCCTCTGCACCCTCTCTAATCCAGACAGCATCCTGGTAAATCTCCTCTGCACCCTCTCTAATTCAGACAGCATCCTGGTGAATCTCCTCTGCACCCTCTCTAATCCAGGTAGCATCCTGGTGAATCTCCTCTGCACCCTCTCTAATCCAGGCAGCATCCTGGTGAATCTCCTCTGCACCCTCTCTAATACAGTAAGCATCCTGGTGAATCTCCTCTGCACCCTCTCTATTCCAGGCAGCATCCTTGCGAATCTCTGCACCCTCTATAATCCAGACAGCATCCTGGTAAATCTCTGCACCCTCTCTAATCTAGACAGCATCCTGGTAAATATCTGCACGCTCCCTAACCCAGGCAGCATCCTGGTGAATCTCGTATGCACCCTCTATAATCCAGGCAGCATCCTGGTGAATCTCCTCTGCATCCTCTCTGATCCAGGCAGCATCCGGGTAAATCTCCTCTGCACCCTCTCTAATCCAGGCAGCATCCTGGTGGATCTCCTCCACACCCTCTATAATCCAGACAGCATCCTGGTAAATCTCTGCACCCTCTCTAATCTAGACAGCATCCTGGCAAATATCTGCACCCTCTCTAATCCAGACAGCATCCTGGTGAATCTCCTCTGCACCCTCTCTAATCCAGGGAGCATCTTGGTGTATCTCCTCTGCACCCACTCTAATCCAGGCAGCATCCTGGTGAATCTCCTCTGGATCCTCTCTAATCCAGGCAGCATCCTGGTGAATCCACTACACCCTCTCTGATCCAGTCAAAATCCTGGTAAATCTCCTCTGCACCCTCTCTAATCCAGGCAGCATCCTGGTCAATCTCCTCCACACCCTCTATAATCCAGGCAGCATCCTGGTAAATCTCCTCTGCACCCTCTCTAATCCAGACAGCATCCTGGTGAATCTCCTCTGCACCCTCTCTAATCCAGGCAGCATCCTGGTGAATCTCCTCTGCACCCTCTCTAATCCAGACAGCATCCTGGTGAATCTCCTCTGGATCCTCTCTAATCCAGGCAGCATCCTGGTGAATCCACTACACCCTCTCTGATCCAGTCAAAATCCTGGTAAATCTCCTCTGCACCCTCTCTAATCCAGGCAGCATCCTGGTGGATCTCCTCCACACCCTCTATAATCCAGACAGCATCCTGGTAAATCTCTGCACCCTCTCTAATCTAGACAGCATCCTGGCAAATATCTGCACCCCCTCTAATCCAGACAGCATCCTGGTGAATCTCCTCCGCACCCTCTCTAATCCAGGGAGCATCTTGGTGTATCTCCTCTGCACCCACTCTAATCCAGGCAGCATCCTGGTGAATCTCCTCTGGATCCTCTCTAATCCAGGCAGCATCCTGGTGAATCCACTACACCCTCTCTGATCCAGTCAAAATCCTGGTAAATCTCCTCTGCACCCTCTCTAATCCAGGCAGCATCCTTGTCAATCTCCTCCACACCCTCTATAATCCAGGCAGCATCCTGGTAAATCTCCTCTGCACCCTCTCTAATCCAGACAGCATCCTGGTGAATCTCCTCTGCACCCTCTCTAATCCAGGCAGCATCCTGGTGAATCTCCTCTGCACCCTCTCTAATCCAGACAGCATCCTGGTGAATCTCCTCTGCACCCTCTCTAATCCAGACAGCATGCTGGTGAATCTCCTCTGCACCCTTTCTAATCCAGACAGCATCCTGGTGAATCTCCTCTGCACCCTCTCTAATCCAGGCAGCATCCTGGTGAATCTCCTCTGCACCCTCTCTAATCCAGACAGCATCCTGGTGAATCTCCTCTGCACCCTCTCTAATCCAGACAGCATGCTGGTGAATCTCCTCTGCACCCTCTCTAATCCAGGCAGCATACTTGTAAATATTCTCTGTACCCTCTCTAATCCAGGCAGCATACTGGTGAATCTCCTCTGCACCCTCTCTAATCCAGACAGCATACTGGTGAATCTCCTCTGCACCCTCTCTAATCCAGACAGCATCCTGGTGAATCTCCTCTGCACCCTCTCTATTCCAGGTAGCATCCTGGTAAATCTCCTCGGCACCCTCTCGAATCCAGGCAGCATCCTTGTAAATATCCTCTGTACCCTCTCTAATCCAGACAGCATCCTGGTGAATCTCCTCCACCCTCTCTAATCCAGGCAGCATCCTTGTAAATATCCTCTGTACCCTCCCTAATCCAGACAGCATCCTGGTAAATCTCTGCACCCTCTCTAATCTAGACAGCATCCTGGCAAATATCTGCACACTCTCTCATCCAGGCATCATCCTGGGGAATCTCCTCTGCACCCTCTCTAATCCAGACAGTATCCTGGTAAATCTCCTCTGTACCCTCTCTAATCCGGGCGGTATCCTGGTGAATCTCCTCTGAACCCTCTCTAACCCAGGCAGCATCCTGCTGAATCTCCTCCACACCCTCTCTAATCCAGACAGCATCCTGCTAAATCTCTGAACCCTCTCTAATCTAGACAGCATCCAGGCAAATATCTGCACACTCTCTTATCCAGGCAGCATCCTGGTGAATCTCCTCTGCACCCTCTCTAATCCAGACAGCATCCTGGTGAGTCTCCTCCACACCCTCTCTAATCCAGACAGCATCCTGGTGAATCTCCTCTGCAACCTCTCTAATCAAGGCAGCATCCTGGCAAATATCTGGACCCTCTCTAATCCAGGCAGCATCCTGGTGAATCTCCTCTGCACCCTCTCTAATCCGGGCAGCATCTTGGTGAACCTCCTCTGCACCCTCTCCAATCCAGACAGCATTCTGGTAAATCTCTGCACCCTCTGTAATGTAGAAGGCATCCTGATGAATCTCCCCTGCACCCTCTCTAATCCAGACAGCATCCTGGCAAATATCTGCACCCTCTCTTATCCAGGTAGCATCCTGGTGAATCTCCTCTGCACCCTCTCTAATCCAGACAGCATCCTGGTGAATCTCCTCCACTCACAATCTAATACAGACAGCATCCTGGTCAATCTCCTCCACACCCTCTCTAATCCAGACAGCATGCTGGTAAATATCTGCACGCTCTCTAATCCAGGCATCATCCTGATGAATCTCATCTGCACCATCTCTAATCCAGGCAGCTTCCTGGTAAATGTCTGCACCCTCCCTGACCCAGGCAGCGTCCTGTTGAATCTCCTCTGCACCCTCACTAATCCAGGCAGCATCCTGGTGAATCTCCTCTGCATCCTCTCTGATCCAGGCAGCATCCTGGTAAATCTCCTCTGCACCCTCTCTAATCCAGACAGCATCCTGGTGAATCTCCTCTGCACCCTCTCTAATCCAGGCAGCATCCTGGTGAATCTCCTCTGCACCCTCTCTATTCCAGGTAGCATCCTGGTAAATCTCCTCGGCACCCTCTCGAATCCAGGCAGCATCCTTGTAAATATCCTCTGTACCCTCTCTAATCCAGACAGCATCCTGGTGAATCTCCTCCACCCTCTCTAATCCAGACAGCATCCTGGTGAATCTCCTCTGCACCCTCTCTATTCCAGGTAGCATCCTGGTAAATCTCCTCTGCACCCTCTCTAATCCAGACAGCATCCTAGTAAATCTCTGCACCCTCCCTAATCCAGACAGCATCCTGGCAAATACCTGCACACTCTCTCATCCAGGCATCATCCTGGGGAATCTCCTCTGCACCCTCTCTAATCCAGACAGTATCCTAGTGAATCTCCTCTGCACCCTCTCTAATCCGGGAGGCATCCTGGTGAATCTCCTCTGCACCCTCTCTAATACAGACAGCATCCTGGTGAATCTCCTCTGCACCCTCACTAATCCAGGCAGCATCCTGGTAAATCTCCTCTGCACCCTCTCTAATCCAGACAGCATTCTGATGAATCTCCTCTGCACCCTCTCTAATCCAGGCAGCATCCTGGCAAATATCTGCACACTCTCTTATCCAGGTAGCATCCCGGTGAATCTCCTCTGCACCCTCTGTAATCCAGACAGCATCCTGGTGAATCTCCTCTGCACCCTCTCTAATCCAGACAGCATCCTGGTGAATCTCCTCTGCACACTCTCCAATCCAGGCAGCATTCTGATGAATCTCCTCTGCACCCTCTCTAATCCAGGCAGCATCCTGGGGAATCTCCTCTGCACCCTCACTAATCCAGGCAGCATCCTGGTAAATCTCCTCTGCACCCTCTCTAATCCAGACAGCATTCTGATGAATCTCCTCTGCACCCTCTCTAATCCAGGCAGCATCCTGGCAAATATCTGCACACTCTCTTATCCAGGAAGCATCCTGGTGAATCTCCTCTGCACCCTCTGTAATCCAGACAGCATCCTGGTGAATCTCCTCCACTCACAATCTAATACAGACAGCATCCTGGTTAATCTCCTCTGCACCCTCTCTAATCCATTCAGCATCCTGGTGAATCTCCTCTGCACCCTCTGTAATCCAGGCAGCATCCTGGTGAATCTCCTCCACTCACAATCTAATACAGACAGCATGCTGGTAAATATCTGCACGCTCTCTAATCCAGGCAGCATCCTGATGAATCTCATCTGCACCATCTCTAATCCAGGCAGCATCCTGGTGAAACTCATCTGCACACTCTCTAATCCAGGCAGTATCCTGGTGAAACTCATCTGCACCCTCTCCAATACAATAAGCATCCTGGTGAATCTCCTCTGCACCCTCTCTATTCCAGGCAGCATCCTGGTGAATCTCCTCTGCACCCTCTCTAATCCAGACAGCATCCTGGTAAATCTCCTCTGCACCCTCTCTAATTCAGACAGCATCCTGGTGAATCTCCTCTGCACCCTCTCTAATCCAGGTAGCATCCTGGTGAATCTCCTCTGCACCCTCTCTAATCCAGGCAGCATCCTGGTGAATCTCCTCTGCACCCTCTCTAATCCAGACAGCGTCCTGGTTAATCTCCTCTGCACCCTCTCTATTCCAGGCAGCATCCTAGCGAATCTCTGCACCCTCTATAATCCAGACAGCATCCTGGTAAATCTCTGCACCCTCTCTAATCTAGACAGCATCCTGGTAAATATCTGCACGCTCCCTAACCCAGGCAGCATCCTGGTGAATCTCGTATGCACCCTCTATAATCCAGGCAGCATCCTGGTGAATCTCCTCTGCATCCTCTCTGATCCAGGCAGCATCCGGGTAAATCTCATCTGCACCCTCTCTAATCCAGGCAGCATCCTGGTGGATCTCCTCCACACCCTCTATAATCCAGACAGCATCCTGGTAAATCTCTGCACCCTCTCTAATCTAGACAGCATCCTGGCAAATATCTGCACCCTCTCTAATCCAGACAGCATCCTGGTGAATCTCCTCTGCACCCTCTCTAATCCAGGGAGCATCTTGGTGTATCTCCTCTGCACCCACTCTAATCCAGGCAGCATCCTGGTGAATCTCCTCTGGATCCTCTCTAATCCAGGCAGCATCCTGGTGAATCCACTACACCCTCTCTGATCCAGTCAAAATCCTGGTAAATCTCCTCTGCACCCTCTCTAATCCAGGCAGCATCCTGGTCAATCTCCTCCACACCCTCTATAATCCAGGCAGCATCCTGGTAAATCTCCTCTGCACCCTCTCTAATCCAGACAGCATCCTGGTGAATCTCCTCTGCACCCTCTCTAATCCAGGCAGCATCCTGGTGAATCTCCTCTGCACCCTCTCTAATCCAGACAGCATCCTGGTGAATCTCCTCTGCACCCTCTCTAATCCAGACAGCATGCTGGTGAATCTCCTCTGCACCCTTTCTAATCCAGACAGCATCCTGGTGAATCTCCTCTGCACCCTCTCTAATCCAGGCAGCATCCTGGTGAATCTCCTCTGCACCCTCTCTAATCCAGACAGCATCCTGGTGAATCTCCTCTGCACCCTCTCTAATCCAGACAGCATGCTGGTGAATCTCCTCTGCACCCTCTCTAATCCAGGCAGCATACTTGTAAATATTCTCTGTACCCTCTCTAATCCAGGCAGCATACTGGTGAATCTCCTCTGCACCCTCTCTAATCCAGACAGCATACTGGTGAATCTCCTCTGCACCCTCTCTAATCCAGACAGCATCCTGGTGAATCTCCTCTGCACCCTCTCTATTCCAGGTAGCATCCTGGTAAATCTCCTCGGCACCCTCTCGAATCCAGGCAGCATCCTTGTAAATATCCTCTGTACCCTCTCTAATCCAGACAGCATCCTGGTGAATCTCCTCCACCCTCTCTAATCCAGGCAGCATCCTTGTAAATATCCTCTGTACCCTCCCTAATCCAGACAGCATCCTGGTAAATCTCTGCACCCTCTCTAATCTAGACAGCATCCTGGCAAATATCTGCACACTCTCTCATCCAGGCATCATCCTGGGGAATCTCCTCTGCACCCTCTCTAATCCAGACAGTATCCTGGTAAATCTCCTCTGTACCCTCTCTAATCCGGGCGGTATCCTGGTGAATCTCCTCTGAACCCTCTCTAACCCAGGCAGCATCCTGCTGAATCTCCTCCACACCCTCTCTAATCCAGACAGCATCCTGCTAAATCTCTGAACCCTCTCTAATCTAGACAGCATCCAGGCAAATATCTGCACACTCTCTTATCCAGGCAGCATCCTGGTGAATCTCCTCTGCACCCTCTCTAATCCAGACAGCATCCTGGTGAGTCTCCTCCACACCCTCTCTAATCCAGACAGCATCCTGGTGAATCTCCTCTGCAACCTCTCTAATCAAGGCAGCATCCTGGCAAATATCTGCACCCTCTCTAATCCAGGCAGCATCCTGGTGAATCTCCTCTGCACCCTCTCTAATCCGGGCAGCATCTTGGTGAACCTCCTCTGCACCCTCTCCAATCCAGACAGCATTCTGGTAAATCTCTGCACCCTCTGTAATCTAGAAGGCATCCTGATGAATCTCCCCTGCACCCTCTCTAATCCAGACAGCATCCTGGCAAATATCTGCACCCTCTCTTATCCAGGTAGCATCCTGGTGAATCTCCTCTGCACCCTCTCTAATCCAGACAGCATCCTGGTGAATCTCCTCCACTCACAATCTAATACAGACAGCATCCTGGTCAATCTCCTCCACACCCTCTCTAATCCAGACAGCATGCTGGTAAATATCTGCACGCTCTCTAATCCAGGCATCATCCTGATGAATCTCATCTGCACCATCTCTAATCCAGGCAGCTTCCTGGTAAATGTCTGCACCCTCCCTGACCCAGGCAGCGTCCTGTTGAATCTCCTCTGCACCCTCACTAATCCAGGCAGCATCCTGGTGAATCTCCTCTGCATCCTCTCTGATCCAGGCAGCATCCTGGTAAATCTCCTCTGCACCCTCTCTAATCAAGGCAGCATCCTGGCAAATATCTGCACCCTCTCTAATCCAGGCAGCATCCTGGTGAATCTCCTCTGCACCCTCTCTAATCCGGGCAGCATCTTGGTGAATCTCCTCTGCACCCTCTCCAATCCAGACAGCATTCTGGTAAATCTCTGCACCCTCTGTAATCTAGAAGGCATCCTGATGAATCTCCCCTGCACCCTCTCTAATCCAGACAGCATCCTGGCAAATATCTGCACCCTCTCTTATCCAGGTAGCATCCTGGTGAATCTCCTCCACTCACAATCTAATACAGACAGCATCCTGGTCAATCTCCTCCACACCCTCTCTAATCCAGACAGCATGCTGGTAAATATCTGCACGCTCTCTAATCCAGGCATCATCCTGATGAATCTCATCTGCATCATCTCTAATCCAGGCAGCATCCTGGTAAATCTCTGCACCTTCTCTAATCTAGACAGCATCCTGGCAAATATCTGCACACTCTCTCATCCAGGCATCATCCTGGGGAATCTCTGCACCCTCTCTAATCCAGACAGTATCCTGGTAAATCTCCTCTGTACCCTCTCTAATCCAGACAGCATCCTGGTGAATCTCCTCTGCACCCTCTCTAATCCGGGAGGCATCCTGGTGAATCTCCTCTGCACCCTCTCTAATCCAGACAGCATCCTGGTGAATCTCCTCTGCACCCTCTCTAATCCAGACAGTATCCTGGTAAATCTCCTCCGTACCCTCTCTAATCCGGGCGGTATCCTGGTGAATCTCCTCTGAACCATCTCTAACCCAGGCAGCATCCTGCTGAATCTCCTCCACACCCTCTCTAATCCAGACAGCATCCTGGTAAATCTCCTCTGCACCCTCTCAAATTCAGACAGCATCCTGGTGAATCTCCTCTGCACCCTCTCTAATCCAGGCAGCATCCTGGTGAATCTCCTCTGCACCCTCTCTAATCCAGACAGTATCCTGGTAAATCTCCTCCGTACCCTCTCTAATCCGGGCGGTATCCTGGTGAAGCTCATCTGAACCCTCTCTAACCCAGGCAGCATCCTGCTGAATCTCCTCCACACCCTCTCTAATCCAGACAGCATCCTGGTAAATCTCCTCTGGAAACTCCTTAATCCAAACAGCATTCTGGTAAATCTCCTCTGCACCCTCTCTAATCCAGGCAGCATCTTGGTGAATCTCCTCTGCACCCTCTCTAATCCAGGCAGCATCTTGGTAAATCTCCTCTGCACCCTCTCTAATCCAGACAGCAACCTGGTGAATCTCCTCTGCACACTCTCCAATCCAGGCAGCATTCTGATGAATCTCCTCTGCACCCTCTCTAATCCAGGCAGCATCCTGGGGAATCTCCTCTGCACCCTCACTAATCCAGGCAGCATCCTGGTAAATCTCCTCTGCACCCTCTCTAATCCAGACAGCATTCTGATGAATCTCCTCTGCACCCTCTCTAATCCAGGCAGCATCCTGGCAAATAACTGCACACTCTCTTATCCAGGTAGCATCCTGGTGAATCTCCTCTGCACCCTCTGTAATCCAGACAGCATCCTGGTGAATCTCCTCCACTCACAATCTAATACAGACAGCATCCTGGTCAATCTCCTCTGCACCCTCTCTAATCCATTCAGCTTCCTGGTGAATCTCCTCTGCACCCTCTCTAATCCAGGCAGCGTCCTGGTGAATCTCCTCCACTCACAATCTAATACAGACAGCATCCTGGT
Organism: Hemitrygon akajei; assembly: GCF_048418815.1. Taxonomy (NCBI): domain Eukaryota; kingdom Metazoa; phylum Chordata; class Chondrichthyes; order Myliobatiformes; family Dasyatidae; genus Hemitrygon; species Hemitrygon akajei. Next base: position 41,976,718 of record NC_133151.1, read on the forward strand.
GAATCTCCTCTGCACCCTCTCTAATCCATTCAGCATCCTGGTGAATCTCCTCTGCACCCTCTCTAATCCAGGCAGCGTCCTGGTGAATCTCCTCTGCACCCTCTCTAATCCAGGCAGCGTCCTGGAGAATCTCCTCTGCACCCTCTCAAATCCAGGCAGCGTCCTGGTAAATCTCCTCTGCACCCTCGCTAATCCAGGCAGCATCCTGGTGAATCTCCTCTGCACCCTCTCTAATCCAGGCAGCATCCTGGTGAATCTCCACTGCACCCTCTCTAAACCAGGAAACATCCTGGTGAATCTCCTCTGCACCCTCTCTAATTCAGACAGCATCCTGGTGAATCTCCTCTGCATCCTCTCTGATCCAGGCAGCATCCTGGTAAATCTCCTCTGGAACCTCCTTAATCCAAACAGCATTCTGGTAAATCTCCTCTGTACCCTCTCTAATCCAGACAGCATCCTGGTGAATCTCCTCTGCACCCTCTCTAATCCGGGAGGCATCCTGGTGAATCTCCTCTGCACCCTCTCTAATACAGACAGCATCCTGGTGAATCTCCTCTGCACCCTCACTAATCCAGGCAGCATCCTGGTAAATCTCCTCTGCACCCTCTCTAATCCAGACAGCATTCTGATGAATCTCCTCTGCACCCTCTCTAATCCAGGCAGCATCCTGGCAAATATCTGCACACTCTCTTATCCAGGTAGCATCCTGGTGAATCTCCTCTGCACCCTCTGTAATCCAGACAGCATCCTGGTGAATCTCCTCTGCACCCTCTCTAATCCAGGCAGCATCTTGGTAAATCTCCTCTGCACCCTCTCTAATCCAGACAGCATCCTGGTGAATCTCCTCTGCACACTCTCCAATCCAGGCAGCATTCTGATGAATCTCCTCTGCACCCTCTCTAATCCAGGCAGCATCCTGCTGAATCTCCTCCACACCCTCTCTAATCCAGACAGCATCCTGGTAAATCTCCTCTGGAAACTCCTTAATCCAAACAGCATTCTGGTAAATCTCCTCTGCACCCTCTCTAATCCAGGCAGCATCTTGGTGAATCTCCTCTGCACCCTCTCTAATCCAGGCAGCATCTTGGTAAATCTCCTCTGCACCCTCTCTAATCCAGACAGCATCCTGGTGAATCTCCTCTGCACACTCTCCAATCCAGGCAGCATTCTGATGAATCTCCTCTGCACCCTCTCTAATCCAGGCAGCATCCTGGGGAATCTCCTCTGCACCCTCACTAATCCAGGCAGCATCCTGGTAAATCTCCTCTGCACCCTCTCTAATCCAGACAGCATTCTGATGAATCTCCTCTGCACCCTCTCTAATCCAGGCAGCATCCTGGCAAATAACTGCACACTCTCTTATCCAGGTAGCATCCTGGTGAATCTCCTCTGCACCCTCTGTAATCCAGACAGCATCCTGGTGAATCTCCTCCACTCACAATCTAATACAGACAGCATCCTGGTCAATCTCCTCTGCACCCTCTCTAATCCATTCAGCTTCCTGGTGAATCTCCTCTGCACCCTCTCTAATCCAGGCAGCGTCCTGGTGAATCTCCTCCACTCACAATCTAATACAGACAGCATCCTGGTGAATCTCCTCTGCACCCTCTCTAATCCATTCAGCATCCTGGTGAATCTCCTCTGCACCCTCTCTAATCCAGGCAGCGTCCTGGTGAATCTCCTCTGCACCCTCTCTAATCCAGGCAGCGTCCTGGAGAATCTCCTCTGCACCCTCTCAAATCCAGGCAGCGTCCTGGTAAATCTCCTCTGCACCCTCGCTAATCCAGGCAGCATCCTGGTGAATCTCCTCTGCACCCTCTCTAATCCAGGCAGCATCCTGGTGAATCTCCACTGCACCCTCTCTAAACCAGGAAACATCCTGGTGAATCTCCTCTGCACCCTCTCTAATTCAGACAGCATCCTGGTGAATCTCCTCTGCATCCTCTCTGATCCAGGCAGCATCCTGGTAAATCTCCTCTGGAACCTCCTTAATCCAAACAGCATTCTGGTAAATCTCCTCTGTACCCTCTCTAATCCAGACAGCATCCTGGTGAATCTCCTCTGCACCCTCTCTAATCCGGGAGGCATCCTGGTGAATCTCCTCTGCACCCTCTCTAATACAGACAGCATCCTGGTGAATCTCCTCTGCACCCTCACTAATCCAGGCAGCATCCTGGTAAATCTCCTCTGCACCCTCTCTAATCCAGACAGCATTCTGATGAATCTCCTCTGCACCCTCTCTAATCCAGGCAGCATCCTGGCAAATATCTGCACACTCTCTTATCCAGGTAGCATCCTGGTGAATCTCCTCTGCACCCTCTGTAATCCAGACAGCATCCTGGTGAATCTCCTCTGCACCCTCTCTAATCCAGGCAGCATCTTGGTAAATCTCCTCTGCACCCTCTCTAATCCAGACAGCATCCTGGTGAATCTCCTCTGCACACTCTCCAATCCAGGCAGCATTCTGATGAATCTCCTCTGCACCCTCTCTAATCCAGGCAGCATCCTGGGGAATCTCCTCTGCACCCTCACTAATCCAGGCAGCATCCTGGTAAATCTCCTCTGCACCCTCTCTAATCCAGACAGCATTCTGATGAATCTCCTCTGCACCCTCTCTAATCCAGGCAGCATCCTGGCAAATATCTGCACACTCTCTTATCCAGGTAGCATCCTGGTGAATCTCCTCTGCACCCTCTGTAATCCAGACAGCATCCTGGTGAATCTCCTCCACTCACAATCTAATACAGACAGCATCCTGGTCAATCTCCTCTGCACCCTCTCTAATCCATTCAGCATCCTGGTGAATCTCCTCTGCACCCTCTGTAATCCAGGCAGCATCCTGGTGAATCTCCTCCACTCACAATCTAATACAGACAGCATGCTGGTAAATATCTGCACGCTCTCTAATCCAGGCAGCATCCTGATGAATCTCATCTGCACCATCTCTAATCCAGGCAGCATCCTGGTGAAACTCATCTGTACCCTCTCTAATCCAGGCAGTATCCTGGTGAAACTCATCTGCACCCTCTCCAATACAATAAGCATCCTGGTGAATCTCCTCTGCACCCTCTCTATTCCAGGCAGCATCCTGGTGAATCTCCTCTGCACCCTCTCTAATCCAGACAGCATCCTGGTAAATCTCCTCTGCACCCTCTCTAATTCAGACAGCATCCTGGTGAATCTCCTCTGCACCCTCTCTAATCCAGGTAGCATCCTGGTGAATCTCCTCTGCACCCTCTCTAATCCAGGCAGCATCCTGGTGAATCTCCTCTGCACCCTCTCTAATCCAGACAGCGTCCTGGTTAATCTCCTCTGCACCCTCTCTATTCCAGACAGCATCCTTGCGAATCTCTGCACCCTCTCTAATCTAGACAGCATCCTGGTAAATATCTGCACGCTCCCTAACCCAGGCAGCATCCTGGTGAATCTCGTATGCACCCTCTATAATCCAGGCAGCATCCTGGTGAATCTCCTCTGCATCCTCTCTGATCCAGGCAGCATCCGGGTAAATCTCCTCTGCACCCTCTCTAATCCAGGCAGCATCCTGGTGGATCTCCTCCACACCCTCTATAATCCAGACAGCATCCTGGTAAATCTCTGCACCCTCTCTAATCTAGACAGCATCCTGGCAAATATCTGCACCCTCTCTAATCCAGACAGCATCCTGGTGAATCTCCTCTGCACCCTCTCTAATCCAGGGAGCATCTTGGTGTATCTCCTCTGCACCCACTCTAATCCAGGCAGCATCCTGGTGAATCTCCTCTGGATCCTCTCTAATCCAGGCAGCATCCTGGTGAATCCACTACACCCTCTCTGATCCAGTCAAAATCCTGGTAAATCTCCTCTGCACCCTCTCTAATCCAGGCAGCATCCTGGTCAATCTCCTCCACACCCTCTATAATCCAGGCAGCATCCTGGTAAATCTCCTCTGCACCCTCTCTAATCCAGACAGCATCCTGGTGAATCTCCTCTGCACCCTCTCTAATCCAGGCAGCATCCTGGTGAATCTCCTCTGCACCCTCTCTAATCCAGACAGCATCCTGGTGAATCTCCTCTGCACCCTCTCTAATCCAGACAGCATGCTGGTGAATCTCCTCTGCACCCTTTCTAATCCAGACAGCATCCTGGTGAATCTCCTCTGCACCCTCTCTAATCCAGGCAGCATCCTGGTGAATCTCCTCTGCACCCTCTCTAATCCAGACAGCATCCTGGTGAATCTCCTCTGCACCCTCTCTAATCCAGACAGCATGCTGGTGAATCTCCTCTGCACCCTCTCTAATCCAGGCAGCATACTTGTAAATATTCTCTGTACCCTCTCTAATCCAGGCAGCATACTGGTGAATCTCCTCTGCACCCTCTCTAATCCAGACAGCATACTGGTGAATCTCCTCTGCACCCTCTCTAATCCAGACAGCATCCTGGTGAATCTCCTCTGCACCCTCTCTATTCCAGGTAGCATCCTGGTAAATCTCCTCGGCACCCTCTCGAATCCAGGCAGCATCCTTGTAAATATCCTCTGTACCCTCTCTAATCCAGACAGCATCCTGGTGAATCTCCTCCACCCTCTCTAATCCAGACAGCATCCTGGTGAATCTCCTCTGCACCCTCTCTATTCCAGGTAGCATCCTGGTAAATCTCCTCTGCACCCTCTCTAATCCAGACAGCATCCTAGTAAATCTCTGCACCCTCCCTAATCCAGACAGCATCCTGGCAAATACCTGCACACTCTCTCATCCCGGCATCATCCTGGGGAATCTCCTCTGCACCCTCTCTAATCCTGACAGTATCCTAGTGAATCTCCTCTGCACCCTCTCTAATCCGGGAGGCATCCTGGTGAATCTCCTCTGCACCCTCTCTAATCCAGACAGTATCCTGGTAAATCTCCTCTGTACCCTCTCTAATCCAGACAGTATCCTGGTAAATCTCCTCTGTACCCTCTCTAATCCGGGCGGTATCCTGGTGAATCTCCTCTGAACCCTCTCTAACCCAGGCAGCATCCTGCTGAATCTCCTCCACACCCTCTCTAATCCAGACAGCATCCTGGTGAATCTCCTCTACACCCTCTCTAATCCAGACAGCATCCTGGTAAATCTCTGAACCCTCTCTAATCTAGACAGCATCCTGGTGAATCTCCTCTACACCCTCTCTAATCCAGACAGCATCCTGGTAAATCTCTGCACCCTCTCTAATCTAGACAGCATCCAGGCAAATATCTGCACCCTCTCTTATCCAGGCAGCATCCTGGTGAATCTCCTCTGCACCCTCTCTAATCCGGGCAGCATCTTGGTGAAACTCATCTGCACCCTCTCCAATACAATAAGCATCCTGGTGAATTTCCTCTGCACCCTCTCTATTCCAGGCAGCATCCTTGTGAATCTTTGCACCCTCTCTAATCCAGACAGCATCCTGGTAAATATCTGCACCCTCCCTAACCCAGGCAGCGTCCTGTTGAATCTCCTCTGCACCCTCACTAATCCAGGCAGCATACTGGTGAATCTCCTCTGCATCCTCTCTGATCCAGGCAGCATCCTGGTAAATCTCCTCTGCACCCTCTCTAATCCAGACAGCATCCTGGTGAATCTCCTCCACACCCTATATAATCCAGACAGCATCCTGGTAAATCTCCTCTGCACCCTCTCTAATCCAGACAGCATCCTGGTGAATCTCCTCTGCACTCTCTCTAATCCAGGCAGCATCCTGGTGAATCTCCTCTGCACCCTCTCTAATTCAGACAGCATCCTGGTGAATCTCCTCTGCACCCTCTCTAATCCAGGCAGCATCTTGGTGAATCTCCTCTGCACCTTCTCTAATCCAGACAGCATCCTGGTGAATCTCCTCTGCACCCTCTCTAATCCAGGCAGCATCTTGGTGAATCTCCTCTGCACCTTCTCTAATCCAGACAGCATCCTGGTGAATCTCCTCTGCACCCTCTCTATTCCAGGCAGCATCCTGGTGAGTCTACTCTGCACCCACTCTAATCCAGGCAGCATCCTTGTAAAGATCCTCTGTACCCTCTCTAATCCAGGCAGCATCCTGGTAAATCTCCTCTGCACCCTCTCTAATCCAGGCAGCATCCTGGTGAATCCCATCTGCACCCTCTCTAATCCAGACAGCATCCTTGTAAATATCCTCTGTACCCTCTCTAATCCGGACAGCATCCTGGTAAATTTCCTCCACACCCTCTCTAATCCAGACAGCATCCTGGTGAATCTCCTCTGCACACTCTCTAATCCAGGAAGCATCCTGGTGAATCCGCTCTGCACCCTCTCTAATCCAGACAGCATCCTGGTGAATCTCCTCCAAACGCTCTCTAATCCAGGTAGCATCCTGGTGAATCTCCTCTGCACCCTCTCTAATCCGGACAGCATGCTGGTAAATCTCCTCTGCACCCTCTCTATTCCAGGTAGCATCCTGGTGAATCTCCTCTGCACCCTCTCTAATCCAGGCAGCATCCTTGTAAATATTCTCTGTACCCTCTCTAATCCAGGCAGCATCCTGGTGAATCTCCTCTGCACCCTCTCTAATCCAGACAGCAACCTGGTGAACTCCTCTGCACCCTCTCTAATCCAGACAGCATCTTGGTGAATCTCCTCTGCACCCTCTCTATTCCAGGTAGCATCCTGGTAAATCTCCTCGGCACCCTCTCGAATCCAGGCAGCATCCTTGTAAATATCCTCTGTACCCTCTCTAATCCTGGCAGCATCCTGGTGAATCTCCTCTGCACCCTCTCTAATCCAGACAGCATCCTGGTGAATCTCCTCTGCCCCCTCTCTAATCCAGACAGCATCCTGGTGAATCTCCTCTGCACCCTCTCTAATCCAGACAGCATCTTGGTGAATCTCCTCCGCACCCTCTATATTCCAGGTAGCATCCTGGTAAATCTCCTCGGCACCCTCTCGAATCCAGGCAGCATCCTTGTAAATATCCTCTGTACCCTCTCTAATCCAGACAGCATCCTGGTGAATCTCCTTCACCCTCTCTAATCCAGGCAGCATCCTTGTAAATATCCTCTGTACCCTCTCTAATCCAGACAGCATCCTGGTGAATCTCCTTCACCCTCTCTAATCCAGGCAGCATCCTTGTAAATATCCTCTGTACCCTCTCTAATCCAGACAGCATCCTGGTAAATCTCCTCTGCACCCTCTCTAATCCAGACAGCATCCTGGTAAATCTCTGCACCCTCTCTAATCTAGACAGCATCCTGGCAAATATCTGCACACTCTCTCATCCAGGCATCATCCTGGGGAATCTCCTCTGCACCCTCTCTAATCCAGACAGTATCCTGGTGAATCTCCTCTGCACCCTCTCTAATCCGGGAGGCATCCTGGTGAATCTCCTCTGCACCCTCTCTAATCCAGACAGTATCCTGGTAAATCTCCTCTGTACCCTCTCTAATCCGGGCGGTATCCTGGTGAATCTCCTCCACACCCTCTCTAATCCAGACAGCATCCTGGCAAATATCTGCACCCTCTCTTATCCAGGTAGCATCCTGGTGAATCTCCTCCACTCACAATCTAATACAGACAGCATCCTGGTCAATCTCCTCCACACCCTCTCTAATCCAGACAGCATGCTGGTAAATATCTGCACGCTCTCTAATCCAGGCAGCATCCTGATGAATCTCATCTGCACCATCTCTAATCCAGACAGCATCCTGGTGAATCTCCTCTGCACCCTCTCTAATCCAGGCAGCATCCTGGTGAATCTCCTCTGCACCCTCTCTAATCCGGACAGCATGCTGGTAAATCTCCTCCACACCCTCTCTAATCCAGACAGCATCCTGGTGAATCTCCTCTGCACCCTCTCTAATCCAGGCAGCATCCTTGTAAATATTCTCTGTACCCTCTCTAATCCAGGCAGCATCTTGGTGAATCTCCTCTGCACCCTCTCTATTCCAGGTAGCATCCTGGTAAATCTCCTCGGCACCCTCTCGAATCTAGGCAGCATCCTTGTAAATATCCTCTGCACCCTCTCTAATCCAGACAGCATCCTGGTAAATATCTGCACCCTCTGTAATCCAGGCAGCATCTTGGTGAATCTCCTCTGAACCCTCTCTAATCTAGACAGCATCCTGGCAAATACCTGCACACTCTCTCATCCAGGCATCATCCTGGGGAATCTCCTCTGCACCCTCTCTAATCCAGACAGTATCCTGGTAAATCTCCTCTGTACCCTCTCTAATCCAGACAGCATCCTGGTGAATCTCCTCTGCACCCTCTCTAATCCGGGAGGCATCCTGGTGAATCTCCTCTGCACCCTCTCTAATCCAGACAGTATCCTGGTAAATCTCCTCTGTACCCTCTCTAATCCAGACAACATCCTGGTGAATCTCCTCTGCACCCTCTCTAATCCAGACAGTATCCTGGTAAATCTCCTCTGTACCCGCACTGATCCGGGCGGTATCCTGGTGAATCTCCTCTGAACCCTCTCTAACCCAGGCAGCATCCTGCTAATCTCCTCTGCACCCTCTCTAATCCAGACAGTATCCTGGTAAATCTCCTCTGCACCCTCTCTAATCCAGTCAGTATCCTGGTGAATCTCCTCTGCAAGCTCTCTAATCAAGGCAGCATCCTGGCAAATATCTGCACCCTCTCTTATCCAGGCAGCATCCTGGTGAATCTCCTCTGCACCCTCTCTAATCCAGACAGCATCCTGGTGAATCTCCTCTGCACCCTCTCTAATCCAGGCGGCATCCTTGTGAATTTCCTCTGCACCCTCTCTAATCCAGGCGGCATCCTGGTGAATTTCCTCTGCACCCTCTCTAATCCAGGCAGCATCCTGGTGAATCTCCTCTGCACCCTCTCTAATCCAGACAGCATCCCGGTGAATCTCCTCTGCACACTCTCCAATCCAGGCAGCATTCTGATGAATCTCCTCTGCACCCTCTCTAATCAAGGCAGCATCCTGGGGAATCTCCTCTGCACCCTCACTAATCCAAACAGCATTCTGGTAAATCTCCTCTGCACCCTCTCTAATCCGGGCAGCATCTTGGTGAATCTCCTCTGCACCCTCTCCAATCCAGACAGCATTCTGGTAAATCTCTGCACCCTCTGTAATCTAGAAGGCATCCAGATGAATCTCCCCTGCACCCTCTCTAATCCAGACAGCATCCTGGCAAATATCTGCACCCTCTCTTATCCAGACAGCATCCTGATGAATCTCCTCTGCACCCTCTCTAATCCAGGCAGCATCCTGGTGAATCTCCTCTGCACTCTCTCTAATCCAGGCAGCATCCTGGTGAATCTCCTCTGCACCCTCTCTAATTCAGACAGCATCCTGGTGAATCTCCTCTGCACCCTCTCTAATCCAGGCAGCATCTTGGTGAATCTCCTCTGCACCTTCTCTAATCCAGACAGCATCCTGGTGAATCTCCTCTGCACCCTCTCTAATCCAGGCAGCATCTTGGTGAATCTCCTCTGCACCTTCTCTAATCCAGACAGCATCCTGGTGAATCTCCTCTGCACCCTCTCTATTCCAGGCAGCATCCTGGTGAGTCTACTCTGCACCCACTCTAATCCAGGCAGCATCCTTGTAAAGATCCTCTGTACCCTCTCTAATCCAGGCAGCATCCTGGTAAATCTCCTCTGCACCCTCTCTAATCCAGGCAGCATCCTGGTGAATCCCATCTGCACCCTCTCTAATCCAGACAGCATCCTTGTAAATATCCTCTGTACCCTCTCTAATCCGGACAGCATCCTGGTAAATTTCCTCCACACCCTCTCTAATCCAGACAGCATCCTGGTGAATCTCCTCTGCACACTCTCTAATCCAGGAAGCATCCTGGTGAATCCGCTCTGCACCCTCTCTAATCCAGACAGCATCCTGGTGAATCTCCTCCAAACGCTCTCTAATCCAGGTAGCATCCTGGTGAATCTCCTCTGCACCCTCTCTAATCCGGACAGCATGCTGGTAAATCTCCTCTGCACCCTCTCTATTCCAGGTAGCATCCTGGTGAATCTCCTCTGCACCCTCTCTAATCCAGGCAGCATCCTTGTAAATATTCTCTGTACCCTCTCTAATCCAGGCAGCATCCTGGTGAATCTCCTCTGCACCCTCTCTAATCCAGACAGCAACCTGGTGAACTCCTCTGCACCCTCTCTAATCCAGACAGCATCTTGGTGAATCTCCTCTGCACCCTCTCTATTCCAGGTAGCATCCTGGTAAATCTCCTCGGCACCCTCTCGAATCCAGGCAGCATCCTTGTAAATATCCTCTGTACCCTCTCTAATCCTGGCAGCATCCTGGTGAATCTCCTCTGCACCCTCTCTAATCCAGACAGCATCCTGGTGAATCTCCTCTGCCCCCTCTCTAATCCAGACAGCATCCTGGTGAATCTCCTCTGCACCCTCTCTAATCCAGACAGCATCTTGGTGAATCTCCTCCGCACCCTCTATATTCCAGGTAGCATCCTGGTAAATCTCCTCGGCACCCTCTCGAATCCAGGCAGCATCCTTGTAAATATCCTCTGTACCCTCTCTAATCCAGACAGCATCCTGGTGAATCTCCTTCACCCTCTCTAATCCAGGCAGCATCCTTGTAAATATCCTCTGTACCCTCTCTAATCCAGACAGCATCCTGGTGAATCTCCTTCACCCTCTCTAATCCAGGCAGCATCCTTGTAAATATCCTCTGTACCCTCTCTAATCCAGACAGCATCCTGGTAAATCTCCTCTGCACCCTCTCTAATCCAGACAGCATCCTGGTAAATCTCTGCACCCTCTCTAATCTAGACAGCATCCTGGCAAATATCTGCACACTCTCTCATCCAGGCATCATCCTGGGGAATCTCCTCTGCACCCTCTCTAATCCAGACAGTATCCTGGTGAATCTCCTCTGCACCCTCTCTAATCCGGGAGGCATCCTGGTGAATCTCCTCTGCACCCTCTCTAATCCAGACAGTATCCTGGTAAATCTCCTCTGTACCCTCTCTAATCCGGGCGGTATCCTGGTGAATCTCCTCCACACCCTCTCTAATCCAGACAGCATCCTGGCAAATATCTGCACCCTCTCTTATCCAGGTAGCATCCTGGTGAATCTCCTCCACTCACAATCTAATACAGACAGCATCCTGGTCAATCTCCTCCACACCCTCTCTAATCCAGACAGCATGCTGGTAAATATCTGCACGCTCTCTAATCCAGGCAGCATCCTGATGAATCTCATCTGCACCATCTCTAATCCAGACAGCATCCTGGTGAATCTCCTCTGCACCCTCTCTAATCCAGGCAGCATCCTGGTGAATCTCCTCTGCACCCTCTCTAATCCGGACAGCATGCTGGTAAATCTCCTCCACACCCTCTCTAATCCAGACAGCATCCTGGTGAATCTCCTCTGCACCCTCTCTAATCCAGGCAGCATCCTTGTAAATATTCTCTGTACCCTCTCTAATCCAGGCAGCATCTTGGTGAATCTCCTCTGCACCCTCTCTATTCCAGGTAGCATCCTGGTAAATCTCCTCGGCACCCTCTCGAATCTAGGCAGCATCCTTGTAAATATCCTCTGCACCCTCTCTAATCCAGACAGCATCCTGGTAAATATCTGCACCCTCTGTAATCCAGGCAGCATCTTGGTGAATCTCCTCTGAACCCTCTCTAATCTAGACAGCATCCTGGCAAATACCTGCACACTCTCTCATCCAGGCATCATCCTGGGGAATCTCCTCTGCACCCTCTCTAATCCAGACAGTATCCTGGTAAATCTCCTCTGTACCCTCTCTAATCCAGACAGCATCCTGGTGAATCTCCTCTGCACCCTCTCTAATCCGGGAGGCATCCTGGTGAATCTCCTCTGCACCCTCTCTAATCCAGACAGTATCCTGGTAAATCTCCTCTGTACCCTCTCTAATCCAGACAACATCCTGGTGAATCTCCTCTGCACCCTCTCTAATCCAGACAGTATCCTGGTAAATCTCCTCTGTACCCGCACTGATCCGGGCGGTATCCTGGTGAATCTCCTCTGAACCCTCTCTAACCCAGGCAGCATCCTGCTAATCTCCTCTGCACCCTCTCTAATCCAGACAGTATCCTGGTAAATCTCCTCTGCACCCTCTCTAATCCAGTCAGTATCCTGGTGAATCTCCTCTGCAAGCTCTCTAATCAAGGCAGCATCCTGGCAAATATCTGCACCCTCTCTTATCCAGGCAGCATCCTGGTGAATCTCCTCTGCACCCTCTCTAATCCAGACAGCATCCTGGTGAATCTCCTCTGCACCCTCTCTAATCCAGGCGGCATCCTTGTGAATTTCCTCTGCACCCTCTCTAATCCAGGCGGCATCCTGGTGAATTTCCTCTGCACCCTCTCTAATCCAGGCAGCATCCTGGTGAATCTCCTCTGCACCCTCTCTAATCCAGACAGCATCCCGGTGAATCTCCTCTGCACACTCTCCAATCCAGGCAGCATTCTGATGAATCTCCTCTGCACCCTCTCTAATCAAGGCAGCATCCTGGGGAATCTCCTCTGCACCCTCACTAATCCAAACAGCATTCTGGTAAATCTCCTCTGCACCCTCTCTAATCCGGGCAGCATCTTGGTGAATCTCCTCTGCACCCTCTCCAATCCAGACAGCATTCTGGTAAATCTCTGCACCCTCTGTAATCTAGAAGGCATCCAGATGAATCTCCCCTGCACCCTCTCTAATCCAGACAGCATCCTGGCAAATATCTGCACCCTCTCTTATCCAGACAGCATCCTGATGAATCTCATCTGCACCATCTCTAATCCAGGCAGCTTCCTGGTGAAACTCATCTGCACCCTCTCCAATACAATAAGCATCCTGGTGAATTTCCTCTGCACCCTCTCTATTCCAGGCAGCATCCTTGCGAATCTTTGCAACCTCTCTAATCCAGACAGCATCCTGGTAAATATCTGCACCCTCCCTAACCCAGGCAGCGTCCTGTTGAATCTCCTCTGCACCCTCACTAATCCAGGCAGCATCCTGGTGAATCTCCTCTGCATCCTCTCTGATCCAGGCAGCATCCTGGTAAATCTCCTCTGCACCCTCTCTAATCCAGACAGCATCCTGGTGAATCTCCTCCACACCCTATATAATCCAGACAGCATCCTGGTAAATCTCCTCTGCACCCTCTCTAATCCAGACAGCATCCTGGTGAATCTCCTCTGCACCCTCTCTAATACAGGCAGCATCCTGGTGAATCTCCATGCACCCTCTCTATTCCAGGCAGCATCCTGGTGAATCTACTCTGCACCCTCTCTAATCCAGGCAGCATCCTTGTAAAGATCCTCTGTATCCTCTCTAATCCAGGCAGCATCTTGGTGAATCTCCTCTGCACCTTCTCTAATCCAGACAGCATCCTGGTGAGTCTCCTCTGCACCCTCTCTAATCCAGACAGCCTCCTGGTAAATATCCTCTGCACCCTCTCTAATCCAGGCAGCATCCTGGTAAATCTCCTCTGCACCCTCTCTAATCCAGGCAGCATCCTTGTAAATATCCTCTGTACCCTCTCTAATCCAGGCAGCATCCTGGTGAATCTCCTCTGCACCCTCTCTAATCCGGACAGCATCCTGGTAAATCTCCTCCACACCCTCTCTAATCCAGACAGCATCCTGGTGAATCTCCTCTGCACACTCTCTAATCCAGGCAGCATCCTGGTGAATCCGCTCTGCACCCTCTCTAATCCAGACAGCATCCTTGTAAATATCCTCTGTACCCTCTCTAATCCAGGCAGCATCCTGGTGAATCTCCTCCAAACGCTCTCTAATCCAGGCAGCATCCTGGTGAATCTCCTCTGCACCCTCTCTAATCCGGACAGCATGCTGGTAAATCTCCTCCACACCCTCTCTAATCCAGACAGCATCCTGGTGAATCTCCTCTGCACACTCTCTAATCCAGACAGCATCCTGGTGAATCTCCTCGGCACCCTCTCGAATCCAGGCAGCATCCTGGTGAATCTCCTCTGCACCCTCTCTATTCCAGGTAGCATCCTGGTAAATATTCTCTGTACCCTCTCTAATCCAGGCAGCATCCTGGTGAATCTCCTCTGCACCCTCTCTAATCCAGACAGCAACCTGGTGAATCTCCTCTGCACCCTCTCTAATCCAGACAGCATCTTGGTGAATCTCCTATGCACCCTCTCTATTCCAGGTAGCATCCTGGTAAATCTCCTCGGCACCCTCTCGAATCCAGGCAGCATCCTTGTAAATATCCTCTGCACCCTCTCTAATCCAGACAGCATCCTGGTAAATATCTGCACCCTCTGAAATCCAGGCAGCATCCTGGTGAATCTCCTCTGCACCCTCTCTAATCCAGACAGCATCCTGGTGAATCTCCTCTGCACCCTCTCTAATCCAGGCAGCATCCTGGTGAATCTCCTCTGCACCCTCTCTAATCTAGACAGCATCCTGGCAAATATCTGCACACTCTCTCATCCAGGCATCATCCTGGGGAATCTCCTCTGCACCCTCTCTAATCCAGACAGCATCCTGGTAAATCTCTGCACCCTCTCTAATCTAGACAGCATCCTGGCAAATATCTGCACACTCTCTCATCCAGGCATCATCCTGGGGAATCTCCTCTGCACCCTCTCTAATCCAGACAGCATCCTGGGGAATCTCCTCTGCACCCTCTCTAATCCAGACAGCATCCTGGTAAATCTCCTCTGTACCCTCTCTAATCCAGACAGCATCCTGGTAAATCTCCTCTGTACCCTCTCTAATCCAGACAGCATCCTGGTGAATCTCCTCTGCACCCTCTCTAATCCAAACAGTATCCGGGTAAATCTCGTCTGTACCCGCACTAATCCGGGCGGTATCCTGGTGAATCTCCTCCACACCCTCTCTAATCCAGACAGCATCCTGCTAAATCTCTGAACCCTCTCTAATCTAGACAGCATCCTGGCAAATATCTGCACCCTCTCTTATCCAGGCAGCATCCTGGTGAATCTCCTCTGCACCCCCTCTAATACAGGCAGCATCCTGGTGAATCTCCTCCACACCCTCTCTAATCCAGACAGTATCCTGGTAAATCTCCTGTGCACCCTCTCTAATCCAGACAGCATTCTGGTGAATTTCCTCTGCACCCTCTCTAATCCAGGCGGCATCCTGGTGAATTTCCTCTGCACCCTCTCTAATCCAGACAGCATCCTGGTGAATCTCCTCTGCACCCTCTCTAATCCAGGCGGCATCCTGGTGAATTTCCTCTGCACCCTCTCTAATCCAGGCGGCATCCTGGTGAATTTCCTCTGCACCCTCTCTAATCCAGACAGCATCCTGGTGAATCTCCTCTGCACCCTCTCTAATCCAGGCAGCATCCTGGTGAATCTCCTCTGCACCCTCTCTAATCAAGGCAGCATCCTGGGGAATCTCCTCTGCACCCTCACTAATCCAAACAGCATTCTGGTAAATCTCCTCTGCACCCTCTCTAATCCGGGCAGCATCTTGGTGAATCTCCTCTGCAACCTCTCCAATCCAGACAGCATTCTGGTAAATCTCTGCACCCTCTGTAATCTAGAAGGCATCCAGATGAATCTCCCCTGCACCCTCTCTAATCCAGACAGCATCCTGGCAAATATCTGCACCCTCTCTTATCCAGACAGCATCCTGATGAATCTCATCTGCACCATCTCTAATCCAGGCAGCTTCCTGGTGAAACTCATCTGCACCCTCTCCAATACAATAAGCATCCTGGTGAATTTCCTCTGCACCCTCTCTATTCCAGGCAGCATCCTTGCGAATCTTTGCAACCTCTCTAATCCAGACAGCATCCTGGTAAATATCTGCACCCTCCCTAACCCAGGCAGCGTCCTGTTGAATCTCCTCTGCACCCTCACTAATCCAGGCAGCATCCTGGTGAATCTCCTCTGCATCCTCTCTGATCCAGGCAGCATCCTGGTAAATCTCCTCTGCACCCTCTCTAATCCAGACAGCATCCTGGTGAATCTCCTCCACACCCTATATAATCCAGACAGCATCCTGGTAAATCTCCTCTGCACCCTCTCTAATCCAGACAGCATCCTGGTGAATCTCCTCTGCACCCTCTCTAATACAGGCAGCATCCTGGTGAATCTCCTCTGCACCCTCTCTATTCCAGGCAGCATCCTGGTGAATCTACTCTGCACCCTCTCTAATCCAGGCAGCATCCTTGTAAAGATCCTCTGTATCCTCTCTAATCCAGGCAGCATCTTGGTGAATCTCCTCTGCACCTTCTCTAATCCAGACAGCATCCTGGTGAGTCTCCTCTGCACCCTCTCTAATCCAGACAGCCTCCTGGTAAATATCCTCTGCACCCTCTCTAATCCAGGCAGCATCCTGGTAAATCTCCTCTGCACCCTCTCTAATCCAGGCAGCATCCTTGTAAATATCCTCTGTACCCTCTCTAATCCAGGCAGCATCCTGGTGAATCTCCTCTGCACCCTCTCTAATCCGGACAGCATCCTGGTAAATCTCCTCCACACCCTCTCTAATCCAGACAGCATCCTGGTGAATCTCCTCTGCACACTCTCTAATCCAGGCAGCATCCTGGTGAATCCGCTCTGCACCCTCTCTAATCCAGACAGCATCCTTGTAAATATCCTCTGTACCCTCTCTAATCCAGGCAGCATCCTGGTGAATCTCCTCCAAACGCTCTCTAATCCAGGCAGCATCCTGGTGAATCTCCTCTGCACCCTCTCTAATCCGGACAGCATGCTGGTAAATCTCCTCCACACCCTCTCTAATCCAGACAGCATCCTGGTGAATCTCCTCTGCACACTCTCTAATCCAGACAGCATCCTGGTGAATCTCCTCGGCACCCTCTCGAATCCAGGCAGCATCCTGGTGAATCTCCTCTGCACCCTCTCTATTCCAGGTAGCATCCTGGTAAATATTCTCTGTACCCTCTCTAATCCAGGCAGCATCCTGGTGAATCTCCTCTGCACCCTCTCTAATCCAGACAGCAACCTGGTGAATCTCCTCTGCACCCTCTCTAATCCAGACAGCATCTTGGTGAATCTCCTATGCACCCTCTCTATTCCAGGTAGCATCCTGGTAAATCTCCTCGGCACCCTCTCGAATCCAGGCAGCATCCTTGTAAATATCCTCTGCACCCTCTCTAATCCAGACAGCATCCTGGTAAATATCTGCACCCTCTGAAATCCAGGCAGCATCCTGGTGAATCTCCTCTGCACCCTCTCTAATCCAGACAGCATCCTGGTGAATCTCCTCTGCACCCTCTCTAATCCAGGCAGCATCCTGGTGAATCTCCTCTGCACCCTCTCTAATCTAGACAGCATCCTGGCAAATATCTGCACACTCTCTCATCCAGGCATCATCCTGGGGAATCTCCTCTGCACCCTCTCTAATCCAGACAGCATCCTGGTAAATCTCTGCACCCTCTCTAATCTAGACAGCATCCTGGCAAATATCTGCACACTCTCTCATCCAGGCATCATCCTGGGGAATCCCCTCTGCACCCTCTCTAATCCAGACAGCATCCTGGTAAATCTCCTCTGTACCCTCTCTAATCCAGACAGCATCCTGGTAAATCTCCTCTGTACCCTCTCTAATCCAGACAGCATCCTGGTGAATCTCCTCTGCACCCTCTCTAATCCAGGCGGCATCCTGGTAAATCTCCTCTGCACCCTCTCTAATCCAGACAGCATCCTGGTAAATCTCCTCTGTACCCTCTCTAATCCAGGCAGCAACCTGGTGAATCTCCTCTGCACCCTCTCTAATCCAGGCGGCATACTGGTGAATTTCCTCTGCACCCTCTCTAATCCAGGCGGCATCCTGGTGAATTTCCTCTGCACCCTCTCTAATCCAGACAGCATCCTGGTGAATCTCCTCTGCACACTCTCTAATCCAGGCAGCATCCTGGTAAATCTCCTCTGCATCCTCTCTAATCCAGGCGGCATCCTGGTGAATTTCCTCTGCACCCTCTCTAATCCAGGCGGCATCCTGGTGAATTTCCTCTGCACCCTCTCTAATCCAGGCAGCATCCTGGTGAATCTCCTCTGCACCCTCTCTAATCCAGACAGCATCCTGGTGAATCTCCTCTGCACACTCTCTAATCCAGGCAGCATCCTGGTAAATCTCCTCTGCATCCTCTCTAATCCAGGCGGCATCCTGGTGAATTTCCTCTGCACCCTCTCTAATCCAGGCGGCATCCTGGTGAATTTCCTCTGCACCCTCTCTAATCCAGGCAGCATCCTGGTGAATCTCCTCTGCACCCTCTCTAATCCAGGCAGCATCCTGGTGAATCTCCTCTGCACCCTCTCTAATCCAGGCGGCATCCTGGTGAATTTCCTCTGCACCCTCTCTAATCCAGGCGGCATCCTGGTGAATTTCCTCTGCACCCTCTCTAATCCAGACAGCATCCTGGTGAATCTCCTCTGCACACTCTCCAATCCAGGCAGCATTCTGATGAATCTCCTCTGCACCCTCTCCAATCCAGGCAGCATCCTGGGGAATCTCCTCCGCACCCTCACTAATCCAGGCAGCATCCTGGTAAATCTCCTCTGCACCCTCTCTAATCCAGGCAGCATCTTAGTGAATCTCCTCTGCACCCTCTCCAATCCAGGCAGCATTCTGATGAATCTCCTCTGCACCCTCTCTAATCCAGGCAGCATCCTGGCAAATATCTGCACCCTCTCTTATCCAGGCAGCATCCTGGTGAATCTCCTCCACTCACAATCTAATACAGACAGCATCCTGGTCAATCTCCTCCAAACCCTCTCTAATCCAGGCAGCATCCTTGTAAAGATCCTCTGTACCCTCTCTAATCCAGGCAGCATCCTGGTGAATCTCCTCTGCACCTTCTCTAATCCAGACAACATCCTGGTGAATCTCCTCTGCACCCTCTCTAATCCAGGCAGCATCCTGGTGAATCTCCTCTGCACCCTCTCTAATCCGGACAGCATCCTGGTAAATCTCCTCCACACCCTCTCTAATCCAGACAGTATCCTGGTGAATCTCCTCTGCACACTCTCTATTCCAGGCAGCATCCTTGTGAATCCCCTCTGCACCCTCTCTAATCCAGACAGCATCCTTGTAAATATCCTCTGTACCCTCTCTAATCCAGACAGCATCCTGGTAAATCTCCTCTGTACCCTCTCTAATCCAGACAGCATCCTTGTAAATATCCTCTGTACCCTCTCTAATCCAGGCAGCATCCTTGTGAATCCCCTCTGCACCCTCTCTAATCCAGACAGCATCCTTGTAAATATCCTCTGTACCCACTCTAATCCAGGCAGCATCCTGGTGAATCTCCTCCAAACGCTCTCTAATCCAGGCAGCATCCTGGTGAATCTCCTCTGCACCCTCTCTAATCGGGACAGCATGCTGGTAAATCTGCTCCACACCCTCTCTAATCCAGACAGCATCCTGGTGAATCTCCTCTGCACACTCTCTAATCCAGACAGCATCCTGGTGAATCTCCTCTGCACCCTCTCTATTCCAGGTAGCATCCTGGTGAATCTCCTCTGCACCCTCTCTAATCCAGGCAGCATCCTTGTAAATATTCTCTGTACCCTCTCTAATCCAGACAGCATCCTGGTGAATCTCCTCCACCCTCTCTAATCCAGGCAGCATCCTTGTAAATATCCTCTGTACCCTCTCTAATCCAGACAGCATCCTGGTAAATATCTGCACCCTCCGTAATCAAGGCAGCATCCTGGTGAATCTCCTCCACCCTCTCTAATCCACGCAGCATCCTTGTAAATATCCTCTGTACCCTCTCTAATCCAGACAGCATACTGGCAAATATCTGCACACTCTATTATCCAGGCATCATCCTGGGGAATCTCCTCTGCACCCACTCTAATACAGACAGTATCCTGGTAAATCTCCTCTATACCCTCTCTAATCCGGACAGTATCCTGGTGAATCTCCTGTGCACCCTCTCTAATCCGGGAGGCATCCTGGTGAATCTCCTCTGCATCCTCTCTAATCCAGACAGTATCCTGGTAAATCTCCTCTGTACCCTCTCCAATCCAGGCGGCATCCTGGTGAATTTCCTCTGCACCCTCTCTAATCGAGGCAGCATCCTGGTAAATCTCCTCTGCACCCTCACTAATCCAGGCAGCATCCTGGTGAATCTCCTCTGCACACTCTCCAATCCAGGCAGCATTCTGATGAATCTCCTCTGCACCCTCTCCAATCCAGGCAGCATCCTGGGGAATCTCCTCTGCACCCTCACTAATCCAGGCAGCATCCTGGTAAATCTCCTCTGCACCCTCTCTAATCCAGGCAGCATCTTGGTGAATCTCCTCTGCACCCTATCCAATCCAGGCAGCATTCTGATGAATCTCCTCTGCACCCTCTCTAATCCAGGCAGCATCCTGGCAAATATCTGCACCCTCTCTTATCCAGGCAGCATCCTGGTGAATCTCCTCCACTCACAATCTAATACAGACAGCATCCTGGTAAATCTCCTCCACACCCTCTATAATCCAGACAGCATCCTGGTAAATCTCCTCTGCACCCTCTCTAATCCAGACAGCATCCTGGTGAATCTCCTCTGCACCCTCTCTATTCCAGGCAGCATCCTGGTGAATCTACTCTGCACCCTCTCTAATCCAGGCAGCATCCTTGTAATGATCCTCTGTATTCTCTCTAATCCAGGCAGCATCCTGGTGAATCTCCTCTGCACCTTCTCTAATCCAGACAGCATCCTGGTGAATCTCCTCTGCACCCTCTCTAATCCAGACAGCATCCTGGTGAATCTCCTCTGCACCCTCTCTAATCCAGGGAGCATCCTGGTGTATCTCCTCTGCACCCTCTCTAATCCAGACAGCATCCTGGTAAATCTCCTCTGCACCCTCTCTAATCCAGGCAGCATCCTTGTAAATATCCTCTGCACCCTCTCTAATCCGGACAGCATCCTGGTAAATCTCCTCCACACCCTCTCTAATCCAGACAGCATCCTGGTGAATCTCCTCTGCACACTCTCTAATCCAGGCAGCATCCTTGTTAATCCCCTCTGCACCCTCTCTAATCCAGACAGCATCCTTGTAAATATCCTCTGTACCCTCTCTAATCCAGGCAGCATCCTGGTGAATCTCCTCCAAACGCTCTCTAATCCAGGCAGCATTCTGGTGAATCTCCTCTGCACCCTCTCTAATCCGGACAGCATGCTGGTAAATCTGCTCCACACCCTCTCTAATCCAGACAGCATCCTGGTGAATCTCCTCTGCACACTCTCTAATCCAGACAGCATCCTGGTGAATCTCCTCTGCACCCTCTCTATTCCAGGTAGCATCCTGGTGAATCTCCTCTGCACCCTCTCTAATCCAGGCAGCATCCTTGTAAATATTCTCTGTACCCTCTCTAATCCAGGCAGCATCCTGGTGAATCTCCTCTGCACCCTCTCTAATCTAGACTGCATCCTGGTGAATCTCCTCTGCACCCTCTCTAATCCAGGCAGCATCCTGGTGAATCTCCTCTGCACCCTCTCTAATCCAGGCAGCATCCTGGTGAATCTCCTCTGCACCCTCTCTAATCCAGGCAGCATCCTGGCAAATATCTGCACCCTCTCTTATCCAGGCAGCATCCTGGTGAATCTCCTCCACTCACAATCTAATACAGACAGCATCCTGGTCAATCTCCTCCACACCCTCTCTAATCCAGACAGCATCCTGGTGAATCTCCTCTGCACCCTCTCTAATCCAGGCAGCATCCTGGTGAATCTCCTCTGCACACTCTCTAATCCAGACAGCATCCTGGTGAATCTCCTCGGCACCCTCTCTATTCCAGGTAACATCCTGGTGAATCTCCTCTGCACCCTCTCTAATCCAGGCAGCATCCTTGTAAATATTCTCTGTACCCTCTCTAATCCAGACAGCATCCTGGTGAATCTCCTCTGCACCCTCTCTAATCCAGGCAGCATCCTTGTAAATATTCTCTGTACCCTCTCTAATCCAGACAGCATCCTGGTGAATCTCCTCCACCCTCTCTAATCCAGGCAGCATCCTTGTAAATATCCTCTGTACCCTCTCTAATCCAGACAGCATCCTGGTAAATATCTGCACCCTCCGTAATCAAGGCAGCATCCTGGTGAATCTCCTCTGCACCCTCCCTAATCCAGACAGCATCCTGGTAAATCTCTGCACCATCTCTAATCTAGACAGCATCCTGGCAAATATCTGCACACTCTATTATCCAGGCATCATCCTGGGGAATCTCCTCTGCACCCACTCTAATACAGACAGTATCCTGGTAAATCTCCTCTGTACCCTCTCTAATCCGGACAGTATCCTGGTGAATCTCCTGTGCACCCTCTCTAATCCGGGAGGCATCCTGGTGAATCTCCTCTGCATCCTCTCTAATCCAGACAGTATCCTGGTAAATCTCCTATGTACCCTCTCCAATCCAGGCGGCAACCTGGTGAATTTCCTCTGCACCCTCTCTAATCCAGGCAGCATCCTGGTAAATCTCCTCTGCACCCTCACTAATCCAGACAGCATCCTGGTGAATCTCCTCTGCACACTCTCCAATCCAGGCAGCATTCTGATGAATCTCCTCTGCACCCTCTCCAATCCAGACAGTATCCTGGTGAATCTCCTCTGCACCCTCTCTAATCGGGACAGCATGCTGGTAAATCTGCTCCACACCCTCTCTAATCCAGACAGCATCCTGGTGAATCTCCTCTGCACACTCTCTAATCCAGACAGCATCCTGGTGAATCTCCTCTGCACCCTCTCTATTCCAGGTAGCATCCTGGTGAATCTCCTCTGCACCCTCTCTAATCCAGGCAGCATCCTTGTAAATATTCTCTGTACCCTCTCTAATCCAGACAGCATCCTGGTGAATCTCCTCCACCCTCTCTAATCCAGGCAGCATCCTTGTAAATATCCTCTGTACCCTCTCTAATCCAGACAGCATCCTGGTAAATATCTGCACCCTCCGTAATCAAGGCAGCATCCTGGTGAATCTCCTCCACCCTCTCTAATCCAGGCAGCATCCTTGTAAATATCCTCTGTACCCTCTCTAATCCAGACAGCATACTGGCAAATATCTGCACACTCTATTATCCAGGCATCATCCTGGGGAATCTCCTCTGCACCCACTCTAATACAGACAGTATCCTGGTAAATCTCCTCTGTACCCTCTCTAATCCGGACAGTATCCTGGTGAATCTCCTGTGCACCCTCTCTAATCCGGGAGGCATCCTGGTGAATCTCCTCTGCATCCTCTCTAATCCAGACAGTATCCTGGTAAATCTCCTCTGTACCCTCTCCAATCCAGGCGGCATCCTGGTGAATTTCCTCTGCACCCTCTCTAATCGAGGCAGCATCCTGGTAAATCTCCTCTGCACCCTTACTAATCCAGGCAGCATCCTGGTGAATCTCCTCTGCACACTCTCCAATCCAGGCAGCATTCTGATGAATCTCCTCTGCACCCTCTCCAATCCAGGCAGCATCCTGGGGAATCTCCTCTGCACCCTCACTAATCCAGGCAGCATCCTGGTAAATCTCCTCTGCACCCTCTCTAATCCAGGCAGCATCTTGGTGAATCTCCTCTGCACCCTATCCAATCCAGGCAGCATTCTGATGAATCTCCTCTGCACCCTCTCTAATCCAGGCAGCATCCTGGCAAATATCTGCACCCTCTCTTATCCAGGCAGCATCCTGGTGAATCTCCTCCACTCACAATCTAATACAGACAGCATCCTGGTAAATCTCCTCCACACCCTCTATAATCCAGACAGCATCCTGGTAAATCTCCTCTGCACCCTCTCTAATCCAGACAGCATCCTGGTGAATCTCCTCTGCACCCTCTCTATTCCAGGCAGCATCCTGGTGAATCTACTCTGCACCCTCTCTAATCCAGGCAGCATCCTTGTAATGATCCTCTGTATCCTCTCTAATCCAGGCAGCATCCTGGTGAATCTCCTCTGCACCTTCTCTAATCCAGACAGCATCCTGGTGAATCTCCTCTGCACCCTCTCTAATCCAGACAGCATCCTGGTGAATCTCCTCTGCACCCTCTCTAATCCAGGGAGCATCCTGGTGTATCTCCTCTGCACCCTCTCTAATCCAGGCAGCATCCTTGTAAATATCCTCTGCACCCTCTCTAATCCGGACAGCATCCTGGTAAATCTCCTCCACACCCTCTCTAATCCAGACAGCATCCTGGTGAATCTCCTCTGCACACTCTCTAATCCAGGCAGCATCCTTGTTAATCCCCTCTGCACCCTCTCTAATCCAGACAGCATCCTTGTAAATATCCTCTGTACCCTCTCTAATCCAGGCAGCATCCTGGTGAATCTCCTCCAAACGCTCTCTAATCCAGGCAGCATCCTGGTGAATCTCCTCTGCACCCTCTCTAATCCGGACAGCATGCTGGTAAATCTGCTCCACACCCTCTCTAATCCAGACAGCATCCTGGTGAATCTCCTCTGCACACTCTCTAATCCAGACAGCATCCTGGTGAATCTCCTCTGCACCCTCTCTATTCCAGGTAGCATCCTGGTGAATCTGCTCCACACCCTCTCTAATCCAGACAGCATCCTGGTGAATCTCCTCTGCACACTCTCTAATCCAGACAGCATCCTGGTGAATCTCCTCTGCACCCTCTCTATTCCAGGTAGCATCCTGGTGAATCTCCTCTGCACCCTCTCTATTCCAGGTAGCATCCTGGTGAATCTCCTCTGTACCCTCTCTAATCCGGGCGGTATCCTGGTGAATCTCCTCTGAACCCTCTCTAACCCAGGCAGCATCCTGCTGAATCTCCTCCACACCCTCTCTAATCCAGACAGCATCCTGGTGAATCTCCTCTACACCCTCTCTAATCCAGACAGCATCCTGGTAAATCTCTGAACCCTCTCTAATCTAGACAGCATCCTGGTGAATCTCCTCTACACCCTCTCTAATCCAGACAGCATCCTGGTAAATCTCTGCACCCTCTCTAATCTAGACAGCATCCAGGCAAATATCTGCACCCTCTCTTATCCAGGCAGCATTCTGGTGAATCTCCTCTGCACCCTCTCTAATCCGGGCAGCATCTTGGTGAAACTCATCTGCACCCTCTCCAATACAATAAGCATCCTGGTGAATTTCCTCTGCACCCTCTCTATTCCAGGCAGCATCCTTGTGAATCTTTGCACCCTCTCTAATCCAGACAGCATCCTGGTAAATATCTGCACCCTCCCTAACCCAGGCAGCGTCCTGTTGAATCTCCTCTGCACCCTCACTAATCCAGGCAGCATACTGGTGAATCTCCTCTGCATCCTCTCTGATCCAGGCAGCATCCTGGTAAATCTCCTCTGCACCCTCTCTAATCCAGACAGCATCCTGGTGAATCTCCTCCACACCCTATATAATCCAGACAGCATCCTGGTAAATCTCCTCTGCACCCTCTCTAATCCAGACAGCATCCTGGTGAATCTCCTCTGCACTCTCTCTAATCCAGGCAGCATCCTGGTGAATCTCCTCTGCACCCTCTCTAATTCAGACAGCATCCTGGTGAATCTCCTCTGCACCCTCTCTAATCCAGGCAGCATCTTGGTGAATCTCCTCTGCACCTTCTCTAATCCAGACAGCATCCTGGTGAATCTCCTCTGCACCCTCTCTAATCCAGGCAGCATCTTGGTGAATCTCCTCTGCACCTTCTCTAATCCAGACAGCATCCTGGTGAATCTCCTCTGCACCCTCTCTATTCCAGGCAGCATCCTGGTGAGTCTACTCTGCACCCACTCTAATCCAGGCAGCATCCTTGTAAAGATCCTCTGTACCCTCTCTAATCCAGGCAGCATCCTGGTAAATCTCCTCTGCACCCTCTCTAATCCAGGCAGCATCCTGGTGAATCCCATCTGCACCCTCTCTAATCCAGACAGCATCCTTGTAAATATCCTCTGTACCCTCTCTAATCCGGACAGCATCCTGGTAAATTTCCTCCACACCCTCTCTAATCCAGACAGCATCCTGGTGAATCTCCTCTGCACACTCTCTAATCCAGGAAGCATCCTGGTGAATCCGCTCTGCACCCTCTCTAATCCAGACAGCATCCTGGTGAATCTCCTCCAAACGCTCTCTAATCCAGGTAGCATCCTGGTGAATCTCCTCTGCACCCTCTCTAATCCGGACAGCATGCTGGTAAATCTCCTCTGCACCCTCTCTATTCCAGGTAGCATCCTGGTGAATCTCCTCTGCACCCTCTCTAATCCAGGCAGCATCCTTGTAAATATTCTCTGTACCCTCTCTAATCCAGGCAGCATCCTGGTGAATCTCCTCTGCACCCTCTCTAATCCAGACAGCAACCTGGTGAACTCCTCTGCACCCTCTCTAATCCAGACAGCATCTTGGTGAATCTCCTCTGCACCCTCTCTATTCCAGGTAGCATCCTGGTAAATCTCCTCGGCACCCTCTCGAATCCAGGCAGCATCCTTGTAAATATCCTCTGTACCCTCTCTAATCCTGGCAGCATCCTGGTGAATCTCCTCTGCACCCTCTCTAATCCAGACAGCATCCTGGTGAATCTCCTCTGCCCCCTCTCTAATCCAGACAGCATCCTGGTGAATCTCCTCTGCACCCTCTCTAATCCAGACAGCATCTTGGTGAATCTCCTCCGCACCCTCTATATTCCAGGTAGCATCCTGGTAAATCTCCTCGGCACCCTCTCGAATCCAGGCAGCATCCTTGTAAATATCCTCTGTACCCTCTCTAATCCAGACAGCATCCTGGTGAATCTCCTTCACCCTCTCTAATCCAGGCAGCATCCTTGTAAATATCCTCTGTACCCTCTCTAATCCAGACAGCATCCTGGTGAATCTCCTTCACCCTCTCTAATCCAGGCAGCATCCTTGTAAATATCCTCTGTACCCTCTCTAATCCAGACAGCATCCTGGTAAATCTCCTCTGCACCCTCTCTAATCCAGACAGCATCCTGGTAAATCTCTGCACCCTCTCTAATCTAGACAGCATCCTGGCAAATATCTGCACACTCTCTCATCCAGGCATCATCCTGGGGAATCTCCTCTGCACCCTCTCTAATCCAGACAGTATCCTGGTGAATCTCCTCTGCACCCTCTCTAATCCGGGAGGCATCCTGGTGAATCTCCTCTGCACCCTCTCTAATCCAGACAGTATCCTGGTAAATCTCCTCTGTACCCTCTCTAATCCGGGCGGTATCCTGGTGAATCTCCTCCACACCCTCTCTAATCCAGACAGCATCCTGGCAAATATCTGCACCCTCTCTTATCCAGGTAGCATCCTGGTGAATCTCCTCCACTCACAATCTAATACAGACAGCATCCTGGTCAATCTCCTCCACACCCTCTCTAATCCAGACAGCATGCTGGTAAATATCTGCACGCTCTCTAATCCAGGCAGCATCCTGATGAATCTCATCTGCACCATCTCTAATCCAGACAGCATCCTGGTGAATCTCCTCTGCACCCTCTCTAATCCAGGCAGCATCCTGGTGAATCTCCTCTGCACCCTCTCTAATCCGGACAGCATGCTGGTAAATCTCCTCCACACCCTCTCTAATCCAGACAGCATCCTGGTGAATCTCCTCTGCACCCTCTCTAATCCAGGCAGCATCCTTGTAAATATTCTCTGTACCCTCTCTAATCCAGGCAGCATCTTGGTGAATCTCCTCTGCACCCTCTCTATTCCAGGTAGCATCCTGGTAAATCTCCTCGGCACCCTCTCGAATCTAGGCAGCATCCTTGTAAATATCCTCTGCACCCTCTCTAATCCAGACAGCATCCTGGTAAATATCTGCACCCTCTGTAATCCAGGCAGCATCTTGGTGAATCTCCTCTGAACCCTCTCTAATCTAGACAGCATCCTGGCAAATACCTGCACACTCTCTCATCCAGGCATCATCCTGGGGAATCTCCTCTGCACCCTCTCTAATCCAGACAGTATCCTGGTAAATCTCCTCTGTACCCTCTCTAATCCAGACAGCATCCTGGTGAATCTCCTCTGCACCCTCTCTAATCCGGGAGGCATCCTGGTGAATCTCCTCTGCACCCTCTCTAATCCAGACAGTATCCTGGTAAATCTCCTCTGTACCCTCTCTAATCCAGACAACATCCTGGTGAATCTCCTCTGCACCCTCTCTAATCCAGACAGTATCCTGGTAAATCTCCTCTGTACCCGCACTGATCCGGGCGGTATCCTGGTGAATCTCCTCTGAACCCTCTCTAACCCAGGCAGCATCCTGCTAATCTCCTCTGCACCCTCTCTAATCCAGACAGTATCCTGGTAAATCTCCTCTGCACCCTCTCTAATCCAGTCAGTATCCTGGTGAATCTCCTCTGCAAGCTCTCTAATCAAGGCAGCATCCTGGCAAATATCTGCACCCTCTCTTATCCAGGCAGCATCCTGGTGAATCTCCTCTGCACCCTCTCTAATCCAGACAGCATCCTGGTGAATCTCCTCTGCACCCTCTCTAATCCAGGCGGCATCCTTGTGAATTTCCTCTGCACCCTCTCTAATCCAGGCGGCATCCTGGTGAATTTCCTCTGCACCCTCTCTAATCCAGGCAGCATCCTGGTGAATCTCCTCTGCACCCTCTCTAATCCAGACAGCATCCCGGTGAATCTCCTCTGCACACTCTCCAATCCAGGCAGCATTCTGATGAATCTCCTCTGCACCCTCTCTAATCAAGGCAGCATCCTGGGGAATCTCCTCTGCACCCTCACTAATCCAAACAGCATTCTGGTAAATCTCCTCTGCACCCTCTCTAATCCGGGCAGCATCTTGGTGAATCTCCTCTGCACCCTCTCCAATCCAGACAGCATTCTGGTAAATCTCTGCACCCTCTGTAATCTAGAAGGCATCCAGATGAATCTCCCCTGCACCCTCTCTAATCCAGACAGCATCCTGGCAAATATCTGCACCCTCTCTTATCCAGACAGCATCCTGATGAATCTCATCTGCACCATCTCTAATCCAGGCAGCTTCCTGGTGAAACTCATCTGCACCCTCTCCAATACAATAAGCATCCTGGTGAATTTCCTCTGCACCCTCTCTATTCCAGGCAGCATCCTTGCGAATCTTTGCAACCTCTCTAATCCAGACAGCATCCTGGTAAATATCTGCACCCTCCCTAACCCAGGCAGCGTCCTGTTGAATCTCCTCTGCACCCTCACTAATCCAGGCAGCATCCTGGTGAATCTCCTCTGCATCCTCTCTGATCCAGGCAGCATCCTGGTAAATCTCCTCTGCACCCTCTCTAATCCAGACAGCATCCTGGTGAATCTCCTCCACACCCTATATAATCCAGACAGCATCCTGGTAAATCTCCTCTGCACCCTCTCTAATCCAGACAGCATCCTGGTGAATCTCCTCTGCACCCTCTCTAATACAGGCAGCATCCTGGTGAATCTCCATGCACCCTCTCTATTCCAGGCAGCATCCTGGTGAATCTACTCTGCACCCTCTCTAATCCAGGCAGCATCCTTGTAAAGATCCTCTGTATCCTCTCTAATCCAGGCAGCATCTTGGTGAATCTCCTCTGCACCTTCTCTAATCCAGACAGCATCCTGGTGAGTCTCCTCTGCACCCTCTCTAATCCAGACAGCCTCCTGGTAAATATCCTCTGCACCCTCTCTAATCCAGGCAGCATCCTGGTAAATCTCCTCTGCACCCTCTCTAATCCAGGCAGCATCCTTGTAAATATCCTCTGTACCCTCTCTAATCCAGGCAGCATCCTGGTGAATCTCCTCTGCACCCTCTCTAATCCGGACAGCATCCTGGTAAATCTCCTCCACACCCTCTCTAATCCAGACAGCATCCTGGTGAATCTCCTCTGCACACTCTCTAATCCAGGCAGCATCCTGGTGAATCCGCTCTGCACCCTCTCTAATCCAGACAGCATCCTTGTAAATATCCTCTGTACCCTCTCTAATCCAGGCAGCATCCTGGTGAATCTCCTCCAAACGCTCTCTAATCCAGGCAGCATCCTGGTGAATCTCCTCTGCACCCTCTCTAATCCGGACAGCATGCTGGTAAATCTCCTCCACACCCTCTCTAATCCAGACAGCATCCTGGTGAATCTCCTCTGCACACTCTCTAATCCAGACAGCATCCTGGTGAATCTCCTCGGCACCCTCTCGAATCCAGGCAGCATCCTGGTGAATCTCCTCTGCACCCTCTCTATTCCAGGTAGCATCCTGGTAAATATTCTCTGTACCCTCTCTAATCCAGGCAGCATCCTGGTGAATCTCCTCTGCACCCTCTCTAATCCAGACAGCAACCTGGTGAATCTCCTCTGCACCCTCTCTAATCCAGACAGCATCTTGGTGAATCTCCTATGCACCCTCTCTATTCCAGGTAGCATCCTGGTAAATCTCCTCGGCACCCTCTCGAATCCAGGCAGCATCCTTGTAAATATCCTCTGCACCCTCTCTAATCCAGACAGCATCCTGGTAAATATCTGCACCCTCTGAAATCCAGGCAGCATCCTGGTGAATCTCCTCTGCACCCTCTCTAATCCAGACAGCATCCTGGTGAATCTCCTCTGCACCCTCTCTAATCCAGGCAGCATCCTGGTGAATCTCCTCTGCACCCTCTCTAATCTAGACAGCATCCTGGCAAATATCTGCACACTCTCTCATCCAGGCATCATCCTGGGGAATCTCCTCTGCACCCTCTCTAATCCAGACAGCATCCTGGTAAATCTCTGCACCCTCTCTAATCTAGACAGCATCCTGGCAAATATCTGCACACTCTCTCATCCAGGCATCATCCTGGGGAATCTCCTCTGCACCCTCTCTAATCCAGACAGCATCCTGGGGAATCTCCTCTGCACCCTCTCTAATCCAGACAGCATCCTGGTAAATCTCCTCTGTACCCTCTCTAATCCAGACAGCATCCTGGTAAATCTCCTCTGTACCCTCTCTAATCCAGACAGCATCCTGGTGAATCTCCTCTGCACCCTCTCTAATCCAAACAGTATCCGGGTAAATCTCGTCTGTACCCGCACTAATCCGGGCGGTATCCTGGTGAATCTCCTCCACACCCTCTCTAATCCAGACAGCATCCTGCTAAATCTCTGAACCCTCTCTAATCTAGACAGCATCCTGGCAAATATCTGCACCCTCTCTTATCCAGGCAGCATCCTGGTGAATCTCCTCTGCACCCCCTCTAATACAGGCAGCATCCTGGTGAATCTCCTCCACACCCTCTCTAATCCAGACAGTATCCTGGTAAATCTCCTGTGCACCCTCTCTAATCCAGACAGCATTCTGGTGAATTTCCTCTGCACCCTCTCTAATCCAGGCGGCATCCTGGTGAATTTCCTCTGCACCCTCTCTAATCCAGACAGCATCCTGGTGAATCTCCTCTGCACCCTCTCTAATCCAGGCGGCATCCTGGTGAATTTCCTCTGCACCCTCTCTAATCCAGGCGGCATCCTGGTGAATTTCCTCTGCACCCTCTCTAATCCAGACAGCATCCTGGTGAATCTCCTCTGCACCCTCTCTAATCCAGGCAGCATCCTGGTGAATCTCCTCTGCACCCTCTCTAATCAAGGCAGCATCCTGGGGAATCTCCTCTGCACCCTCACTAATCCAAACAGCATTCTGGTAAATCTCCTCTGCACCCTCTCTAATCCGGGCAGCATCTTGGTGAATCTCCTCTGCAACCTCTCCAATCCAGACAGCATTCTGGTAAATCTCTGCACCCTCTGTAATCTAGAAGGCATCCAGATGAATCTCCCCTGCACCCTCTCTAATCCAGACAGCATCCTGGCAAATATCTGCACCCTCTCTTATCCAGACAGCATCCTGATGAATCTCATCTGCACCATCTCTAATCCAGGCAGCTTCCTGGTGAAACTCATCTGCACCCTCTCCAATACAATAAGCATCCTGGTGAATTTCCTCTGCACCCTCTCTATTCCAGGCAGCATCCTTGCGAATCTTTGCAACCTCTCTAATCCAGACAGCATCCTGGTAAATATCTGCACCCTCCCTAACCCAGGCAGCGTCCTGTTGAATCTCCTCTGCACCCTCACTAATCCAGGCAGCATCCTGGTGAATCTCCTCTGCATCCTCTCTGATCCAGGCAGCATCCTGGTAAATCTCCTCTGCACCCTCTCTAATCCAGACAGCATCCTGGTGAATCTCCTCCACACCCTATATAATCCAGACAGCATCCTGGTAAATCTCCTCTGCACCCTCTCTAATCCAGACAGCATCCTGGTGAATCTCCTCTGCACCCTCTCTAATACAGGCAGCATCCTGGTGAATCTCCTCTGCACCCTCTCTATTCCAGGCAGCATCCTGGTGAATCTACTCTGCACCCTCTCTAATCCAGGCAGCATCCTTGTAAAGATCCTCTGTATCCTCTCTAATCCAGGCAGCATCTTGGTGAATCTCCTCTGCACCTTCTCTAATCCAGACAGCATCCTGGTGAGTCTCCTCTGCACCCTCTCTAATCCAGACAGCCTCCTGGTAAATATCCTCTGCACCCTCTCTAATCCAGGCAGCATCCTGGTAAATCTCCTCTGCACCCTCTCTAATCCAGGCAGCATCCTTGTAAATATCCTCTGTACCCTCTCTAATCCAGGCAGCATCCTGGTGAATCTCCTCTGCACCCTCTCTAATCCGGACAGCATCCTGGTAAATCTCCTCCACACCCTCTCTAATCCAGACAGCATCCTGGTGAATCTCCTCTGCACACTCTCTAATCCAGGCAGCATCCTGGTGAATCCGCTCTGCACCCTCTCTAATCCAGACAGCATCCTTGTAAATATCCTCTGTACCCTCTCTAATCCAGGCAGCATCCTGGTGAATCTCCTCCAAACGCTCTCTAATCCAGGCAGCATCCTGGTGAATCTCCTCTGCACCCTCTCTAATCCGGACAGCATGCTGGTAAATCTCCTCCACACCCTCTCTAATCCAGACAGCATCCTGGTGAATCTCCTCTGCACACTCTCTAATCCAGACAGCATCCTGGTGAATCTCCTCGGCACCCTCTCGAATCCAGGCAGCATCCTGGTGAATCTCCTCTGCACCCTCTCTATTCCAGGTAGCATCCTGGTAAATATTCTCTGTACCCTCTCTAATCCAGGCAGCATCCTGGTGAATCTCCTCTGCACCCTCTCTAATCCAGACAGCAACCTGGTGAATCTCCTCTGCACCCTCTCTAATCCAGACAGCATCTTGGTGAATCTCCTATGCACCCTCTCTATTCCAGGTAGCATCCTGGTAAATCTCCTCGGCACCCTCTCGAATCCAGGCAGCATCCTTGTAAATATCCTCTGCACCCTCTCTAATCCAGACAGCATCCTGGTAAATATCTGCACCCTCTGAAATCCAGGCAGCATCCTGGTGAATCTCCTCTGCACCCTCTCTAATCCAGACAGCATCCTGGTGAATCTCCTCTGCACCCTCTCTAATCCAGGCAGCATCCTGGTGAATCTCCTCTGCACCCTCTCTAATCTAGACAGCATCCTGGCAAATATCTGCACACTCTCTCATCCAGGCATCATCCTGGGGAATCTCCTCTGCACCCTCTCTAATCCAGACAGCATCCTGGTAAATCTCTGC
Source organism: Hemitrygon akajei (assembly GCF_048418815.1). Taxonomy (NCBI): domain Eukaryota; kingdom Metazoa; phylum Chordata; class Chondrichthyes; order Myliobatiformes; family Dasyatidae; genus Hemitrygon; species Hemitrygon akajei. The sequence goes on from NC_133151.1 coordinate 42,010,153, forward strand.
ACCCTCTCTAATCTAGACAGCATCCTGGCAAATATCTGCACACTCTCTCATCCAGGCATCATCCTGGGGAATCCCCTCTGCACCCTCTCTAATCCAGACAGCATCCTGGTAAATCTCCTCTGTACCCTCTCTAATCCAGACAGCATCCTGGTAAATCTCCTCTGTACCCTCTCTAATCCAGACAGCATCCTGGTGAATCTCCTCTGCACCCTCTCTAATCCAGGCGGCATCCTGGTAAATCTCCTCTGCACCCTCTCTAATCCAGACAGCATCCTGGTAAATCTCCTCTGTACCCTCTCTAATCCAGGCAGCAACCTGGTGAATCTCCTCTGCACCCTCTCTAATCCAGGCGGCATACTGGTGAATTTCCTCTGCACCCTCTCTAATCCAGGCGGCATCCTGGTGAATTTCCTCTGCACCCTCTCTAATCCAGACAGCATCCTGGTGAATCTCCTCTGCACACTCTCTAATCCAGGCAGCATCCTGGTAAATCTCCTCTGCATCCTCTCTAATCCAGGCGGCATCCTGGTGAATTTCCTCTGCACCCTCTCTAATCCAGGCGGCATCCTGGTGAATTTCCTCTGCACCCTCTCTAATCCAGGCAGCATCCTGGTGAATCTCCTCTGCACCCTCTCTAATCCAGACAGCATCCTGGTGAATCTCCTCTGCACACTCTCTAATCCAGGCAGCATCCTGGTAAATCTCCTCTGCATCCTCTCTAATCCAGGCGGCATCCTGGTGAATTTCCTCTGCACCCTCTCTAATCCAGGCGGCATCCTGGTGAATTTCCTCTGCACCCTCTCTAATCCAGGCAGCATCCTGGTGAATCTCCTCTGCACCCTCTCTAATCCAGGCAGCATCCTGGTGAATCTCCTCTGCACCCTCTCTAATCCAGGCGGCATCCTGGTGAATTTCCTCTGCACCCTCTCTAATCCAGGCGGCATCCTGGTGAATTTCCTCTGCACCCTCTCTAATCCAGACAGCATCCTGGTGAATCTCCTCTGCACACTCTCCAATCCAGGCAGCATTCTGATGAATCTCCTCTGCACCCTCTCCAATCCAGGCAGCATCCTGGGGAATCTCCTCCGCACCCTCACTAATCCAGGCAGCATCCTGGTAAATCTCCTCTGCACCCTCTCTAATCCAGGCAGCATCTTAGTGAATCTCCTCTGCACCCTCTCCAATCCAGGCAGCATTCTGATGAATCTCCTCTGCACCCTCTCTAATCCAGGCAGCATCCTGGCAAATATCTGCACCCTCTCTTATCCAGGCAGCATCCTGGTGAATCTCCTCCACTCACAATCTAATACAGACAGCATCCTGGTCAATCTCCTCCAAACCCTCTCTAATCCAGGCAGCATCCTTGTAAAGATCCTCTGTACCCTCTCTAATCCAGGCAGCATCCTGGTGAATCTCCTCTGCACCTTCTCTAATCCAGACAACATCCTGGTGAATCTCCTCTGCACCCTCTCTAATCCAGGCAGCATCCTGGTGAATCTCCTCTGCACCCTCTCTAATCCGGACAGCATCCTGGTAAATCTCCTCCACACCCTCTCTAATCCAGACAGTATCCTGGTGAATCTCCTCTGCACACTCTCTATTCCAGGCAGCATCCTTGTGAATCCCCTCTGCACCCTCTCTAATCCAGACAGCATCCTTGTAAATATCCTCTGTACCCTCTCTAATCCAGACAGCATCCTGGTAAATCTCCTCTGTACCCTCTCTAATCCAGACAGCATCCTTGTAAATATCCTCTGTACCCTCTCTAATCCAGGCAGCATCCTTGTGAATCCCCTCTGCACCCTCTCTAATCCAGACAGCATCCTTGTAAATATCCTCTGTACCCACTCTAATCCAGGCAGCATCCTGGTGAATCTCCTCCAAACGCTCTCTAATCCAGGCAGCATCCTGGTGAATCTCCTCTGCACCCTCTCTAATCGGGACAGCATGCTGGTAAATCTGCTCCACACCCTCTCTAATCCAGACAGCATCCTGGTGAATCTCCTCTGCACACTCTCTAATCCAGACAGCATCCTGGTGAATCTCCTCTGCACCCTCTCTATTCCAGGTAGCATCCTGGTGAATCTCCTCTGCACCCTCTCTAATCCAGGCAGCATCCTTGTAAATATTCTCTGTACCCTCTCTAATCCAGACAGCATCCTGGTGAATCTCCTCCACCCTCTCTAATCCAGGCAGCATCCTTGTAAATATCCTCTGTACCCTCTCTAATCCAGACAGCATCCTGGTAAATATCTGCACCCTCCGTAATCAAGGCAGCATCCTGGTGAATCTCCTCCACCCTCTCTAATCCACGCAGCATCCTTGTAAATATCCTCTGTACCCTCTCTAATCCAGACAGCATACTGGCAAATATCTGCACACTCTATTATCCAGGCATCATCCTGGGGAATCTCCTCTGCACCCACTCTAATACAGACAGTATCCTGGTAAATCTCCTCTGTACCCTCTCTAATCCGGACAGTATCCTGGTGAATCTCCTGTGCACCCTCTCTAATCCGGGAGGCATCCTGGTGAATCTCCTCTGCATCCTCTCTAATCCAGACAGTATCCTGGTAAATCTCCTCTGTACCCTCTCCAATCCAGGCGGCATCCTGGTGAATTTCCTCTGCACCCTCTCTAATCGAGGCAGCATCCTGGTAAATCTCCTCTGCACCCTCACTAATCCAGGCAGCATCCTGGTGAATCTCCTCTGCACACTCTCCAATCCAGGCAGCATTCTGATGAATCTCCTCTGCACCCTCTCCAATCCAGGCAGCATCCTGGGGAATCTCCTCTGCACCCTCACTAATCCAGGCAGCATCCTGGTAAATCTCCTCTGCACCCTCTCTAATCCAGGCAGCATCTTGGTGAATCTCCTCTGCACCCTATCCAATCCAGGCAGCATTCTGATGAATCTCCTCTGCACCCTCTCTAATCCAGGCAGCATCCTGGCAAATATCTGCACCCTCTCTTATCCAGGCAGCATCCTGGTGAATCTCCTCCACTCACAATCTAATACAGACAGCATCCTGGTAAATCTCCTCCACACCCTCTATAATCCAGACAGCATCCTGGTAAATCTCCTCTGCACCCTCTCTAATCCAGACAGCATCCTGGTGAATCTCCTCTGCACCCTCTCTATTCCAGGCAGCATCCTGGTGAATCTACTCTGCACCCTCTCTAATCCAGGCAGCATCCTTGTAATGATCCTCTGTATTCTCTCTAATCCAGGCAGCATCCTGGTGAATCTCCTCTGCACCTTCTCTAATCCAGACAGCATCCTGGTGAATCTCCTCTGCACCCTCTCTAATCCAGACAGCATCCTGGTGAATCTCCTCTGCACCCTCTCTAATCCAGGGAGCATCCTGGTGTATCTCCTCTGCACCCTCTCTAATCCAGACAGCATCCTGGTAAATCTCCTCTGCACCCTCTCTAATCCAGGCAGCATCCTTGTAAATATCCTCTGCACCCTCTCTAATCCGGACAGCATCCTGGTAAATCTCCTCCACACCCTCTCTAATCCAGACAGCATCCTGGTGAATCTCCTCTGCACACTCTCTAATCCAGGCAGCATCCTTGTTAATCCCCTCTGCACCCTCTCTAATCCAGACAGCATCCTTGTAAATATCCTCTGTACCCTCTCTAATCCAGGCAGCATCCTGGTGAATCTCCTCCAAACGCTCTCTAATCCAGGCAGCATTCTGGTGAATCTCCTCTGCACCCTCTCTAATCCGGACAGCATGCTGGTAAATCTGCTCCACACCCTCTCTAATCCAGACAGCATCCTGGTGAATCTCCTCTGCACACTCTCTAATCCAGACAGCATCCTGGTGAATCTCCTCTGCACCCTCTCTATTCCAGGTAGCATCCTGGTGAATCTCCTCTGCACCCTCTCTAATCCAGGCAGCATCCTTGTAAATATTCTCTGTACCCTCTCTAATCCAGGCAGCATCCTGGTGAATCTCCTCTGCACCCTCTCTAATCTAGACTGCATCCTGGTGAATCTCCTCTGCACCCTCTCTAATCCAGGCAGCATCCTGGTGAATCTCCTCTGCACCCTCTCTAATCCAGGCAGCATCCTGGTGAATCTCCTCTGCACCCTCTCTAATCCAGGCAGCATCCTGGCAAATATCTGCACCCTCTCTTATCCAGGCAGCATCCTGGTGAATCTCCTCCACTCACAATCTAATACAGACAGCATCCTGGTCAATCTCCTCCACACCCTCTCTAATCCAGACAGCATCCTGGTGAATCTCCTCTGCACCCTCTCTAATCCAGGCAGCATCCTGGTGAATCTCCTCTGCACACTCTCTAATCCAGACAGCATCCTGGTGAATCTCCTCGGCACCCTCTCTATTCCAGGTAACATCCTGGTGAATCTCCTCTGCACCCTCTCTAATCCAGGCAGCATCCTTGTAAATATTCTCTGTACCCTCTCTAATCCAGACAGCATCCTGGTGAATCTCCTCTGCACCCTCTCTAATCCAGGCAGCATCCTTGTAAATATTCTCTGTACCCTCTCTAATCCAGACAGCATCCTGGTGAATCTCCTCCACCCTCTCTAATCCAGGCAGCATCCTTGTAAATATCCTCTGTACCCTCTCTAATCCAGACAGCATCCTGGTAAATATCTGCACCCTCCGTAATCAAGGCAGCATCCTGGTGAATCTCCTCTGCACCCTCCCTAATCCAGGCAGCATCCTGGTAAATCTCTGCACCATCTCTAATCTAGACAGCATCCTGGCAAATATCTGCACACTCTATTATCCAGGCATCATCCTGGGGAATCTCCTCTGCACCCACTCTAATACAGACAGTATCCTGGTAAATCTCCTCTGTACCCTCTCTAATCCGGACAGTATCCTGGTGAATCTCCTGTGCACCCTCTCTAATCCGGGAGGCATCCTGGTGAATCTCCTCTGCATCCTCTCTAATCCAGACAGTATCCTGGTAAATCTCCTATGTACCCTCTCCAATCCAGGCGGCAACCTGGTGAATTTCCTCTGCACCCTCTCTAATCCAGGCAGCATCCTGGTAAATCTCCTCTGCACCCTCACTAATCCAGACAGCATCCTGGTGAATCTCCTCTGCACACTCTCCAATCCAGGCAGCATTCTGATGAATCTCCTCTGCACCCTCTCCAATCCAGACAGTATCCTGGTGAATCTCCTCTGCACCCTCTCTAATCGGGACAGCATGCTGGTAAATCTGCTCCACACCCTCTCTAATCCAGACAGCATCCTGGTGAATCTCCTCTGCACACTCTCTAATCCAGACAGCATCCTGGTGAATCTCCTCTGCACCCTCTCTATTCCAGGTAGCATCCTGGTGAATCTCCTCTGCACCCTCTCTAATCCAGGCAGCATCCTTGTAAATATTCTCTGTACCCTCTCTAATCCAGACAGCATCCTGGTGAATCTCCTCCACCCTCTCTAATCCAGGCAGCATCCTTGTAAATATCCTCTGTACCCTCTCTAATCCAGACAGCATCCTGGTAAATATCTGCACCCTCCGTAATCAAGGCAGCATCCTGGTGAATCTCCTCCACCCTCTCTAATCCAGGCAGCATCCTTGTAAATATCCTCTGTACCCTCTCTAATCCAGACAGCATACTGGCAAATATCTGCACACTCTATTATCCAGGCATCATCCTGGGGAATCTCCTCTGCACCCACTCTAATACAGACAGTATCCTGGTAAATCTCCTCTGTACCCTCTCTAATCCGGACAGTATCCTGGTGAATCTCCTGTGCACCCTCTCTAATCCGGGAGGCATCCTGGTGAATCTCCTCTGCATCCTCTCTAATCCAGACAGTATCCTGGTAAATCTCCTCTGTACCCTCTCCAATCCAGGCGGCATCCTGGTGAATTTCCTCTGCACCCTCTCTAATCGAGGCAGCATCCTGGTAAATCTCCTCTGCACCCTTACTAATCCAGGCAGCATCCTGGTGAATCTCCTCTGCACACTCTCCAATCCAGGCAGCATTCTGATGAATCTCCTCTGCACCCTCTCCAATCCAGGCAGCATCCTGGGGAATCTCCTCTGCACCCTCACTAATCCAGGCAGCATCCTGGTAAATCTCCTCTGCACCCTCTCTAATCCAGGCAGCATCTTGGTGAATCTCCTCTGCACCCTATCCAATCCAGGCAGCATTCTGATGAATCTCCTCTGCACCCTCTCTAATCCAGGCAGCATCCTGGCAAATATCTGCACCCTCTCTTATCCAGGCAGCATCCTGGTGAATCTCCTCCACTCACAATCTAATACAGACAGCATCCTGGTAAATCTCCTCCACACCCTCTATAATCCAGACAGCATCCTGGTAAATCTCCTCTGCACCCTCTCTAATCCAGACAGCATCCTGGTGAATCTCCTCTGCACCCTCTCTATTCCAGGCAGCATCCTGGTGAATCTACTCTGCACCCTCTCTAATCCAGGCAGCATCCTTGTAATGATCCTCTGTATCCTCTCTAATCCAGACAGCATCCTGGTGAATCTCCTCTGCACCCTCTCTAATCCAGGGAGCATCCTGGTGTATCTCCTCTGCACCCTCTCTAATCCGGACAGCATCCTGGTAAATCTCCTCCACACCCTCTCTAATCCAGACAGCATCCTGGTGTATCTCCTCTGCACCCTCTCTAATCCAGGCAGCATCCTTGTTAATCCCCTCTGCACCCTCTCTAATCCAGACAGCATCCTTGTAAATATCCTCTGTACCCTCTCTAATCCAGGCAGCATCCTGGTGAATCTCCTCCAAACGCTCTCTAATCCAGGCAGCATCCTGGTGAATCTCCTCTGCACCCTCTCTAATCCGGACAGCATGCTGGTAAATCTGCTCCACACCCTCTCTAATCCAGACAGCATCCTGGTGAATCTCCTCTGCACACTCTCTAATCCAGACAGCATCCTGGTGAATCTCCTCTGCACCCTCTCTATTCCAGGTAGCATCCTGGTGAATCTCCTCTGCACCCTCTCTAATCCAGGCAGCATCCTTGTAAATATTCTCTGTACCCTCTCTAATCCAGGCAGCATCCTGGTGAATCTCCTCTGCACCCTCTCTAATCTAGACTGCATCCTGGTGAATCTCCTCTGCACCCTCTCTAATCCAGGCAGCATCCTGGTGAATCTCCTCTGCACCCTCTCTAATCCAAACAGTATCCTGGTAAATCTCGTCTGTACCCGCACTAATCCGGGCGGTATCCTGGTGAATCTCCTCTGAACCCTCTCTAACCCAGGCAGCATCCTGCTAATCTCCTCCACACCCTCTCTAATCCAGACAGCATCCTGCTAAATCTCTGAACCCTCTCTAATCTAGACAGCATCCTGGCAAATATCTGCACCCTCTCTTATCCAGGCAGCATCCTGGTGAATCTCCTCTGCACCCCCTCTAATACAGGCAGCATCCTGGTGAATCTCCTCTGCACCCTCTCTAATCCAGGCGGCATCCTGGTGAATTTCCTCTGCACCCTCTCTAATCCAGGCGGCATCCTGGTGAATTTCCTCTGCACCCTCTCTAATCCAGACAGCATCCTGGTGAATCTCCTCTGCACACTCTCCAATCCAGGCAGCATTCTGATGAATCTCCTCTGCACCCTCTCCAATCCAGGCAGCATCCTGGGGAATCTCCTCCGCACCCTCACTAATCCAGGCAGCATCCTGGTAAATCTCCTCTGCACCCTCTCTAATCCAGGCAGCATCTTGGTGAATCTCCTCTGCACCCTCTCCAATCCAGGCAGCATTCTGATGAATCTCCTCTGCACCCTCTCTAATCCAGGCAGCATCCTGGCAAATATCTGCACCCTCTCTTATCCAGGCAGCATCCTGGTGAATCTCCTCCACTCACAATCTAATACAGACAGCATCCTGGTCAATCTCCTCCAAACCCTCTCTAATCCAGGCAGCATCCTTGTAAAGATCCTCTGTACCCTCTCTAATCCAGGCAGCATCCTGGTGAATCTCCTCTGCACCTTCTCTAATCCAGACAACATCCTGGTGAATCTCCTCTGCACCCTCTCTAATCCAGGCAGCATCCTGGTGAATCTCCTCTGCACCCTCTCTAATCCGGACAGCATCCTGGTAAATCTCCTCCACACCCTCTATAATCCAGACAGTATCCTGGTGAATCTCCTCTGCACACTCTCTATTCCAGGCAGCATCCTTGTGAATCCCCTCTGCACCCTCTCTAATCCAGACAGCATCCTTGTAAATATCCTCTGTACCCTCTCTAATCCAGACAGCATCCTGGTAAATCTCCTCTGTACCCTCTCTAATCCAGACAGCATCCTTGTAAATATCCTCTGTACCCTCTCTAATCCAGGCAGCATCCTTGTGAATCCCCTCTGCACCCTCTCTAATCCAGACAGCATCCTTGTAAATATCCTCTGTACCCACTCTAATCCAGGCAGCATCCTGGTGAATCTCCTCCAAACGCTCTCTAATCCAGGCAGCATCCTGGTGAATCTCCTCTGCACCCTCTCTAATCGGGACAGCATGCTGGTAAATCTGCTCCACACCCTCTCTAATCCAGACAGCATCCTGGTGAATCTCCTCTGCACACTCTCTAATCCAGACAGCATCCTGGTGAATCTCCTCTGCACCCTCTCTATTCCAGGTAGCATCCTGGTGAATCTCCTCTGCACCCTCTCTAATCCAGGCAGCATCCTTGTAAATATTCTCTGTACCCTCTCTAATCCAGACAGCATCCTGGTGAATCTCCTCCACCCTCTCTAATCCAGGCAGCATCCTTGTAAATATCCTCTGTACCCTCTCTAATCCAGACAGCATCCTGGTAAATATCTGCACCCTCCGTAATCAAGGCAGCATCCTGGTGAATCTCCTCCACCCTCTCTAATCCAGGCAGCATCCTTGTAAATATCCTCTGTACCCTCTCTAATCCAGACAGCATACTGGCAAATATCTGCACACTCTATTATCCAGGCATCATCCTGGGGAATCTCCTCTGCACCCACTCTAATACAGACAGTATCCTGGTAAATCTCCTCTGTACCCTCTCTAATCCGGACAGTATCCTGGTGAATCTCCTGTGCACCCTCTCTAATCCGGGAGGCATCCTGGTGAATCTCCTCTGCATCCTCTCTAATCCAGACAGTATCCTGGTAAATCTCCTCTGTACCCTCTCCAATCCAGGCGGCATCCTGGTGAATTTCCTCTGCACCCTCTCTAATCGAGGCAGCATCCTGGTAAATCTCCTCTGCACTCTCACTAATCCAGGCAGCATCCTGGTGAATCTCCTCTGCACACTCTCCAATCCAGGCAGCATTCTGATGAATCTCCTCTGCACCCTCTCCAATCCAGGCAGCATCCTGGGGAATCTCCTCTGCACCCTCACTAATCCAGGCAGCATCCTGGTAAATCTCCTCTGCACCCTCTCTAATCCAGGCAGCATCTTGGTGAATCTCCTCTGCACCCTATCCAATCCAGGCAGCATTCTGATGAATCTCCTCTGCACCCTCTCTAATCCAGGCAGCATCCTGGCAAATATCTGCACCCTCTCTTATCCAGGCAGCATCCTGGTGAATCTCCTCCACTCACAATCTAATACAGACAGCATCCTGGTAAATCTCCTCCACACCCTCTATAATCCAGACAGCATCCTGGTAAATCTCCTCTGCACCCTCTCTAATCCAGACAGCATCCTGGTGAATCTCCTCTGCACCCTCTCTATTCCAGGCAGCATCCTGGTGAATCTACTCTGCACCCTCTCTAATCCAGGCAGCATCCTTGTAATGATCCTCTGTATTCTCTCTAATCCAGGCAGCATCCTGGTGAATCTCCTCTGCACCTTCTCTAATCCAGACAGCATCCTGGTGAATCTCCTCTGCACCCTCTCTAATCCAGACAGCATACTGGTGAATCTCCTCTGCACCCTCTCTAATCCAGGGAGCATCCTGGTGTATCTCCTCTGCACCCTCTCTAATCCACACAGCATCCTGGTAAATCTCCTCTGCACCCTCTCTAATCCAGGCAGCATCCTTGTAAATATCCTCTGCACCCTCTCTAATCCGGACAGCATCCTGGTAAATCTCCTCCACACCCTCTCTAATCCAGACAGCATCCTGGTGAATCTCCTCTGCACACTCTCTAATCCAGGCAGCATCCTTGTTAATCCCCTCTGCACCCTCTCTAATCCAGACAGCATCCTTGTAAATATCCTCTGTACCCTCTCTAATCCAGGCAGCATCCTGGTGAATCTCCTCCAAACGCTCTCTAATCCAGGCAGCATCCTGGTGAATCTCCTCTGCACCTTCTCTAATCCAGACAACATCCTGGTGAATCTCCTCTGCACCCTCTCTAATCCAGGCAGCATCCTGGTGAATCTCCTCTGCACCCTCTCTAATCCGGACAGCATCCTGGTAAATCTCCTCCACACCCTCTCTAATCCAGACAGTATCCTGGTGAATCTCCTCTGCACACTCTCTATTCCAGGCAGCATCCTTGTGAATCCCCTCTGCACCCTCTCTAATCCAGACAGCATCCTTGTAAATATCCTCTGTACCCTCTCTAATCCAGACAGCATCCTGGTAAATCTCCTCTGTTCCCTCTCTAATCCAGACAGCATCCTTGTAAATATCCTCTGTACCCTCTCTAATCCAGGCAGCATCCTTGTGAATCCCCTCTGCACCCTCTCTAATCCAGACAGCATCCTTGTAAATATCCTCTGTACCCACTCTAATCCAGGCAGCATCCTGGTGAATCTCCTCCAAACGCTCTCTAATCCAGGCAGCATCCTGGTGAATCTCCTCTGCACCCTCTCTAATCGGGACAGCATGCTGGTAAATCTGCTCCACACCCTCTCTAATCCAGACAGCATCCTGGTGAATCTCCTCTGCACACTCTCTAATCCAGACAGCATCCTGGTGAATCTCCTCTGCACCCTCTCTATTCCAGGTAGCATCCTGGTGAATCTCCTCTGCACCCTCTCTAATCCAGGCAGCATCCTTGTAAATATTCTCTGTACCCTCTCTAATCCAGACAGCATCCTGGTGAATCTCCTCCACCCTCTCTAATCCAGGCAGCATCCTTGTAAATATCCTCTGTACCCTCTCTAATCCAGACAGCATCCTGGTAAATATCTGCACCCTCCGTAATCAAGGCAGCATCCTGGTGAATCTCCTCCACCCTCTCTAATCCAGGCAGCATCCTTGTAAATATCCTCTGTACCCTCTCTAATCCAGACAGCATACTGGCAAATATCTGCACACTCTATTATCCAGGCATCATCCTGGGGAATCTCCTCTGCACCCACTCTAATACAGACAGTATCCTGGTAAATCTCCTCTGTACCCTCTCTAATCCGGACAGTATCCTGGTGAATCTCCTGTGCACCCTCTCTAATCCGGGAGGCATCCTGGTGAATCTCCTCTGCATCCTCTCTAATCCAGACAGTATCCTGGTAAATCTCCTCTGTACCCTCTCCAATCCAGGCGGCATCCTGGTGAATTTCCTCTGCACCCTCTCTAATCGAGGCAGCATCCTGGTAAATCTCCTCTGCACCCTCACTAATCCAGGCAGCATCCTGGTGAATCTCCTCTGCACACTCTCCAATCCAGGCAGCATTCTGATGAATCTCCTCTGCACCCTCTCCAATCCAGGCAGCATCCTGGGGAATCTCCTCTGCACCCTCACTAATCCAGGCAGCATCCTGGTAAATCTCCTCTGCACCCTCTCTAATCCAGGCAGCATCTTGGTGAATCTCCTCTGCACCCTATCCAATCCAGGCAGCATTCTGATGAATCTCCTCTGCACCCTCTCTAATCCAGGCAGCATCCTGGCAAATATCTGCACCCTCTCTTATCCAGGCAGCATCCTGGTGAATCTCCTCCACTCACAATCTAATACAGACAGCATCCTGGTAAATCTCCTCCACACCCTCTATAATCCAGACAGCATCCTGGTAAATCTCCTCTGCACCCTCTCTAATCCAGACAGCATCCTGGTGAATCTCCTCTGCACCCTCTCTATTCCAGGCAGCATCCTGGTGAATCTACTCTGCACCCTCTCTAATCCAGGCAGCATCCTTGTAATGATCCTCTGTATTCTCTCTAATCCAGGCAGCATCCTGGTGAATCTCCTCTGCACCTTCTCTAATCCAGACAGCATCCTGGTGAATCTCCTCTGCACCCTCTCTAATCCAGACAGCATACTGGTGAATCTCCTCTGCACCCTCTCTAATCCAGGGAGCATCCTGGTGTATCTCCTCTGCACCCTCTCTAATCCACACAGCATCCTGGTAAATCTCCTCTGCACCCTCTCTAATCCAGGCAGCATCCTTGTAAATATCCTCTGCACCCTCTCTAATCCGGACAGCATCCTGGTAAATCTCCTCCACACCCTCTCTAATCCAGACAGCATCCTGGTGAATCTCCTCTGCACACTCTCTAATCCAGGCAGCATCCTTGTTAATCCCCTCTGCACCCTCTCTAATCCAGACAGCATCCTTGTAAATATCCTCTGTACCCTCTCTAATCCAGGCAGCATCCTGGTGAATCTCCTCCAAACGCTCTCTAATCCAGGCAGCATCCTGGTGAATCTCCTCTGCACCCTCTCTAATCCGGACAGCATGCTGGTAAATCTGCTCCACACCCTCTCTAATCCAGACAGCATCCTGGTGAATCTCCTCTGCACACTCTCTAATCCAGACAGCATCCTGGTGAATCTCCTCTGCACCCTCTCTATTCCAGGTAGCATCCTGGTGAATCTCCTCTGCACCCTCTCTAATCCAGGCAGCATCCTTGTAAATATTCTCTGTACCCTCTCTAATCCAGGCAGCATCCTGGTGAATCTCCTCTGCACCCTCTCTAATCTAGACTGCATCCTGGTGAATCTCCTCTGCACCCTCTCTAATCCAGGCAGCATCCTGGTGAATCTCCTCTGCACCCTCTCTAATCCAGGCAGCATCCTGGTGAATCTCCTCTGCACCCTCTCTAATCCAGGCAGCATCCTGGCAAATATCTGCACCCTCTCTTATCCAGGCAGCATCCTGGTGAATCTCCTCCACTCACAATCTAATACAGACAGCATCCTGGTCAATCTCCTCCACACCCTCTCTAATCCAGACAGCATCCTGGTGAATCTCCTCTGCACCCTCTCTAATCCAGGCAGCATCCTGGTGAATCTCCTCTGCACACTCTCTAATCCAGACAGCATCCTGGTGAATCTCCTCGGCACCCTCTCTATTCCAGGTAACATCCTGGTGAATCTCCTCTGCACCCTCTCTAATCCAGGCAGCATCCTTGTAAATATTCTCTGTACCCTCTCTAATCCAGACAGCATCCTGGTGAATCTCCTCTGCACCCTCTCTAATCCAGGCAGCATCCTTGTAAATATTCTCTGTACCCTCTCTAATCCAGACAGCATCCTGGTGAATCTCCTCCACCCTCTCTAATCCAGGCAGCATCCTTGTAAATATCCTCTGTACCCTCTCTAATCCAGACAGCATCCTGGTAAATATCTGCACCCTCCGTAATCAAGGCAGCATCCTGTTGAATCTCCTCTGCACCCTCCCTAATCCAGACAGCATCCTGGTAAATCTCTGCACCATCTCTAATCTAGACAGCATCCTGGCAAATATCTGCACACTCTATTATCCAGGCATCATCCTGGGGAATCTCCTCTGCACCCACTCTAATACAGACAGTATCCTGGTAAATCTCCTCTGTACCCTCTCTAATCCGGACAGTATCCTGGTGAATCTCCTGTGCACCCTCTCTAATCCGGGAGGCATCCTGGTGAATCTCCTCTGCATCCTCTCTAATCCAGGCAGCATCCTGGTAAATCTCCTCTGCACCCTCACTAATCCAGACAGCATCCTGGTGAATCTCCTCTGCACACTCTCCAATCCAGGCAGCATTCTGATGAATCTCCTCTGCACCCTCTCCAATCCAGACAGTATCCTGGTGAATCTCCTCTGCACCCTTTCTAATCGGGACAGCATGCTGGTAAATCTGCTCCACACCCTCTCTAATCCAGACAGCATCCTGGTGAATCTCCTCTGCACACTCTCTAATCCAGACAGCATCCTGGTGAATCTCCTCTGCACCCTCTCTATTCCAGGTAGCATCCTGGTGAATCTCCTCTGCACCCTCTCTAATCCAGGCAGCATCCTTGTAAATATTCTCTGTACCCTCTCTAATCCAGACAGCATCCTGGTGAATCTCCTCCACCCTCTCTAATCCAGGCAGCATCCTTGTAAATATCCTCTGTACCCTCTCTAATCCAGACAGCATCCTGGTAAATATCTGCACCCTCCGTAATCAAGGCAGCATCCTGGTGAATCTCCTCCACCCTCTCTAATCCAGGCAGCATCCTTGTAAATATCCTCTGTACCCTCTCTAATCCAGACAGCATACTGGCAAATATCTGCACACTCTATTATCCAGGCATCATCCTGGGGAATCTCCTCTGCACCCACTCTAATACAGACAGTATCCTGGTAAATCTCCTCTGTACCCTCTCTAATCCGGACAGTATCCTGGTGAATCTCCTGTGCACCCTCTCTAATCCGGGAGGCATCCTGGTGAATCTCCTCTGCATCCTCTCTAATCCAGACAGTATCCTGGTAAATCTCCTCTGTACCCTCTCCAATCCAGGCGGCATCCTGGTGAATTTCCTCTGCACCCTCTCTAATCGAGGCAGCATCCTGGTAAATCTCCTCTGCACCCTTACTAATCCAGGCAGCATCCTGGTGAATCTCCTCTGCACACTCTCCAATCCAGGCAGCATTCTGATGAATCTCCTCTGCACCCTCTCCAATCCAGGCAGCATCCTGGGGAATCTCCTCTGCACCCTCACTAATCCAGGCAGCATCCTGGTAAATCTCCTCTGCACCCTCTCTAATCCAGGCAGCATCTTGGTGAATCTCCTCTGCACCCTATCCAATCCAGGCAGCATTCTGATGAATCTCCTCTGCACCCTCTCTAATCCAGGCAGCATCCTGGCAAATATCTGCACCCTCTCTTATCCAGGCAGCATCCTGGTGAATCTCCTCCACTCACAATCTAATACAGACAGCATCCTGGTAAATCTCCTCCACACCCTCTATAATCCAGACAGCATCCTGGTAAATCTCCTCTGCACCCTCTCTAATCCAGACAGCATCCTGGTGAATCTCCTCTGCACCCTCTCTATTCCAGGCAGCATCCTGGTGAATCTACTCTGCACCCTCTCTAATCCAGGCAGCATCCTTGTAATGATCCTCTGTATCCTCTCTAATCCAGGCAGCATCCTGGTGAATCTCCTCTGCACCTTCTCTAATCCAGACAGCATCCTGGTGAATCTCCTCTGCACCCTCTCTAATCCAGACAGCATCCTGGTGAATCTCCTCTGCACCCTCTCTAATCCAGGGAGCATCCTGGTGTATCTCCTCTGCACCCTCTCTAATCCAGGCAGCATCCTTGTAAATATCCTCTGCACCCTCTCTAATCCGGACAGCATCCTGGTAAATCTCCTCCACACCCTCTCTAATCCAGACAGCATCCTGGTGAATCTCCTCTGCACACTCTCTAATCCAGGCAGCATCCTTGTTAATCCCCTCTGCACCCTCTCTAATCCAGACAGCATCCTTGTAAATATCCTCTGTACCCTCTCTAATCCAGGCAGCATCCTGGTGAATCTCCTCCACTCACAATCTAATACAGACAGCATCCTGGTCAATCTCCTCCACACCCTCTCTAATCCAGACAGCATCCTGGTGAATCTCCTCTGCACCCTCTCTAATCCAGGCAGCATCCTGGTGAATCTCCTCTGCACACTCTCTAATCCAGACAGCATCCTGGTGAATCTCCTCGGCACCCTCTCTATTCCAGGTAACATCCTGGTGAATCTCCTCTGCACCCTCTCTAATCCAGGCAGCATCCTTGTAAATATTCTCTGTACCCTCTCTAATCCAGACAGCATCCTGGTGAATCTCCTCTGCACCCTCTCTAATCCAGGCAGCATCCTTGTAAATATTCTCTGTACCCTCTCTAATCCAGACAGCATCCTGGTGAATCTCCTCCACCCTCTCTAATCCAGGCAGCATCCTTGTAAATATCCTCTGTACCCTCTCTAATCCAGACAGCATCCTGGTAAATATCTGCACCCTCCGTAATCAAGGCAGCATCCTGGTGAATCTCCTCTGCACCCTCCCTAATCCAGACAGCATCCTGGTAAATCTCTGCACCATCTCTAATCTAGACAGCATCCTGGCAAATATCTGCACACTCTATTATCCAGGCATCATCCTGGGGAATCTCCTCTGCACCCACTCTAATACAGACAGTATCCTGGTAAATCTCCTCTGTACCCTCTCTAATCCGGACAGTATCCTGGTGAATCTCCTGTGCACCCTCTCTAATCCGGGAGGCATCCTGGTGAATCTCCTCTGCATCCTCTCTAATCCAGACAGTATCCTGGTAAATCTCCTATGTACCCTCTCCAATCCAGGCGGCATCCTGGTGAATTTCCTCTGCACCCTCTCTAATCCAGGCAGCATCCTGGTAAATCTCCTCTGCACCCTCACTAATCCAGACAGCATCCTGGTGAATCTCCTCTGCACACTCTCCAATCCAGGCAGCATTCTGATGAATCTCCTCTGCACCCTCTCCAATCCAGACAGTATCCTGGTGAATCTCCTCTGCACCCTTTCTAATCGGGACAGCATGCTGGTAAATCTGCTCCACACCCTCTCTAATCCAGACAGCATCCTGGTGAATCTCCTCTGCACACTCTCTAATCCAGACAGCATCCTGGTGAATCTCCTCTGCACCCTCTCTATTCCAGGTAGCATCCTGGTGAATCTCCTCTGCACCCTCTCTAATCCAGGCAGCATCCTTGTAAATATTCTCTGTACCCTCTCTAATCCAGACAGCATCCTGGTGAATCTCCTCCACCCTCTCTAATCCAGGCAGCATCCTTGTAAATATCCTCTGTACCCTCTCTAATCCAGACAGCATCCTGGTAAATATCTGCACCCTCCGTAATCAAGGCAGCATCCTGGTGAATCTCCTCCACCCTCTCTAATCCAGGCAGCATCCTTGTAAATATCCTCTGTACCCTCTCTAATCCAGACAGCATACTGGCAAATATCTGCACACTCTATTATCCAGGCATCATCCTGGGGAATCTCCTCTGCACCCACTCTAATACAGACAGTATCCTGGTAAATCTCCTCTGTACCCTCTCTAATCCGGACAGTATCCTGGTGAATCTCCTGTGCACCCTCTCTAATCCGGGAGGCATCCTGGTGAATCTCCTCTGCATCCTCTCTAATCCAGACAGTATCCTGGTAAATCTCCTCTGTACCCTCTCCAATCCAGGCGGCATCCTGGTGAATTTCCTCTGCACCCTCTCTAATCGAGGCAGCATCCTGGTAAATCTCCTCTGCACCCTTACTAATCCAGGCAGCATCCTGGTGAATCTCCTCTGCACACTCTCCAATCCAGGCAGCATTCTGATGAATCTCCTCTGCACCCTCTCCAATCCAGGCAGCATCCTGGGGAATCTCCTCTGCACCCTCACTAATCCAGGCAGCATCCTGGTAAATCTCCTCTGCACCCTCTCTAATCCAGGCAGCATCTTGGTGAATCTCCTCTGCACCCTATCCAATCCAGGCAGCATTCTGATGAATCTCCTCTGCACCCTCTCTAATCCAGGCAGCATCCTGGCAAATATCTGCACCCTCTCTTATCCAGGCAGCATCCTGGTGAATCTCCTCCACTCACAATCTAATACAGACAGCATCCTGGTAAATCTCCTCCACACCCTCTATAATCCAGACAGCATCCTGGTAAATCTCCTCTGCACCCTCTCTAATCCAGACAGCATCCTGGTGAATCTCCTCTGCACCCTCTCTATTCCAGGCAGCATCCTGGTGAATCTACTCTGCACCCTCTCTAATCCAGGCAGCATCCTTGTAATGATCCTCTGTATCCTCTCTAATCCAGGCAGCATCCTGGTGAATCTCCTCTGCACCTTCTCTAATCCAGACAGCATCCTGGTGAATCTCCTCTGCACCCTCTCTAATCCAGACAGCATCCTGGTGAATCTCCTCTGCACCCTCTCTAATCCAGGGAGCATCCTGGTGTATCTCCTCTGCACCCTCTCTAATCCAGGCAGCATCCTTGTAAATATCCTCTGCACCCTCTCTAATCCGGACAGCATCCTGGTAAATCTGCTCCACACCCTCTCTAATCCAGACAGCATCCTGGTGAATCTCCTCTGCACACTCTCTAATCCAGACAGCATCCTGGTGAATCTCCTCTGCACCCTCTCTATTCCAGGTAGCATCCTGGTGAATCTCCTCTGCACCCTCTCTAATCCAGGCAGCATCCTTGTAAATATTCTCTGTACCCTCTCTAATCCAGGCAGCATCCTGGTGAATCTCCTCTGCACCCTCTCTAATCTAGACTGCATCCTGGTGAATCTCCTCTGCACCCTCTCTAATCCAGGCAGCATCCTGGTGAATCTCCTCTGCACCCTCTCTAATCCAGGCAGCATCCTGGTGAATCTCCTCTGCACACTCTCTAATCCAGGCAGCAACCTGGCAAATATCTGCACCCTCTCTTATCCAGGCAGCATCCTTGTGAATCTCCTCCACTCACAATCTAATACAGACAGCATCCTGGTCAATCTCCTCCACACCCTCTCTAATCCAGACAGCATCCTGGTGAATCTCCTCTGCACCCTCTCTAATCCAGGCAGCATCCTGGTGAATCTCCTCTGCACACTCTCTAATCCAGACAGCATCCTGGTGAATCTCCTCGGCACCCTCTCTATTCCAGGTAACATCCTGGTGAATCTCCTCTGCACCCTCTCTAATCCAGGCAGCATCCTTGTAAATATTCTCTGTACCCTCTCTAATCCAGACAGCATCCTGGTGAATCTCCTCTGCACCCTCTCTAATCCAGGCAGCATCCTTGTAAATATTCTCTGTACCCTCTCTAATCCAGACAGCATCCTGGTGAATCTCCTCCACCCTCTCTAATCCAGGCAGCATCCTTGTAAATATCCTCTGTACCCTCTCTAATCCAGACAGCATCCTGGTAAATATCTGCACCCTCCGTAATCAAGGCAGCATCCTGGTGAATCTCCTCTGCACCCTCCCTAATCCAGACAGCATCCTGGTAAATCTCTGCACCATCTCTAATCTAGACAGCATCCTGGCAAATATCTGCACACTCTATTATCCAGGGATCATCCTGGGGAATCTCCTCTGCACCCACTCTAATACAGACAGTATCCTGGTAAATCTCCTCTGTACCCTCTCTAATCCGGACAGTATCCTGGTGAATCTCCTGTGCACCCTCTCTAATCCGGGAGGCATCCTGGTGAATCTCCTCTGCATCCTCTCTAATCCAGACAGTATCCTGGTAAATCTCCTATGTACCCTCTCCAATCCAGGCGGCATCCTGGTGAATTTCCTCTGCACCCTCTCTAATCGAGGCAGCATCCTGGTAAATCTCCTCTGCACCCTCACTAATCCAGGCAGCATCCTGGTGAATCTCCTCTGCACACTCTCCAATCCAGGCAGCATTCTGATGAATCTCCTCTGCACCCTCTCCAATCCAGGCAGCATCCTGGGGAATCTCCTCTGCACCCTCACTAATCCAGGCAGCATCCTGGTAAATCTCCTCTGCACCCTCTCTAATCCAGGCAGCATCTTGGTGAATCTCCTCCACACCCTCTCTAATCCAGGCAGCATCCTGGTAAATCTCCTCTGCACCCTATCCAATCCAGGCAGCATTCTGATGAATCTCCTCTGCACCCTCTCTAATCCAGGCAGCATCCTGGCAAATATCTGCACCCTCTCTTATCCAGGCAGCATCCTGGTGAATCTCCTCCACTCACAATCTAATACAGACAGCATCCTGGTCAATCTCCTCCACACCCTCTATAATCCAGACAGCATCCTGGTCAATCTCCTCTGCACCCTCTCTAATCCAGACAGCATGCTGGTAAATATCTGCACCATCCCTAACCCAGGCAGCATCCTGGTGAATCTCCTCTGCAACCTCTCTGATCCAGGCAGCATCCTGGTAAATCTCCTCTGCACCCTCTCTAATCCAGGCAGCATCCTGGTGAATCTCCTCCACACCCTCTATAATCCAGACAGCATCCTGGTAATTCTCCTCTGCACCCTCTCTAATCCATACAGCATCCTGGTGAATCTCCTCTGCACCCTCTCTATTCCAGGCAGCATCCTGGTGAATCTACTCTGCGCCCTCTCTAATCCAGGCAGCATCCTTGTAATGATCCTCTGTATCCTCTCTATTCCAGGCAGCATCCTGGTGAATCTACTCTGCACCCTCTCTAATACAGGCAGCATCCTTGTAATGATCCTCTGTATCCTCTCTAATCCAGGCAGCATCCTGGTGAATCTACTCTGCACCCTCTCTAATCCAGGCAGCATCCTTGTAATGATCCTCTGTATCCTCTCTATTCCAGGCAGCATCCTGGTGAATCTCCTCTTCACCTTCTCTAATCCAGACAGCATCCTGGTGAATCTCCTCTGCACCCTCTCTAATCCAGGCAGCATCCTGGTAAATCTCCTCCACACCCTCTCTAATCCAGACAGTATCCTGGTGAATCTCCTCTGCACACTCTCTAATCCAGGCAGCATCCTTGTTAATCCCCTCTGCACCCTCTCTAATCCAGACAGCATCCTGGTAAATCTCCTCTGCACCCTCTCTAATCCAGACAGCATCCTGGTAAATCTCCTCCACACCCTCTCTAATCCAGACAGTATCCTGGTGAATCTCCTCTGCACACTCTCTAATCCAGGCAGCATCCTTGTTAATCCCCTCTGCACCCTCTCTAATCCAGACACAATCCTTGTAAATATCCTCTGTACCCTCTCTAATCCAGGCAGCATCCTGGTGAATCTCCTCCAAACGCTCTCTAATCCAGGCAGCATCCTGGTGAATCTCCTCTGCACCCTCTCTAATCCGGACAGCATGCTGGTAAATCTGCTCCACACCCTCTCTAATCCAGACAGCATCCTGGTGAATCTCCTCTGCAAACTCTCTAATCCAGACAGCATCCTGGTGAATCTCCTCTGCACCCTCTCTATTCCAGGTAGCATCCTGGTGAATCTCCTCTGCACCCTCTCTAATCCAGGCAGCATCCTTGTAAATATTCTCTGTACCCTCTCTAATCCAGGCAGCATCCTGGTGAATCTCCTCTGCACCCTCTCTAATCTAGACTGCATCCTGGTGAATCTCCTCTGCACCCTCTCTAATCCAGACAGCATCCTGGTGAATCTCCTCTGCACCCTCTCTATTCCAGGTAGCATCCTGGTAAATCTCCTCGGCACCCTCTCGAATCCAGGCAGCATCCTTGTAAATATCCTCTGTACCCTCTCTAATCCAGACAGCATCCTGGTGAATCTCCTCCACCCTCTCTAATCCAGGCAGCATCCTTGTAAATATCCTCTGTACCCTCTCTAATCCAGACAGCATCCTGGTAAATATCTGCACCCTCTGTAATCAAGGCAGCATCCTGGTGAATCTCCTCTGCACCCTGTCTAATACAGACAGTATCCTGGTAAATCTCCTCTGTACCCTCTCTAATCCAGACAGCATCCTTGTGAATCTCCTGTGCACCCTCTCTAATCCGGGAGGAATCCTGGTGAATCTCCTCTGCATCCTCTCTAATCCAGACAGTATCCTGGTAAATCTCCTCTGTACCCTCTCTAATCTAGACAGCATCCTGGTGAATCTCCTCTGCACCCTCTCTAATCCAGACAGTATCCTGGTAAATCTCCTCTGTACCCTCTCTAATCCGGGCGGTATCCTGGTGAATCTCCTCTGAACCCTCTCTAACCAAGGCAGCATCCTGCTGAATCTCCTCCAAACGCTCTCTAATCTAGACAGCATCCTGGCAAATATCTGCACCCTCTCTTATCCAGGCAGCATCCTGGTGAATCTCCTCTGCACCCTCTCTAATCCAGGCAGCATCCTGGTGAATCTCCTCTGCATCCTCTCTAATCCAGGCAGCATCCTGGTGAATCTCCTCTGCACCCTCTCTAATCCAGGCAGCATCCTGGTGAATCTCCTCTGCACCCTCTCTAATCCAGGCAGCATCCTGGTGAGTCTCCTCTGCACCGTCTCTAATCCAGGGAGCATCCTGGTGAGTCTCCTCTGCATCCTCTCTAATCCAGGGAGCATACTGGTGAGTCTCCTCTGCACCCTCTCTAATCCAGGCAGCATTCTGATGAATCTCCTCTGCACCCTCTCTAATACAGGCAGCATCCTGGTGAAACTCCTCTGCACCCTCTCTAATCCAGGCAGCATCCTGGTGAATCTCCTCCGCACCCTCTCTAATCCAGGCAGCATCCTGGTGAAACTCCTCTGCACCCTCTCTAATCCAGGCAGCATCCTGGTGAAACTACTCTGCACCCTCTCTAATCCAGGCAGCATGCTGGTGAATCTCCTCTGCACCCTCTCTAATCCAGGCAGCATCCTGGTAAATCTCCTCTGCACCCTCTCTAATCCAGGCAGCATCCTGGTGAAACTCCTCTGCACCCTCTCTAATCCAGGCAGCATCCTGGTGAATCTCCTCAGCACACTCTCTAATCCAGGCAGCATCCTGGGGAATCTCCTCTGCACCCTCACTAATCCAGGCAGCATCCAGGTAAATCTCCTCTGCACCCTTTCTAATCCAGGCAGCATCCTGGTGAAACTCCTCTGCACCCTCTCTAATCCAGGCAGCATCCTGGGGTATCTCCTCTGCACCCTCACTAATCCAGGCAGCATCCTGGTAAATCTCCTCTGCACCCTCTCTAATCCAGGCAGCATTCTGATGAATCTCCTCTGCACCCTCTCCAATCCAGGCAGCATTCTGATGAATCCTCTCTGCACCCTCTCTAATCCAGGCAGCATCCTGGCAAATATCTGCACCCTCTCTTATCCAGGTAGCATCCTGGTGATTCTCCTCCACACCCTCTCTAATCCAGACTGCATGCTGGTAAATATCTGCACGCTCTCTAATCCAGGCAGCATCCTGGTGAAACTCATCTGCACCCTCTCTAATGCAGTAAGCATCCTGGTGAATCTCCTCTGCACCCTCTCTAATCCAGACAGCATCCTGGTGAATCTCCTCTGCACCCTCTCTATTCCAGGTAGCATCCTGGTAAATCTCCTCGGCACCCTCTCGAATCCAGGCAGCATCCTTGTAAATATCCTCTGTACCCTCTCTAATCCAGACAGCATCCTGGTGAATCTCCTCCACCCTCTCTAATCCAGGCAGCATCCTTGTAAATATCCTCTGTACCCTCTCTAATCCAGACAGCATCCTGGTAAATATCTGCACCCTCTCTAATCCAGACAGCATCCGGGTAAATCTCCTCTGTACCCTCTCTAATCCAGACAGCATCCTGGTGAATCTCCTGTGCACCCTCTCTAATCCGGGAGGAATCCTGGTGAATCTCCTCTGCATTCTCTCTAATCCAGACAGTATCCTGGTAAATCTCCTCTGTACCCTCTCTAATCCAGACAGCATCCTGGTGAATCTCCTCTGCACCCTCTCTAATCCAGACAGTATCCTGGTAAATCTCCTCTGTACCCTCTCTAATCCGGGCGGTATCCTGGTGAATCTCCTCTGAACCCTCTCTAACCAAGGCAGCATCCTGCTGAATCTCCTCCAAACCCTCTCTAATCCAGACAGCATCCTGTAAATCTCTGAACCCTCTCTAATCTAGACAGCATCCTGGCAAATATCTGCACCCTCTCTTATCCAGGCAGCATCCTGGTGAATCTCCTCTGCACCCTCTCTAATCCAGACAGCATCCTGGTGAATCTCCTCTGCACCCCCTCTAATACAGGCAGAATCCTGGTGAATCTCCTCTGCACCCTCTCTAATCCAGGCAGCATCCTGGTGAATATCTGCACCCTCCCTAACCCAGGCAGCGTCCTGTTGAATCTCCTCTGCACCCTCAGTAATCCAGGCAGCATCCTGGTGAATCTCCTCTGCATCCTCTCTGATCCAGGCAGCATCCTGGTAAATCTCCTCTGCACCCTCTCTAATCCAGACAGCATCCTGGTGAATCTCCTCCACACCCTATATAATCCAGACAGCATCCTGGTGAATCTCCTCTGCACCCTCTCTAATCCAGCCAGCATCCTGGTAAATCTCCTCTGCACCCTCTCTAATCCGGACAGCATCCTGTTAAATCTCCTCCACACATTCTCTAATCCAGACAGCATCCTGGTGAATCTCCTCTGCACACTCTCTAATCCAGGCAGCATCCTGGTGAATCCGCTCTGCACCCTCTCTAATCCAGACAGCATCCTTGTAAATATCCTCTGTACCCTCTCTAATCGAGGCAGCATCCTGGTGAATCTCCTCCAAACGCTCTCTAATCCAGGCAGCATCCTGGTGAATCTCCTCTGCACCCTCTCTAATCCGGACAGCATGCTGGTAAATCTCCTCCACACCCTCTCTAATCCAGACAGCATCCTGGTGAATCTCCTCTGCACACTCTCTAATCCAGACAGCATCCTGGTGAATCTCCTCTGCACCCTCTCTATTCCAGGTAGCATCCTGGTGAATCTCCTCTGCACCCTCTCTAATCCAGGCAGCATCCTTGTAAATATTCTCTGTACCCTCTCTAATCCAGGCAGCATCCTGGAGAATCTCCTCTGCACCCTCTCTAATCCAGAGAGCAGCCTGGTGAATCTCCTCTGCACCCTCTCTAATCCAGACAGCATCTTGGTGAATATCCTCTGCACCCTCTCTATTCCAGGTAGCATCCTGGTAAATCTCCTCGGCACCCTCTCGAATCCAGGCAGCATCCTGGTGAATCTCCTCCACCCTCTCTAATCCAGGCAGCATCCTTGTAAATATCCTCTGTACCCTCCCTAATCCAGACAGCATCCTGGTAAATATCTGCACCCTATCTAATCTAGACAGCATCCTGGCAAATATCTGCACAGTCTCTCATCCAGGCATCATCCTGGGGAATCTCCTCTGCACCCTCTCTAATCCAGACAGTATCCTGGTAAATCTCCTCTGTACCCTCTCTAATCCAGACAGCATCCTGGTGAATCTCCTCTGCACCCTCTCTAATCCGGGAGGCATCCTGGTGAATCTCCTCTGCAACCTCTCTAATCCAGACAGTATCCTGGTAAATCTCCTCTGTACCCTCTCTAATCCAGACAGCATCCTGGTGAATCTCCTCTGCACCCTCTCTAATCCAGACAGTATCCTGGTAAATCTCCTCTGTACCCTCTCTAATCCGGGCGGTATCCTGATGAATCTCCTCTGAACCCTCTCTAACCCAGGCAGCATCTTGCTAATCTCCTCCACACCCTCTCTAATCCAGACAGCATCCTGGTAAATCTCCTCTGCACCCTCTCTAATCCAGGCAGCATCCTGGTGAATCTCCTCTGCACCCTCTCTAATCCAGGCAGCATCCTGGTGAATCTCCTCTGCACCCTCTCTTATCCAGGCAGCATCCTGGTGAATCTCCTCTGCACCCTCTCTAATCCAGGCAGCATCCTGGTGAATCTCCTCTGCATCCTCTCTAATCCAGGCAGCATCCTGGTGAATCTCCTCTGCACCCTCTCTAATCCAGGCAGCATCCTGGTGAATCTCCTCTGCACCCTCTCTAATCCAGGCAGCATCCTGGTGAATCTCCTCTGCGCCCTCTCTGAACCAGGGAGCATCCTGGTGAGTCTCCTCTGCACCCTCTCTAATCCAGGGAGCATCCTGGTGAGTCTCCTCTGCATCCTCTCTAATCCAGGGAGCATCCTGGTGAGTCTCCTCTGCACCGTCTCTAATCAAGGGAGCATCCTGGTGAGTCTCCTCTGCATCCTCTCTAATCCAGGGAGCATGCTGGTGAGTCTCCTCTGCACCCTCTCTAATCCAGGCAGCATTCTGATGAATCTCCTCTGCACCCTCTCTAATCCAGGCAGCATCCTGGTGAAACTCCTCTGCACCCTCTCTAATCCAGGCAGCATCCTGGTGAATCTCCTCTGCACCCTCTCTAATCCAGGCAGCATCCTGGTGAAACTCTTCTGCACCCTCTCTAATCCAGGCAGCATCCTGGTGAAACTCCTCTGCACCATCTCTAATCCAGGCAGCATCCTGGTGAATCTCCTCTGCACCCTCTCTAATCCAGGCAGCATCCTGGTAAATCTCCTCTGCACCCTCTCTAATCCAGGCAGCATCCTGGTGAAACTCCTCTGCACCCTCTCTAATCCAGGCAGCATCCTGGTGAATCTCCTCAGCACCCTCTCTAATCCAGACAGCATCCTGGTGAATCTCCTCTGCACCCTCTCTAATCCAGGCAGCATCCTGGTGAATCTCCTCTGCACCCCCTCCAATCGAGACAGCATCCTGGTGAATCTCCTCTGCACCCTCACTAATCCAGGCAGCATCCTGGGGAATCTCCTCTGCACCCTCACTAATCCAGGCAGCATCCAGGTAAATCTCCTCTGCACCCTCTCTAATCCAGGCAGCATCCTGGTGAAACTCCTCTGCACCCTCTCTAATCCAGGCAGCATCCTGGTGAATCTCCTCAGCACACTCTCTAATCCAGGCAGCATCCTGGGGAATCTCCTCTGCACCCTCACTAATCCAGGCAGCATCCAGGTAAATCTCCTCTGCACCCTCTCTAATCCAGACAGCATCCTGGTGAATCTCCTCTGCACCCTCTCTATTCCAGGTAGCATCCTGGTAAATCTCCTCGGCACCCTCTCGAATCCAGGCAGCATCCTTGTAAATATCCTCTGTACCCTCTCTAATCCAGACAGCATCCTGGTGAATCTCCTCCACCCTCTCTAATCCAGGCAGCATCCTTGTAAATATCCTCTGTACCCTCTCTAATCCAGACAGCATCCTGGTAAATATCTGCACCCTCTCTAATCCAGACAGCATCCGGGTAAATCTCCTCTGTACCCTCTCTAATCCAGACAGCATCCTGGTGAATCTCCTGTGCACCCTCTCTAATCCGGGAGGAATCCTGGTGAATCTCCTCTGCATTCTCTCTAATCCAGACAGTATCCTGGTAAATCTCCTCTGTACCCTCTCTAATCCAGACAGCATCCTGGTGAATCTCCTCTGCACCCTCTCTAATCCAGACAGTATCCTGGTAAATCTCCTCTGTACCCTCTCTAATCCGGGCGGTATCCTGGTGAATCTCCTCTGAACCCTCTCTAACCAAGGCAGCATCCTGCTGAATCTCCTCCAAACCCTCTCTAATCCAGACAGCATCCTGTAAATCTCTGAACCCTCTCTAATCTAGACAGCATCCTGGCAAATATCTGCACCCTCTCTTATCCAGGCAGCATCCTGGTGAATCTCCTCTGCACCCTCTCTAATCCAGACAGCATCCTGGTGAATCTCCTCTGCACCCCCTCTAATACAGGCAGAATCCTGGTGAATCTCCTCTGCACCCTCTCTAATCCAGGCAGCATCCTGGTGAATATCTGCACCCTCCCTAACCCAGGCAGCGTCCTGTTGAATCTCCTCTGCACCCTCAGTAATCCAGGCAGCATCCTGGTGAATCTCCTCTGCATCCTCTCTGATCCAGGCAGCATCCTGGTAAATCTCCTCTGCACCCTCTCTAATCCAGACAGCATCCTGGTGAATCTCCTCCACACCCTATATAATCCAGACAGCATCCTGGTGAATCTCCTCTGCACCCTCTCTAATCCAGCCAGCATCCTGGTAAATCTCCTCTGCACCCTCTCTAATCCGGACAGCATCCTGTTAAATCTCCTCCACACATTCTCTAATCCAGACAGCATCCTGGTGAATCTCCTCTGCACACTCTCTAATCCAGGCAGCATCCTGGTGAATCCGCTCTGCACCCTCTCTAATCCAGACAGCATCCTTGTAAATATCCTCTGTACCCTCTCTAATCGAGGCAGCATCCTGGTGAATCTCCTCCAAACGCTCTCTAATCCAGGCAGCATCCTGGTGAATCTCCTCTGCACCCTCTCTAATCCGGACAGCATGCTGGTAAATCTCCTCCACACCCTCTCTAATCCAGACAGCATCCTGGTGAATCTCCTCTGCACACTCTCTAATCCAGACAGCATCCTGGTGAATCTCCTCTGCACCCTCTCTATTCCAGGTAGCATCCTGGTGAATCTCCTCTGCACCCTCTCTAATCCAGGCAGCATCCTTGTAAATATTCTCTGTACCCTCTCTAATCCAGGCAGCATCCTGGAGAATCTCCTCTGCACCCTCTCTAATCCAGAGAGCAGCCTGGTGAATCTCCTCTGCACCCTCTCTAATCCAGACAGCATCTTGGTGAATATCCTCTGCACCCTCTCTATTCCAGGTAGCATCCTGGTAAATCTCCTCGGCACCCTCTCGAATCCAGGCAGCATCCTGGTGAATCTCCTCCACCCTCTCTAATCCAGGCAGCATCCTTGTAAATATCCTCTGTACCCTCCCTAATCCAGACAGCATCCTGGTAAATATCTGCACCCTATCTAATCTAGACAGCATCCTGGCAAATATCTGCACAGTCTCTCATCCAGGCATCATCCTGGGGAATCTCCTCTGCACCCTCTCTAATCCAGACAGTATCCTGGTAAATCTCCTCTGTACCCTCTCTAATCCAGACAGCATCCTGGTGAATCTCCTCTGCACCCTCTCTAATCCGGGAGGCATCCTGGTGAATCTCCTCTGCAACCTCTCTAATCCAGACAGTATCCTGGTAAATCTCCTCTGTACCCTCTCTAATCCAGACAGCATCCTGGTGAATCTCCTCTGCACCCTCTCTAATCCAGACAGTATCCTGGTAAATCTCCTCTGTACCCTCTCTAATCCGGGCGGTATCCTGATGAATCTCCTCTGAACCCTCTCTAACCCAGGCAGCATCTTGCTAATCTCCTCCACACCCTCTCTAATCCAGACAGCATCCTGGTAAATCTCCTCTGCACCCTCTCTAATCCAGGCAGCATCCTGGTGAATCTCCTCTGCACCCTCTCTAATCCAGGCAGCATCCTGGTGAATCTCCTCTGCACCCTCTCTTATCCAGGCAGCATCCTGGTGAATCTCCTCTGCACCCTCTCTAATCCAGGCAGCATCCTGGTGAATCTCCTCTGCATCCTCTCTAATCCAGGCAGCATCCTGGTGAATCTCCTCTGCACCCTCTCTAATCCAGGCAGCATCCTGGTGAATCTCCTCTGCACCCTCTCTAATCCAGGCAGCATCCTGGTGAATCTCCTCTGCGCCCTCTCTGAACCAGGGAGCATCCTGGTGAGTCTCCTCTGCACCCTCTCTAATCCAGGGAGCATCCTGGTGAGTCTCCTCTGCATCCTCTCTAATCCAGGGAGCATCCTGGTGAGTCTCCTCTGCACCGTCTCTAATCAAGGGAGCATCCTGGTGAGTCTCCTCTGCATCCTCTCTAATCCAGGGAGCATGCTGGTGAGTCTCCTCTGCACCCTCTCTAATCCAGGCAGCATTCTGATGAATCTCCTCTGCACCCTCTCTAATCCAGGCAGCATCCTGGTGAAACTCCTCTGCACCCTCTCTAATCCAGGCAGCATCCTGGTGAATCTCCTCTGCACCCTCTCTAATCCAGGCAGCATCCTGGTGAAACTCTTCTGCACCCTCTCTAATCCAGGCAGCATCCTGGTGAAACTCCTCTGCACCATCTCTAATCCAGGCAGCATCCTGGTGAATCTCCTCTGCACCCTCTCTAATCCAGGCAGCATCCTGGTAAATCTCCTCTGCACCCTCTCTAATCCAGGCAGCATCCTGGTGAAACTCCTCTGCACCCTCTCTAATCCAGGCAGCATCCTGGTGAATCTCCTCAGCACCCTCTCTAATCCAGACAGCATCCTGGTGAATCTCCTCTGCACCCTCTCTAATCCAGGCAGCATCCTGGTGAATCTCCTCTGCACCCCCTCCAATCGAGACAGCATCCTGGTGAATCTCCTCTGCACCCTCACTAATCCAGGCAGCATCCTGGGGAATCTCCTCTGCACCCTCACTAATCCAGGCAGCATCCAGGTAAATCTCCTCTGCACCCTCTCTAATCCAGGCAGCATCCTGGTGAAACTCCTCTGCACCCTCTCTAATCCAGGCAGCATCCTGGTGAATCTCCTCAGCACACTCTCTAATCCAGGCAGCATCCTGGGGAATCTCCTCTGCACCCTCACTAATCCAGGCAGCATCCAGGTAAATCTCCTCTGCACCCTCTCTAATCCAGGCAGCATTCTGATGAATCTCCTCTGCACACTCTCTAATCCAGGCAGCATCCTGGGGAATCTCCTCTGCACCCTCACTAATCCAGGCAGCATCCAGGTAAATCTCCTCTGCACCCTCTCTAATCCAGGCAGCATTCTGATGAATCTCCTCTGCACCCTCTCCAATCCAGGCAGCATTCTGATGAATCCTCTCTGCACCCTCTCTAATCCAGGCAGCATCCTGGCAAATATCTGCACCCTCTCTTATCCAGGTAGCATCCTGGTGATTCTCCTCCACACCCCCTCTAATCCAGACTGCATGCTGGTAAATATCTGCACGCTCTCTAATCCAGGCAGCATCCTGGTGAAACTCATCTGCACCCTCTCTAATACAGTAAGCATCCTGGTGAATCTCCTCTGCACCCTCTCTATTCCAGACAGCATCCTGGTAAATATCTGCACCCTCCCTAACCCAGGCAGCGTCCTGTTGAATCTCCTCTGCACCCTCAGTAATCCAGGCAGCATCCTGGTGAATCTCCTCTGCACCCTCTCTAATCCAGACAGCATCCTGGTGAATCTCCTCCACACCCTATATAATCCAGACAGCATCCTGGTGAATCTCCTCTGCACCCTCTCTAATCCAGCCAGCATCCTGGTAAATCTCCTCTGCACCCTCTCTAATCCGGACAGCATCCTGTTAAATCTCCTCCACACCCTCTCTAATCCAGACAGCATCCTGGTGAATCTCCTCTGCACACTCTCTAATCCAGGCAGCATCCTGGTGAATCCGCTCTGCACCCTCTCTAATCCAGACAGCATCCTTGTAAATATCCTCTGTACCCTCTCTAATCGAGGCAGCATCCTGGTGAATCTCCTCCAAACGCTCTCTAATCCAGGCAGCATCCTGGTGAATCTCCTCTGCACCCTCTCTAATCCGGACAGCATGCTGGTAAATCTCCTCCACACCCTCTCTAATCCAGACAGCATCCTGGTGAATCTCCTCTGCACACTCTCTAATCCAGACAGCATCCTGGTGAATCTCCTCTGCACCCTCTCTATTCCAGGGAGCATCCTGGTGAGTCTCCTCTGCATCCTCTCTAATCCAGGGAGCATCCTGGTGAGTCTCCTCTGCACCGTCTCTAATCAAGGGAGCATCCTGGTGAGTCTCCTCTGCATCCTCTCTAATCCAGGGAGCATGCTGGTGAGTCTCCTCTGCACCCTCTCTAATCCAGGCAGCATTCTGATGAATCTCCTCTGCACCCTCTCTAATCCAGGCAGCATCCTGGTGAAACTCCTCTGCACCCTCTCTAATCCAGGCAGCATCCTGGTGAATCTCCTCTGCACCCTCTCTAATCCAGGCAGCATCCTGGTGAAACTCCTCTGCACCCTCTCTAATTCAGGCAGCATCCTGGTGAAACTCCTCTGCACCCTCTCTAATCCAGGCAGCATCCTGGTGAATCTCCTCTGCACCCTCTCTGATCCAGGCAGCATCCTGGTAAATCTCCTCTGCACCCTCTCTAATCCAGGCAGCATCCTGGTGAAACTCCTCTGCACCCTCTCTAATCCAGGCAGCATCCGGGTGAATCTCCTCAGCACCCTCTCTAATCCAGACAGCATCCTGGTGAATCTCCTCTGCACCCTCTCTAATCCAGGCAGCATCCTGGTGAATCTCCTCTGCACCCTCTCTAATCCAGGCAGCATCCTGGTGAATCTCCTCAGCACACTCTCTAATCCAGGCAGCATCCTGGGGAATCTCCTCTGCACCCTCACTATCCAGGCAGCATCCAGGTAAATCTCCTCTGCACCCTCTCTAATCCAGGCAGCATTCTGATGAATCTCCTCTGCACACTCTCTAATCCAGGCAGCATCCTGGGGAATCTCCTCTGCACCCTCACTAATCCAGGCAGCATCCAGGTAAATCTCCTCTGCACCCTCTCTAATCCAGGCAGCATTCTGATGAATCTCCTCTGCACCCTCTCTAATCCAGGCAGCATCCTGGCAAATATCTGCACCCTCTCTTATCCAGGTAGCATCCTGGTGATTCTCCTCCACACCCCCTCTAATCCAGAGTGCATGCTGGTAAATATCTGCATGCTCTCTAATCCAGGCAGCATCCTGGTGAAACTCATCTGCACCCTCTCTATTCCAGATAGCATCCTGGTAAATATCTGCACCCTCCCTAACCCAGGCAGCGTCCTGTTGAATCTCCTCTGCACCCTCAGTAATCCAGGCAGCATCCTGGTGAATCTCCTCTGCACCCTCTCTAATCCAGACAGCATCCTGGTGAATCTCCTCCACACCCTATATAATCCAGACAGCATCCTGGTGAACTCCTCTGCACCCTCTCTAATCCAGCCAGCATCCTGGTAAATCTCCTCTGCACCCTCTCTAATCCGGACAGCATCCTGTTAAATCTCCTCCACACCCTCTCTAATCCAGACAGCATCCTGGTGAATCTCCTCTGCACACTCTCTAATCCAGGCAGCATCCTGGTGAATCCGCTCTGCACCCTCTCTAATCCAGACAGCATCCTTGTAAATATCCTCTGTACCCTCTCTAATCGAGGCAGCATCCTGGTGAATCTCCTCTGTACCCTCTCTAATCCGGGAGGCATCCTGGTGAATCTCCTCTGCACCCTCTCTAATCCAGACAGTATCCTGGTAAATCTCCTCTGTACCCTCTCTAATCCGGGCGGTATCCTGATGAATCTCCTCTGCACCCTCTCTAATCCAGACAGTATCCTGGTAAATCTCCTCTGTACCCTCTCTAATCCGGGCGGTATCCTGATGAATCTCCTCTGAACCCTCTCTAACCCAGGCAGCATCCTGCTAATCTCCTCCACACCCTCTCTAATCCAGACAGCATCCTGCTAATCTCCTCCACACCCTCTCTAACCCAGGCAGCATCCTGCTAATCTCCTCCACACCCTCTCTAATCAAGGCAGCATCCTGGCAAATATCTGCACCCTCTCTTATCCAGGCAGCATCCTGGTGAATCTCCTCTGCAACCTCTCTAATCCAGGCAGCATACTGGTGAATATCTGCACCCTCTCTTATCCAGGTAGCATCCTGGTGAATCTCCTCTGCACCCTCTCTATTCCAGACAGCATCCTGGTAAATATCTGCACCCTCCCTAACCCAGGCAGCGTCCTGTTGAATCTCCTCTGCACCCTCAGTAATCCAGGCAGCATCCTGGTGAATCTCCTCTGCACCCTCTCTAATCCAGACAGCATCCTGGTGAATCTCCTCCACACCCTATATAATCCAGACAGCATCCTGGTGAACTCCTCTGCACCCTCTCTAATCCAGCCAGCATCCTGGTAAATCTCCTCTGCACCCTCTCTAATCCGGACAGCATCCTGTTAAATCTCCTCCACACCCTCTCTAATCCAGACAGCATCCTGGTGAATCTCCTCTGCACACTCTCTAATCCAGGCAGCATCCTGGTGAATCCGCTCTGCACCCTCTCTAATCCAGACAGCATCCTTGTAAATATCCTCTGTACCCTCTCTAATCGAGGCAGCATCCTGGTGAATCTCCTCCAAACGCTCTCTAATCCAGGCAGCATCCTGGTGAATCTCCTCTGCACCCTCTCTAATCCGGACAGCATGCTGGTAAATCTCCTCTACACCCTCTCTAATCCAGACAGCATCCTGGTGAATCTCCTCTGCCCACTCTCTAATCCAGACAGCATCCTGGTGAATCTCCTCTGCACCCTCTCTATTCCAGGTAGCATCCTGGTGAATCTCCTCTGCACCCTCTCTAATCCAGGCAGCATCCTTGTAAATATTCTCTGTACCCTCTCTAATCCAGGCAGCATCCTGGAGAATCTCCTCTGCACCCTCTCTAATCCAGACAGCAGCCTGGTGAATCTCCTCTGCACCCTCTCTAATCCAGACAGCATCTTGGTGAATATCCTCTGCACCCTCTCTATTCCAGGTAGCATCCTGGTAAATCTCCTCGGCACCCTCTCGAATCCAGGCAGCATCCCTGTAAATATCCTCTGTACCCTCTCTAATCCAGACAGCATCCTGGTGAATCTCCTCCACCCTCTCTAATCCAGGCAGCATCCTTGTAAATATCCTCTGTACCCTCTCTAATCCAGACAGCATCCTGGTGAATCTCTGCACCCTCTCTAATCCAGACAGCATCCTGGCAAATATCTGCACAGTCTCTCATCCAGGCATCATCCTGGGGAATCTCCTCTGCACCCTCTCTAATCCAGACAGTATCCTGGTAAATCTCCTCTGTACCCTCTCTAATCCAGACAGCATCCTGGTGAATCTCCTCTGCACCGTCTCTAATCCGGGAGGCATCCTGGTGAATCTCCTCTGCACCCTCTCTAATCCAGACAGCATCCTGGTGAATCTCTGCACCCTCTCTAATCCAGACAGCATCCTGGCAAATATCTGCACAGTCTCTCATCCAGGCATCATCCTGGGGAATCTCCTCTGCACCCTCTCTAATCCAGACTGTATCCTGGTAAATCTCCTCTGTACCCTCTCTAATGCAGACAGCATCCTGGTGAATCTCCTCTGCACCCTCTCTAATCCGGGAGGCATCCTTGTGAATCTCCTCTGCACCCTCTCTAATCCAGACAGTATCCTGGTAAATCTCCTCTGTACCCTCTCTAATCCAGACAGCATCCTGGTGAATCTCCTCTGCACCCTCTCTAATCCAGGCAGCATCCTGCTAATCTCCTCTGCACCCTCTCTAATCCAGACAGTATCCTGGTAAATCTCCTCTGTACCCTCTCTAATCCAGACAGCATCCTGGTGAATCTCCTCTGCACCGTCTCTAATCCGGGAGGCATCCTGGTGAATCTCCTCTGCACCCTCTCTAATCCAGACAGCAACCTGGTGAATCTCTGCACCCTCTCTAATCCAGACAGCATCCTGGCAAATATCTGCACAGTCTCTCATCCAGGCATCATCCTGGGGAATCTCCTCTGCACCCTCTCTAATCCAGACAGTATCCTGGTAAATCTCCTCTGTACCCTCTCTAATGCAGACAGCATCCTGGTGAATCTCCTCTGCACCCTCTCTAATCCGGGAGGCATCCTTGTGAATCTCCTCTGCACCCTCTCTAATCCAGACAGTATCCTGGTAAATCTCCTCTGCACCCTCTCTAATCCAGACAGCATCCTGGTGAATCTCCTCTGCACCCTCTCTAATCCAGGCGGCATCCTGGTGAATCTCCTCTGTACCCTCTCTAATCCAGACAGCATCCTGGTAAATCTCCTCTGTACCCTCTCTAATCCGGGCGGTATCCTGATGAATCTCCTCTGCACCCTCTCTAATCCAGACAGTATCCTGGTAAATCTCCTCTGTACCCTCTCTAATCCGGGCGGTATCCTGATGAATCTCCTCTGCACCCTCTCTAATCCAGACAGTATCCTGGTAAATCTCCTCTGTACCCTCTCTAATCCGGGCGGTATCCTGATGAATCTCCTCTGAACCCTCTCTAACCCAGGCAGCATCCTGGTGAATCTCCTCTGCACCTTCTCTAATCCAGACAGCATCCTGGTAAATCTCCTCTGCAACCTCTCTAATCAAGGCAGCATCCTGGCAAATATCTGCACCCTCTCTTATCCAGGCAGCATCCTGGTGAATCTCCTCTGCAACCTCTCTAATCCAGGCAGCATACTGGTGAATATCTGCACCCTCTCTTATCCAGGTAGCATCCTGGTGAATCTCCTCTGCACCCTCTCTAATCCAGGCAGCATCCTGGTGAATCTCCTCTGCACCCTCTCTAATCCAGACAGCATCCTGGTAAATCTCCTCTGCACCCTCTCTTATCCAGGCAGCATCCTGGTGAATCTCCTCCACTCACAATCTAATACAGACAGCATCCTGGTCAATCTCCTCCACACCCTCTCTAATCCAGACAGCATGCTGGTAAATATCTGCACGCTCTCTAATCCAGACAGCATTCTGATGAATCTCATCTGCACCATCTCTAATCCAGGCAGCATCCTGGTGAAACTCATCTGCACCCTCGCTAATCCAGGCAGTATCCTGGTGAATCTCCTGCACACCCACTCCAAACCAGACAGCATCCTGGTGAATCTCTTCTGCACCCCCTCTAATCCAGGCAGCATCCTGGTGAATCTCCTCCACACCCTCTCTAATCCAGACAGGATCCTGGTAAATCTCTGCACCCTCACTAATCTAGACAGCATCCTGGCAAATATCTCTACACTCTCTAATCCAGACAGCATCCTGGTGAATCTCCTCTGTACCCTCTCTAATCCAGGCTGCATCCTGGTAAATCTCCTCTGCACCCTCGCTAATCCAGACAGCATCCTGGTGAATCTCCTCTGCACCCTCTCTCATACAGACAGCATCCTGGTGAATCTCCTCTGCACCCTCTCTAATACAGACAGCATCCTGGTGAATCTCCTCTGCACACTCTCTAATCCAGGCAGCATCTTGGTGAATCTCCTCTGCATCCTCTCAAATCCAGGCAGCATCCTGGTGAATCTCCTCTGCATCCTCTCTAATCCAGACAGCATCCTGTTGAATCTCCTCTGCACCCTCTCTAATCCAGGCAGCATCCTGGTGAATCTCCAGTGCACCCTCTCTAATCCAGGCAGCATCCTGGTGAATCTCCTCTGCACCCTCTCTAATCCAGGCAGCATCCTGGTGAATCTCCTCTGCACCCTCTCTAATCCAGGCAGCATCCTGGTGAATCTCCTATGCACCCTCTCTAATCCAGTCAGCATCCTGGTGAATCTCCTCTGCACCCTCTCTAATCCAGGCAGTATCCTGGTGAAACTCATCTGCACCCTCTCCAATACAATAAGCATCCTGGTGAATCTCCTCTGCACCCTCTCTAATCCAGACAGCATCCTGGTGAATCTCCTCAGCACCCTCTCTAATCCAGACAGCATCCTGGTGAATCTCCTCTGCACCCTCTCTAATCCAGACAGCATCCTGGTAAATCTCCTCTGCACCCTCTCTAATCCAGGCAGTATCCTGGTGAATCTCCTCTACACCCTCTAGAATCCAGACAGCATCCTGGTGAATCTCCTCTGCACCCTCTCTAATCCAGGCAGCATCCTGGTGAATCTCCTCTGCACCCTCTCCAATACAGTGAGCATCCTGGTGAATCTCCTCTGCACCCTCTCTAATCCAGGCAGCATCCTGGTGAATCTCCTCTGCTCCCTCTCTATTCCAGGCAGCATCCTGGTAAATCTCCTCTGGAACCTCCTTAATCCAAACAGCATTCTGGTAAATCTCCTCTGCACCCTCTCTAATCCAGGCAGCATCTTGGTGAATCTCCTCTGCAGCCTCTCCAATCCAGACAGCATTCTGGTAAATCTCTGCACCCTCTGTAATCTAGAAGGCATCCTGATGAATCTCCCCTGCACCCTCTCTAATCCAGACAGCATCCTGGCAAATATCTGCACCCTCTCTTATCCAGGTAGCATCCTGGTGAATCTCCTCCACTCACAATCTAATACAGACAGCATCCTGGTCAATCTCCTCCACACCCTCTCTAATCCAGGCAGCATCCTTGTAAATATCCTCTGTACCCTCTCTAATCCAGGCAGCATCCTGGTGAATCTCCTCTGCACCCTCTCTAATCCGGGAGGCATCCTGGTGAATCTCCTCTGCACCCTCTCTAATCCAGACAGTATCCTGGTGAAACTCATCTGCACCCTCTCTAAACCGGGCGGTATCCTGATGAATTTCCTCTGCACCCTCTCTAATCCAGGCAGCATACTGGTGAATATCTGCACCCTCTCTTATCCAGGCAGCATCCTGGTGAATCTCCTCCACTCACAATCTAATACAGACAGCATCCTGGTCAATCTCCTCCACACCCTCTCTA
Organism: Hemitrygon akajei; assembly: GCF_048418815.1. NCBI lineage: Eukaryota > Metazoa > Chordata > Chondrichthyes > Myliobatiformes > Dasyatidae > Hemitrygon > Hemitrygon akajei. Next base: position 42,048,132 of record NC_133151.1, read on the forward strand.
ATCCAGGCAGCATCCTGATGAATCTCATCTGCACCATCTCTAATCCAGGCAGCATCCTGGTGAAACTCATCTGCACCCTCGGTAATCCAGGCAGTATCCTGGTGAATCTCCTCTGCAACCCTCTCTAATCCAGGCAGCATCCTGGCAAATATCTGCACCCTCTCTTTTCCAGGCAGCATCCTGGTGAATCTCCTCTGCAACCTCTCTAATCCAGGCAGCATACTGGTGAATATCTGCACCCTCTCTTATCCAGGCAGCATCCTGGTGAATCTCCTCCACTCACAATCTAATACAGACAGCATCCTGGTCAATCTCCTCCACACCCTCTCTAATCCAGCCAGCATGCTGGTAAATATCTGCACGCTCTCTAATCCAGACAGCATCCTGATGAATCTCATCTGCACCATCTCTAATCCAGGCAGCATCCTGGTGAAACTCATCTGCACCCTCGGTAATCCAGGCAGTATCCTGGTGAATCTCCTCTGCAACCCTCTCTAATCCAGGCAGCATCCTGGTGAATCTCCTCTGCACACTCTCTAATCCAGACAGCATCCTGGTGAATCTCCTCTGCACCCTCTCTATTCCAGGTAGCATCCTGGTGAATCTCCTCTGCACCCTCTCTAATCCAGGCAGCATCATTGTAAATATCCTCTGTACCCTCTCTAATCCAGACAGCATCCTCGTGAATCTCCTATGTACCCTCTCTAATCCAGGCAGCATCCTGGTGAATCTCTGCACCCTCTCTAATCTAGACAGCATCCTGGCAAATATCTGCACAGTCTCTCATCCAGGCATCATCCTGGGGAATCTCCTCTGCACCCTCTCTAATACAGACAGCATCCTGGTGAATCTCCTCTGCACACTCTCTAATCCAGGCAGCATTTTGGTGAATCTCCTCTGCATTCTCTCAAATCCAGGCAGCATCCTGGTGAATCTCCTCTGCATCCTCTCTAATCCAGACAGCATCCTGTTGAATCTCCTCTGCACCCTCTCTAATCCAGGCAGCATCCTGGTGAATCTCCAGTGCACCCTCTCTAATCCAGGCAGCATCCTGGTGAATCTCCTCTGCACCCTCTCTAATCCAGGCAGCATCCTGGTGAATCTCCTCTGCACCCTCTCTAATCCAGGCAGCATCCTGGTGAATCTCCTATGCACCCTCTCTAATCCAGTCAGCATCCTGGTGAATCTCCTCTGCACCCTCTCTAATCCAGGCAGTATCCTGGTGAAACTCATCTGCACCCTCTCCAATACAATAAGCATCCTGGTGAATCTCCTCTGCACCCTCTCTAATCCAGACAGCATCCTGGTGAATCTCCTCAGCACCCTCTCTAATCCAGACAGCATCCTGGTGAATATCCTCTGCACCCTCTCTAATCCAGACAGCATCCTGTTAAATCTCCTCTGCACCCTCTCTAATCCAGGCAGTATCCTGGTGAATCTCCTCTACACCCTCTAGAATCCAGACAGCATCCTGGTGAATCTCCTCTGCACCCTCTCTAATCCAGGCAGCATCCTGGTGAATCTCCTCTGCACCCTCTCCAATACAGTGAGCATCCTGGTGAATCTCCTCTGCACCCTCTCTAATCCAGGCAGTATCCTGGTGAATCTCCTCTGCACCCTCTCTATTCCAGGCAGCATCCTGGTAAATCTCCTCTGGAACCTCCTTAATCCAAACAGCATTCTGGTAAATCTCCTCTGCACCCTCTCTAATCCAGGCAGCATCTTGGTGAATCTCCTCTGCAGCCTCTCCAATCCAGACAGCATTCTGGTAAATCTCTGCACCCTCTCTAATCTAGAAGGCATCCTGGTGAATTTCCTCCACTCACAATCTAATACAGACAGCATCCTGGTCAATCTCCTCCACACCCTCTCTAATCCAGACAGCATGCTGGTAAATATCTGCACGCTCTCTAATCCAGGCAGCATCCTGATGAATCTCATCTGCACCATCTCTAATCCAGGCAGCATCTTGGTGAATCTCCTCTGCACCCTCTCTAATCCAGACAGCATCTTGGTGAATCTCCTCTGCACCCTCTCTAATCCAGGCAGCATCTTGGTGAATCTCCTCTGCACCCTCTCTAATCCAGGCAGCATCCTTGTAAATATCCTCTGTACCCTCTCTAATCCAGGCAGCATCCAGGTGAATCTCCTCTGCACCCTCTCTAATCCAGGCAGCATCTTGGTGAATCTCCTCTGCACCCTCTCTAATCCAGACAGCATCCTTGTAAATATCCTCTGTACCCTCTCTAATCCAGGCAGCATCCTGGTGAATCTCCTCTGCACCCTCTCTAATCCAGGAGGCATCCTGGTGAATCTCCTCTGCACCCTCTCTAATCCAGACAGTATCCTGGTAAATCTCCTCTGTACCCTCTCTAATCCAGGCAGCAACCTGGTGAATCTCCTCTGCAACCTCTCTAATCAAGGCAGCATCCTGGCAAATATCTGCACCCTCTCTTATCCAGGCAGCATCCTGGTGAATCTCCTCTGCATCCTCTCTAATCCAGGCAGCATACTGGTGAATATCTGCACCCTCTCTTATCCAGGCAGCATCCTGGTGAATCCCCTCCACTCACAATCAAATACAGACAGCATCCTGGTCAATCTCCTCCACACCCTCTCTAATCCAGCCAGCATGCTGGTAAATATCTGCACGCTCTCTAATCCAGGCAGCATCCTGATGAATCTCATCTGCACCATCTCTAATCCAGGCAGCATCCTGGTGAAACTCATCTGCACCCTCGCTAATCCAGGCAGTATCCTGGTGAATCTCCTCTGCAACCCTCTCTAATCCAGGCAGCATCCTGGTGAATCTCCTCTGCACACTCTCTAATCCAGACAGCATCCTGGTGAATCTCCTCTGCACCCTCTCTATTCCAGGTAGCATCCTGGTGAATCTCCTCTGCACCCTCTCTAATCCAGGCAGCATCCTTGTAAATATCCTCTGTACCCTCTCTAATCCAGACAGCATCCTCGTGAATCTCCTATGTACCCTCTCTAATCCAGGCAGCATCCTGGTGAATCTCTGCACCCTCTCTAATCTAGACAGCATCCTGGCAAATATCTGCACAGTCTCTCATCCAGGCATCATCCTGGGGAATCTCCTCTGCACCCTCTCTAATCCTGACAGTATCCTGGTAAATCTCCTCTGTACCCTCTCTAATCCAGACAGCATCCTGGTGAATCTCCTCTGCACCCTCTCTAATCCGGGAGGCATCCTGGTGAATCTCCTCTGCACCCTCTCTAATCCAGACAGTATCCTGCTAATCTCCTCCACACCCTCTCTAATCCAGACAGCATCCTTGCAAATCTCCTCTGCACACTCTCTAATCCAGGCAGCAAACTGGTGAATCTCCTCTGCATCCTCTCTAATCCAGACAGCATCCTGGTGAATCTCCTCTGCATCCTCTCAAATCCAGGCAGCATCCTGGTGAATCTCCTCTGCATCCTCTCTAATCCAGACAGCATCCTGTTGAATCTCCTCTGCACCCTCTCTAATCCAGGCAGCATCCTGGTGAATCTCCAGTGCACCCTCTCTAATCCAGGCAGCATCCTGGTGAATCTCCTCTGCACCCTCCCTAATCCAGGCAGCATCCTGGTGAATCTCCTCTGCACCCTCTCTAATCCAGACAGCATCCTGGTGAATCTCCTCTGCACCCTCTCTAATCCAGACAGCATCCTGGTGAATCTCCTCTGCACCCTCTCTAATCCAGGCAGTATCCTGGTGAAACTCATCTGCACCCTCTCCAATACAATAAGCATCCTGGTGAATCTCCTCTGCACCCTCTCTATTCCAGGCAGCATCCTTGCGAATCTATGCACCCTCTCTAATCCAGACAGCTTCCTGGCAAATATCTGCACCCTCTCTTATCCAGGCAGCATCCTGGTGAATCTCCTCTGCATCCTCTCTAATCCAGGCAGTATCTTGGTGAATCTCCTCTACACCCTCTAGAATCCAGACAGCATCCTGGTGAATCTCCTCTGCACCCTCTCTAATCCAGGCAGCATCCTGGTGAATCTCATCTGCACCCTCTCTATTCCAGGCAGCATCCTGGTAAATCTCCTCTGGAACCTCCTTAATCCAAACAGCATTCTGGTAAATCTCCTCTGCACCCTCTCTAATCCAGGCAGCATCTTGGTGAATCTCCTCTGCACCCTCTCCAATCCAGACAGCATTCTGGTAAATCTCTGCACCCTCTCTAATCTAGAAGGCATCCTGGTGAATCTCCTCCACTCACAATCTAATACAGACAGCATCCTGGTCAATCTGCTCCACACCCTCTCTAATCCAGACAGCATATTGGTAAATATCTGCACGCTCTCTAATCCAGGCAGCATCCTGATGAATCTCATCTGCACCATCTCTAATCCAGGCAGCATCTTGGTGAATCTCCTCTGCACCCTCTCTAATCCAGGCAGCATCCTTGTAAATATCCTCTGTACCCTCTCTAATCCAGGCAGCATCCTGGTGAATCTCCTCTGCACCCTCTCTAATCCGGGAGGCATCCTGGTGAATCTCCTCTGCACCCTCTCTAATCCAGACAGTATCCTGGTAAATCTCCTCTGTACCCTCTCTAATCCAGACAGCATCCTGGTGAATCTCCTCTGCACCCTCTCTAATCCAGACAGTATCCTGGTAAATCTCCTCTGTACCCTCTCTAATCCGGGCGGTATCCTGATGAATCTCCTCTGAACCCTCTCTAACCCAGGCAGCATCCTGGCAAATATCTGCACAATCTCTAAATATGACAGCATCCTGGTGAATCTCCTCTACACCCTCTAGAATCCAGACAGCATCCTGGTGAATCTCATCTGCACCCTCTCTAATCCAGGCAGCATCCTGGTGAATCTCCTCTGCACCCTCTCCAATACAGTGAGCATCCTGGTGAATCTCCTCTGCACCCTCTCTATTCCAGGCAGCATCTTGCGAATCTCTGCACCCTCTCTAATCCAGTCAGCATCCTGGTAAATATCTGCACCCTCCCTAACCCAGGCAGCATCCTGGTGAATCTCCTCTGAGCCCGCTCTAATCCAGTCACCAATCTTGTAAATCTCTCTGCACACTCTCTAATCCAGGCAGCAACCTGGTAAATCTCCTCTGCACCCTCTCAAATCCAGGCAGCATCCTGGTAAATCTCCTCTGCACCCTCTCTAATCCAGACAGCATCCTGGTGAATCTCCTCTGCAACCTCTCAAATCCAGACAGCATCCTGGTAAATCTCCTCTGCATCCTCTCTGATCCAGGCAGGATCCTGGTGAAACTCCTCTGCACCCTCTCTAATCCAGGCAGCATCCTGGCAAATATCTGCACCCTCTCTTATCCAGGCAGCATCCTGGTGAATCTCCTCAGCACCCTCTCTAATCCAGGCAGCATCCTGGTGAATCTCCTCTGCATCCTCTCTAATCCAGGCAGCATCCTGGTGAATCCTCTACACCCTCTCTGATCCAGTCAAAATCCCGGTAAATCTCCTCTGCACCCTCTCTAATCCAGACAGCATCCTGGTGAATCTCCTCAGCACCCTCTCTAATCCAGACAGCATCCTGGTGAATATCCTCTGCACCCTCTCTAATCCAGACAGCATCCTGGTAAATCTCCTCTGCACCCTCTCTAATCCAGGCAGTATCCTGGTGAATCTCCTCTACACCCTCTAGAATCCAGACAGCATCCTGGTGAATCTCCTCTGCACCCTCTCTAATCCAGGCAGCATCCTGGTGAATCTCCTCTGCACCCTCTCCAATACAGTGAGCATCCTGGTGAATCTCCTCTGCACCCTCTCTAATCCAGGCAGCATCCTGGTGAATCTCCTCTGCACCCTCTCTATTCCAGGCAGCATCCTGGTAAATCTCCTCTGGAACCTCCTTAATCCAAACAGCATTCTGGTAAATCTCCTCTGCACCCTCTCTAATCCAGGCAGCATCTTGGTGAATCTCCTCTGCAGCCTCTCCAATCCAGACAGCATTCTGGTAAATCTCTGCACCCTCTCTAATCTAGAAGGCATCCTGGTGAATTTCCTCCACTCACAATCTAATACAGACAGCATCCTGGTCAATCTCCTCCACACCCTCTCTAATCCAGACAGCATGCTGGTAAATATCTGCACGCTCTCTAATCCAGGCAGCATCCTGATGAATCTCATCTGCACCATCTCTAATCCAGGCAGCATCTTGGTGAATCTCCTCTGCACCCTCTCTAATCCAGACAGCATCTTGGTGAATCTCCTCTGCACCCTCTCTAATCCAGGCAGCATCTTGGTGAATCTCCTCTGCACCCTCTCTAATCCAGGCAGCATCCTTGTAAATATCCTCTGTACCCTCTCTAATCCAGGCAGCATCCAGGTGAATCTCCTCTGCACCCTCTCTAATCCAGGCAGCATCTTGGTGAATCTCCTCTGCACCCTCTCTAATCCAGACAGCATCCTTGTAAATATCCTCTGTACCCTCTCTAATCCAGGCAGCATCCTGGTGAATCTCCTCTGCACCCTCTCTAATCCAGGAGGCATCCTGGTGAATCTCCTCTGCACCCTCTCTAATCCAGACAGTATCCTGGTAAATCTCCTCTGTACCCTCTCTAATCCAGACAGCATCCTGGTGAATCTCCTCTGCACCCTCTCTAATCCAGACAGTATCCTGGTAAATCTCCTCTGTACCCTCTCTAATCCAGGCAGCAACCTGGTGAATCTCCTCTGCAACCTCTCTAATCAAGGCAGCATCCTGGCAAATATCTGCACCCTCTCTTATCCAGGCAGCATCCTGGTGAATCTCCTCTGCATCCTCTCTAATCCAGGCAGCATACTGGTGAATATCTGCACCCTCTCTTATCCAGGCAGCATCCTGGTGAATCCCCTCCACTCACAATCAAATACAGACAGCATCCTGGTCAATCTCCTCCACACCCTCTCTAATCCAGGCAGCATCCTGATGAATCTCATCTGCACCATCTCTAATCCAGGCAGCATCCTGGTGAAACTCATCTGCACCCTCGCTAATCCAGGCAGTATCCTGGTGAATCTCCTCTGCAACCCTCTCTAATCCAGGCAGCATCCTGGTGAATCTCCTCTGCACACTCTCTAATCCAGACAGCATCCTGGTGAATCTCCTCTGCACCCTCTCTATTCCAGGTAGCATCCTGGTGAATCTCCTCTGCACCCTCTCTAATCCAGGCAGCATCCTTGTAAATATCCTCTGTACCCTCTCTAATCCAGACAGCATCCTCGTGAATCTCCTATGTACCCTCTCTAATCCAGGCAGCATCCTGGTGAATCTCTGCACCCTCTCTAATCTAGACAGCATCCTGGCAAATATCTGCACAGTCTCTCATCCAGGCATCATCCTGGGGAATCTCCTCTGCACCCTCTCTAATCCTGACAGTATCCTGGTAAATCTCCTCTGTACCCTCTCTAATCCAGACAGCATCCTGGTGAATCTCCTCTGCACCCTCTCTAATCCGGGAGGCATCCTGGTGAATCTCCTCTGCACCCTCTCTAATCCAGACAGTATCCTGGTAAATCTCCTCTGTACCCTCTCTAATCCAGACAGCATCCTGGTGAATCTCCTCTGCACCCTCTCTAATCCAGACAGTATCCTGGTAAATCTCCTCTGTACCCTCTCTAATCCGGGCGGTATCCTGATGAATCTCCTCTGAACCCTCTCTAATCCAGACAGTATCCTGCTAATCTCCTCCACACCCTCTCTAATCCAGACAGCATCCTGGTGAATCTCCTCTGCATCCTCTCTAATCCAGACAGCATCCTGGTGAATCTCCTCTGCATCCTCTCAAATCCAGGCAGCATCCTGGTGAATCTCCTCTGCATCCTCTCTAATCCAGACAGCATCCTGTTGAATCTCCTCTGCACCCTCTCTAATCCAGGCAGCATCCTGGTGAATCTCCAGTGCACCCTCTCTAATCCAGGCAGCATCCTGGTGAATCTCCTCTGCACCCTCCCTAATCCAGGCAGCATCCTGGTGAATCTCCTCTGCACCCTCTCTAATCCAGACAGCATCCTGGTGAATCTCCTCTGCACCCTCTCTAATCCAGACAGCATCCTGGTGAATCTCCTCTGCACCCTCTCTAATCCAGGCAGTATCCTGGTGAAACTCATCTGCACCCTCTCCAATACAATAAGCATCCTGGTGAATCTCCTCTGCACCCTCTCTATTCCAGGCAGCATCCTTGCGAATCTATGCACCCTCTCTAATCCAGACAGCTTCCTGGCAAATATCTGCACCCTCTCTTATCCAGGCAGCATCCTGGTGAATCTCCTCTGCATCCTCTCTAATCCAGGCAGTATCTTGGTGAATCTCCTCTACACCCTCTAGAATCCAGACAGCATCCTGGTGAATCTCCTCTGCACCCTCTCTAATCCAGGCAGCATCCTGGTGAATCTTATCTGCACCCTCTCTATTCCAGGCAGCATCCTGGTAAATCTCCTCTGGAACCTCCTTAATCCAAACAGCATTCTGGTAAATCTCCTCTGCACCCTCTCTAATCCAGGCAGCATCTTGGTGAATCTCCTCTGCACCCTCTCCAATCCAGACAGCATTCTGGTAAATCTCTGCACCCTCTCTAATCTAGAAGGCATCCTGGTGAATCTCCTCCACTCACAATCTAATACAGACAGCATCCTGGTCAATCTGCTCCACACCCTCTCTAATCCAGACAGCATATTGGTAAATATCTGCACGCTCTCTAATCCAGGCAGCATCCTGATGAATCTCATCTGCACCATCTCTAATCCAGGCAGCATCTTGGTGAATCTCCTCTGCACCCTCTCTAATCCAGGCAGCATCCTTGTAAATATCCTCTGTACCCTCTCTAATCCAGGCAGCATCCTGGTGAATCTCCTCTGCACCCTCTCTAATCCGGGAGGCATCCTGGTGAATCTCCTCTGCACCCTCTCTAATCCAGACAGTATCCTGGTAAATCTCCTCTGTACCCTCTCTAATCCAGACAGCATCCTGGTGAATCTCCTCTGCACCCTCTCTAATCCAGACAGTATCCTGGTAAATCTCCTCTGTACCCTCTCTAATCCGGGCGGTATCCTGATGAATCTCCTCTGAACCCTCTCTAACCCAGGCAGCATCCTGGCAAATATCTGCACAATCTCTAAATATGACAGCATCCTGGTGAATCTCCTCTACACCCTCTAGAATCCAGACAGCATCCTGGTGAATCTCATCTGCACCCTCTCTAATCCAGGCAGCATCCTGGTGAATCTCCTCTGCACCCTCTCCAATACAGTGAGCATCCTGGTGAATCTCCTCTGCACCCTCTCTATTCCAGGCAGCATCTTGCGAATCTCTGCACCCTCTCTAATCCAGTCAGCATCCTGGTAAATATCTGCACCCTCCCTAACCCAGGCAGCATCCTGGTGAATCTCCTCTGAGCCCGCTCTAATCCAGTCACCAATCTTGTAAATCTCTCTGCACACTCTCTAATCCAGGCAGCAACCTGGTAAATCTCCTCTGCACCCTCTCAAATCCAGGCAGCATCCTGGTAAATCTCCTCTGCACCCTCTCTAATCCAGACAGCATCCTGGTGAATCTCCTCTGCAACCTCTCTAATCCAGACAGCATCCTGGTAAATCTCCTCTGCATCCTCTCTGATCCAGGCAGGATCCTGGTGAAACTCCTCTGCACCCTCTCTAATCCAGGCAGCATCCTGGCAAATATCTGCACCCTCTCTTATCCAGGCAGCATCCTGGTGAATCTCCTCAGCACCCTCTCTAATCCAGGCAGCATCCTGGTGAATCTCCTCTGCATCCTCTCTAATCCAGGCAGCATCCTGGTGAATCCTCTACACCCTCTCTGATCCAGTCAAAATCCCGGTAAATCTCCTCTGCACCCTCCCTAAAACAGGCAGCATCCTGATGAATCTCATCTGCACCCTCTCTAATCCAGGCAGCATCCTGGTGAAACTCATCTGCACCCTCTCTATTCCAGGCAGCATCCTTGCGAATCTCTGCACCCTCCCTAACCCAGGCAGCATCCTGGTGAATCTCCTCCACACACACTCTAATCCAGGCAGCATCCTGGTCAATCTCCTCCACACCCTCTCTAATCCAGACAGCATGCTGGTAAATATCTGTACGCTCTCTAATCCAGACAGCATCCTGATGAATCTCATCTACACCATCTCTAATCCAGGCAGCATCCTGGTGAAACTAATCTGCACCCTCGCTAATCCAGGCAGTATCCTGGTGAATCTTCTGCACACCCACTCCAAACCAGACAGCATCCTGGTGAATCTCCTCCACACCCTCTCTAATCCAGACAGGATCCTGGTAAATCTCTGCACCCTCTCTAATCTAGACAGCATCCTGGCAAATATCTCTACACTCTCTAATCCAGACAGCATCCTGGTGAATCTCCTCTGTACCCTCTCTAATCCAGGCTGCATCCTGGTAAATCTCCTCTGCACCCTCTCTAATCCAGACAGCATCCTGGTGAATCTCCACTGCACCCACTCTAATCCAGGAGGCATCCTGGTGAATCTCCTCTGGATCCTCTCTAATCCAGGCAGCATCCTGGTAAATCTCCTCTGCAGCCTCTCTAATCCAGGCAGCATCCTGGAAAATCTCCTCTGCACCCTCTCCTATCCAGGCAGCATCCTGGTGAATCTCCTCTGCACACTCTATAATCTAGACAGCATCCTGGTAAATCTCTGCACCCTCTCTAATCTAGACAGCATCCTGGCAAATATCTGCACAATCTCTAATTATGACAGCATCCTGGTGAATCTCCTCTGCATCCTCTCTAATCCAGGGAGCATCTTGGTGAATCTCCTATGCACCCTCTCTAATCCAGGCAGCATCCTGGTGAATCTCCTCTACGCCCTCTAGAATCCAGGCAGCATCCTGGTGAATCTCCTCTGAACCCTCTCTAATCCAGGCAGCATCCTGGTGAATCTCCTCTGCACCCTCTCTAATCCAGGCAGCATCCTGGTGAATCTCCTCTGAACCCTCTCTAATCCAGGCAGCATCCTGGTGAATCTCCTCTGCACCCTCTCTAATCCAGGCAGCATCCTGGTGAATCTCCTCTACACCCTCTAGAATCCAGACAGCATCCTGGTGAATCTCCTCTGCACCCTCTCTAATCCAGGCAGCATCCTGGTGAATGTCCTCTGCACCCTCTCCAATACAGTGAGCATCCTGATGAATCTCCTCTGCACCCTCTCTAATCCAGACAGCATCCTTGCGAATCTCTGCACCCTCTCTAATCCAGTCAGCATCCTGGTAAATATCTGCACCCTCCCTAACCCAGGCAGCATCCTGGTGAATCTCCTCTGAGCCCGCTCTAATCCAGTCACCAATCTTGTAAATCTCTCTGCACACTCTCTAATCCCGGCAGCAACCTGGTAAATCTCCTCTGCACCCTCTCAAATCCAGGAAGCATCCTGGTAAATCTCCTCTGCACCCTGTCTAATCCAGACAGCATCCTGGTGAATCTCCTCTGCATCCTCTCTAATCCAGACAGCATCCTGGTAAATCTCCTCTGCATCCTCTCTGATCCAGGCAGGATCCTGGTGAAACTCCTCTGCACCCTCTCTAATCCAGGCAGCATCCTGGCAAATATCTGCACCCTCTCTTATCCAGGCAGCATCCTGGTGAATCTCCTCAGCACCCTCTCTAATCCAGGCAGCATCCTGGTGAATCTCCTCTGCATCCTCTCTAATCCAGGCAGCATCCTGGTGAATCCTCTACACCCTCTCTGATCCAGTCAAAATCCCGGTAAATCTCCTCTGCACCCTCCCTAAAACAGGCAGCATCCTGATGAATCTCATCTGCACCCTCTCTAATCCAGGCAGCATCCTGGTGAAACTCATCTGCACCCTCTCTATTCCAGGCAGCATCCTTGCGAATCTCTGCACCCTCCCTAACCCAGGCAGCATCCTGGTGAATCTCCTCCACACACACTCTAATCCAGGCAGCATCCTGGTAAATCTCCTCTGCACCCTCTCTAATCCAGACAGCATCCTGGTGAATCTCCTCTGCAACCTCTCTAATCCAGACAGCATCCTGGTAAATCTCCTCTGCATCCTCTCTGATCCAGGCAGGATCCTGGTGAAACTCCTCTGCACCCTCTCTAATCCAGGCAGCATCCTGGCAAATATCTGCACCCTCTCTTATCCAGGCAGCATCCTGGTGAATCTCCTCAGCACCCTCTCTAATCCAGGCAGCATCCTGGTGAATCTCCTCTGCATCCTCTCTAAACCAGACAGCATCCTGTTGAATCTCCTCTGCACCCTCTCTAATCCAGGCAGCATCCTGGTGAATCTCCAGTGCACCCTCTCTAATCCAGGCAGCATCCTGGTGAATCTCCTCTGCACCCTCCCTAATCCAGGCAGCATCCTGGTGAATCTCCTCTGCACCCTCTCTAATCCAGACAGCATCCTGGTGAATCTCCTCTGCACCCTCTCTAATCCAGACAGCATCCTGGTGAATCTCCTCTGCACCCTCTCTAATCCAGGCAGTATCCTGGTGAAACTCATCTGCACCCTCTCCAATACAATAAGCATCCTGGTGAATCTCCTCTGCACCCTCTCTATTCCAGGCAGCATCCTTGCGAATCTATGCACCCTCTCTAATCCAGACAGCTTCCTGGCAAATATCTGCACCCTCTCTTATCCAGGCAGCATCCTGGTGAATCTCCTCTGCATCCTCTCTAATCCAGGCAGTATCTTGGTGAATCTCCTCTACACCCTCTAGAATCCAGACAGCATCCTGGTGAATCTCCTCTGCACCCTCTCTAATCCAGGCAGCATCCTGGTGAATCTCATCTGCACCCTCTCTATTCCAGGCAGCATCCTGGTAAATCTCCTCTGGAACCTCCTTAATCCAAACAGCATTCTGGTAAATCTCCTCTGCACCCTCTCTAATCCAGGCAGCATCTTGGTGAATCTCCTCTGCACCCTCTCCAATCCAGACAGCATTCTGGTAAATCTCTGCACCCTCTCTAATCTAGAAGGCATCCTGGTGAATCTCCTCCACTCACAATCTAATACAGACAGCATCCTGGTCAATCTGCTCCACACCCTCTCTAATCCAGACAGCATATTGGTAAATATCTGCACGCTCTCTAATCCAGGCAGCATCCTGATGAATCTCATCTGCACCATCTCTAATCCAGGCAGCATCTTGGTGAATCTCCTCTGCACCCTCTCTAATCCAGGCAGCATCCTTGTAAATATCCTCTGTACCCTCTCTAATCCAGGCAGCATCCTGGTGAATCTCCTCTGCACCCTCTCTAATCCGGGAGGCATCCTGGTGAATCTCCTCTGCACCCTCTCTAATCCAGACAGTATCCTGGTAAATCTCCTCTGTACCCTCTCTAATCCAGACAGCATCCTGGTGAATCTCCTCTGCACCCTCTCTAATCCAGACAGTATCCTGGTAAATCTCCTCTGTACCCTCTCTAATCCGGGCGGTATCCTGATGAATCTCCTCTGAACCCTCTCTAACCCAGGCAGCATCCTGGCAAATATCTGCACAATCTCTAAATATGACAGCATCCTGGTGAATCTCCTCTACACCCTCTAGAATCCAGACAGCATCCTGGTGAATCTCATCTGCACCCTCTCTAATCCAGGCAGCATCCTGGTGAATCTCCTCTGCACCCTCTCCAATACAGTGAGCATCCTGGTGAATCTCCTCTGCACCCTCTCTATTCCAGGCAGCATCTTGCGAATCTCTGCACCCTCTCTAATCCAGTCAGCATCCTGGTAAATATCTGCACCCTCCCTAACCCAGGCAGCATCCTGGTGAATCTCCTCTGAGCCCGCTCTAATCCAGTCACCAATCTTGTAAATCTCTCTGCACACTCTCTAATCCAGGCAGCAACCTGGTAAATCTCCTCTGCACCCTCTCAAATCCAGGCAGCATCCTGGTAAATCTCCTCTGCACCCTCTCTAATCCAGACAGCATCCTGGTGAATCTCCTCTGCAACCTCTCTAATCCAGACAGCATCCTGGTAAATCTCCTCTGCATCCTCTCTGATCCAGGCAGGATCCTGGTGAAACTCCTCTGCACCCTCTCTAATCCAGGCAGCATCCTGGCAAATATCTGCACCCTCTCTTATCCAGGCAGCATCCTGGTGAATCTCCTCAGCACCCTCTCTAATCCAGGCAGCATCCTGGTGAATATCCTCTGCATCCTCTCTAATCCAGGCAGCATCCTGGTGAATCCTCTACACCCTCTCTGATCCAGTCAAAATCCCGGTAAATCTCCTCTGCACCCTCCCTAAAACAGGCAGCATCCTGATGAATCTCATCTGCACCCTCTCTAATCTAGGCAGCATCCTGGTGAAACTCATCTGCACCCTCTCTATTCCAGGCAGCATCCTTGCGAATCTCTGCACCCTCCCTAACCCAGGCAGCATCCTGGTGAATCTCCTCCACACACACTCTAATCCAGGCAGCATCCTGGTCAATCTCCTCCACACCCTCTCTAATCCAGACAGCATGCTGGTAAATATCTGTACGCTCTCTAATCCAGACAGCATCCTGATGAATCTCATCTACACCATCTCTAATCCAGGCAGCATCCTGGTGAAACTAATCTGCACCCTCGCTAATCCAGGCAGTATCCTGGTGAATCTTCTGCACACCCACTCCAAACCAGACAGCATCCTGGTGAATCTCCTCTGAGCCCGCTCTAATCCAGTCACCAATCTTGTAAATCTCTCTGCACACTCTCTAATCCCGGCAGCAACCTGGTAAATCTCCTCTGCACCCTCTCAAATCCAGGAAGCATCCTGGTAAATCTCCTCTGCACCCTGTCTAATCCAGACAGCATCCTGGTGAATCTCCTCTGCATCCTCTCTGATCCAGGCAGGATCCTGGTGAAACTCCTCTGCACCCTCTCTAATCCAGGCAGCATCCTGGCAAATATCTGCACCCTCTCTTATCCAGGCAGCATCCTGGTGAATCTCCTCAGCACCCTCTCTAATCCAGGCAGCATCCTGGTGAATCTCCTCTGCATCCTCTCTAATCCAGGCAGCATCCTGGTGAATCCTCTACACCCTCTCTGATCCAGTCAAAATCCCGGTAAATCTCCTCTGCACCCTCCCTAAAACAGGCAGCATCCTGGTGAATCTCCTCTGGAAACTCCTTAATTAAAACAGCATTCTGGTAAATCTCCTCTGGAACCTCCTTAATTCAAACAGCATTCTGGTAAATCTCCTCTGGAACCTCCTTAATTCAAACAGCATTCTGGTAAATCTCCTCTGGAAACTCCTTAATCCAAACAGCATTCTGGTAAATCTCCTCGGCACCCTCTCTAATCCGGGCAGCATCCTGGTGAATCTCCTGTGCACCCTCTCTAATCCAGGCAGCATCCTGATGAATCTCATCTGCACCCTCTCTAATCCAGGCAGCATCCTGGTGAAACTCATCTGCACACTCTCTAATCCAGGCAGTATCCTGGTGAAACTCATCCGCACCCTCTCTATTCCAGGCAGCATCCTTGCAAATCTCTGCACCCTCTCTAATCCAGACAGCATCCTGGTAAATATCTGCACCCTCCCTAACCCAGGCAGCATCCTGGTGAATCTCATCTGCACCCTCTCTAATCCAGGCAGCATCCTGGTGAAACTCATCTGCACGCTCTCTAATCCAGACAGCATCCTGATGAATCTCATCTACACCATCTCTAATCCAGGCAGCATCCTGGTGAAACTTATCTGCACCCTCGCTAATCCAGGCAGTATCCTGGTGAATCTCCTGCACACCCACTCCAAACCAGACAGCATCCTGGTGAATCTCTTCTGCACCCCCTCTAATCCAGGCAGCATCCTGGTGAATCTCCTCCACACCCTCTCTAATACAGACAGGATCCTGGTAAATCTCTGCACCCTCTCTAATCTAGACAGCATCCTGGCAAATATCTCTACACTCTCTAATCCAGACAGCATCCTGGTGAATCTCCTCTGTACCCTCTCTAATCCAGGCTGCATCCTGGTAAATCTCCTCTGCACCCTCTCTAATCCAGACAGCATCCTGGTGAATCTCCTCTGCACCCTCTCTCATACAGACAGCATCCTGGTGAATCTCCTCTGCACCCTCTCTCATACAGACAGCATCCTGGTGAATCTCCTCTGCACACTCTCTAATCCAGGCAGCATCTTGGTGAATCTCCTCTGCATCCTCTCAAATCCAGGCAGCATCCTGGTGAATCTCCTCTGCATCCTCTCTAATCCAGACAGCATCCTGGTGAATCTCCTCTGCACCCTCTCTAATCCAGACAGCATCCTGGTGAATCTCCTCTGCACCCTCTCTAATCCAGGCAGCATCCTGGTGAATCTCCTCTGCACCCTCTCTAATCCAGGCAGCATCCTGGTGAATCTCCTCTGCACCCTCTCTAATCCAGGCAGCATCCTGGTGAATCTCCTCTGCATCCTCTCAAATCCAGGCAGCATCCTGGTGAATCTCCTCTGCACCCTCTCTAATCCAGGCAGCATCCTGGTGAATCTCCTCTGCACCCTCTCTAATCCAGGCAGCATCCTGGTGAATCTCCTCTGTACCCTCTCTAATCCAGGCAGCATCCTGGTGAATCTCCTCTGCACCCTCTCTAATCCAGACAGCATTCTGGTAAATCTCTGCACCCTCTCTAATCCAGACAGCATCCTGGTGAAACTCCTCTGCACCCTCTCTAATCCAGGCAGCATCCTGGTGAATCTCCTCTGCACCTTCTCTTATCCAGTCAGCATCCTGGTGAATCTCCTCTGCACACTCTCTAACCCAGACAGCATCCTGGTAAATTTCCTCTGCACCCTCTCTATTCCAGACAGCATCCTGGTTAATCTACTCTGCACCCCCTCTAATCCAGGCAGCATCCTGGTGAATCTCCTCCACACCCTCTCTAATCCAGACAGCATCCTGGTTAAACTCATCTGCACCCTCTCTAATACAGTAAGCATCCTGGTGAATCTCCTCTGCACCCTCTCTTATCCAGGCAGCATCCTTGCGAATCTCTGCACCCTCTCTAATTCAGACAGCATCCTGGTAAATATCTGCACCCTCCCTAACCCAGGCAGCATCCTGGTGAATCTCCTCTGCACCCTCTCTAATCCAGACAGCATCCTGGTGAATCTCCTCTGCACCCTCTCTATTCCAGGCAGCATCCTTGCGAATCTCTGCACCCTCTCTAATTCAGACAGCATCCTGGTAAATATCTGCACCCTCCCTAACCCAGGCAGCATCCTGGTGAATCTCCTCTGCACCCTCTCTAATCCAGTCACCAATCTTGTAAATTCCTCTGCACACTCTCTAATCCAGGGAGCATCCTGGTGAATCTCCTCTGCACCCTCTCTAATCCAGACAGCATCCTGGTGAATCTCCACTGCACCCTCTCTAATCCAGGCAGCATCCTGGTGAATCTCCTCTGCACCATCTCTAATCCAGGCAGCATCCTGGTAAATCTCCTCTGCACCTTCTCTAATCCAGCCAGCATCCTGGTGAATCTCCTCTGCACCCCTATGAATCATCCTGGTGAATCTCCTCTGCAACCTCTCTAATCCAGGCAGCATCCTGGCGAATCTCCTCTGCACCCTCTCACATCCAGACAGCATCCTGGTGAAACTCCTCTGCACCCTCTCTAATCCAGGCAGCATCCTGGTGAATCTCCTCTGCACCTTCTCTTATCCAGGCAGCATCCTGGTGAATCTCCTCTGCACCCTCTGTAATCCAGACAGCATCCTGGTAAATCTCTGCACCCTCTCTAATCTAGACAGCATCCTGGTAAATCTCTGCACCCTCTCTAATCTAGACAGCATCCTGGCAAATATCTGCACACTCTCTAATCCAGACAGCATCCTGGTAAATCTCCTCTGCACCCTCTCTAATCCAGAATGCATCCTGGTTAATCTACTCTGCACCCCCTCTAATCCAGGCAGCATCCTGGTGAATCTCCTCCACACCCTCTCTAATCCAGACAGCATGCTGGTAAATATCTGCACGCACTCTAATCCAGGCAGCATCCTGGTGAAACTCATCTGCACCCTTTCTAATACAGTAAGCATCCTGGTGAATCTCCTCTGCACCCTCTCTATTCCAGGCAGCATCCTTGCGAATCTCTGCACCCTCTCTAATTCAGACAGCATCCTGGTAAATATCTGCACCCTCCCTAAACCAGGCAGCATCCTGGTGAATCTCCTCTGCACCCGCTCTAATCCAGTCACCAATCTTGTAAATTCCTCTGCACACTCTCTAATCCAGGGAGCATCCTGGTGAATCTCCTCTGCACCCTCTCTAATCCAGACAGCATCCTGGTGAATCTCCACTGCACCCACTCTAATCGAGGCAGCATCCTGGTGAATCTCCTCTGCACCCTCTCTAATCCAGGCAGCATTCTGGTGAATCTCCTCTGCACCCTCTCTAATCCAGACAACATCCTGGTAAATCTCCTCTGCATCCTCTCTGATCCAGGCAGCATCCTGGTAAATCTCCTCTGCACCTTCTCTAATCCAGCCAGCTTCCTGGTGAATCTCCTCTGCACCCCTAGGAATCATCCTGGTGAATCTCCTCTGCAACCTCTCTAATCCAGGCAGCATCCTGGCGAATCTCCTCTGCACCCTCTCTAATCCAGGCAGCATCCTGGTGAATCTCCTCTGCACCTTCTCCTATCCAGGCAGCATCCTGGTGAATCTCCTCTGCACCCTCTGTAATCCAGACAGCATCCTGGTAAATCTCTGCACCCTCTCTAATCCAGACAGCATCCTGGTGAATCTACTCTGCACCCCCTCTAATCCAGACAGCATCCTGGTGAAACTCCTCTGCACACTCTCTAATCCAGGCAGCATCTTCGTGAATCTCCTCTGCATCCTCTCAAATCCAGGCAGCATCCTGGTGAATCTCCTCTGCATCCTCTCTAATCCAGACAGCATCCTGGTGAATCTCCTCTGCACCCTCTCTAATCCAGGCAGCATCCTGGTGAATATCCTCTGCACCCTCTCTAATCCAGGCAGCATCCTGGTGAATCTCCTCTGTACCCTCTCTAATCCAGGCAGCATCCTGGTGAATCTCCTCTGCACCCTCTCTAATCCAGACAGCATTCTGGTAAATCTCTGCACCCTCTCTAATCCAGACAGCATCCTGGTGAAACTCCTCTGCACCCTCTCTAATCCAGGCCGCATCCTGGTGAATCTCCTCTGCACCTTCTCTTATCCAGGCAGCATCCTGGTGAATCTCCTCTGCACACTCTCTAATCCAGACAGCATCCTGGTAAATTTCCTCTGCACCCTCTCTATTCCAGACAGCATCCTGGTTAATCTACTCTGCACCCCCTCTAATCCAGGCAACATCCTGGTGAATCTCGTCCACACCCTCTCTAATCCAGGCAGCATCCTGGTTAAACTCATCTGCACCCTCTCTAATACAGTAAGCATCCTGGTGAATCTCCTCTGCACCCTCTCTATTCCAGGCAGCATCCTTGCGAATCTCTGCACCCTCTCTAATTCAGACAGCATCCTGGTAAATATCTGCACCCTCCCTAACCCAGGCAGCATCCTGGTGAATCTCCTCTGCACCCTCTCTAATCCAGTCACCAATCTTGTAAATTCCTCTGCACACTCTCTAATCCAGGGAGCATCCTGGTGAATCTCCTCTGCACCCTCTCTAATCCAGACAGCATCCTGGTGAATCTCCACTGCACCCTCTCTAATCCAGGCAGCATCCTGGTGAATCTCCTCTGCACCCTCTCTAATCCAGGCAGCATCCTGGTAAATCTCCTCTGCACCTTCTCTAATCCAGCCAGCATCCTGGTGAATCTCCTCTGCACCCCTATGAATCATCCTGGTGAATCTCCTCTGCAACCTCTCTAATCCAGGCAGCATCCTGGCGAATCTCCTCTGCACCCTCTCTCATCCAGACAGCATCCTGGTGAAACTCCTCTGCACCCTCTCTAATCCAGGCAGCATCCTTGTGAATCTCCTCTGCACCTTCTCTAATCCAGCCAGCTTCCTGGTGAATCTCCTCTGCACCCCTAGGAATCATCCTGGTGAATCTCCTCTGCAACCTCTCTAATCCAGGCAGCATCCTGGCGAATCTCCTCTGCACCCTCTCTAATCCAGGCAGCATCCTGGTGAATCTCCTCTGCACCTTCTCTTATCCAGGCAGCATCCTGGTGAATCTCCTCTGCACCCTCTGTAATCCAGACAGCATCCTGGTAAATCTCTGCACCCTCTCTAATCCAGACAGCATCCTGGTGAATCTACTCTGCACCCCCTCTAATCCAGACAGCATCCTGGTGAAACTCCTCTGCACACTCTCTAATCCAGGCAGCATCTTCGTGAATCTCCTCTGCATCCTCTCAAATCCAGGCAGCATCCTGGTGAATCTCCTCTGCATCCTCTCTAATCCAGACAGCATCCTGGTGAATCTCCTCTGCACCCTCTCTAATCCAGGCAGCATCCTGGTGAATCTCCTCTGCACCCTCTCTAATCCTGGCAGCATCCTGGTGAATCTCCTCTGTACCCTCTCTAATCCAGGCAGCATCCTGGTGAATCTCCTCTGCACCCTCTCTAATCCAGACAGCATCCTGGTTAATCTCCTCTGCACACTCTCTAATCCAGACAGCATCCTGGTGAATCACCTCTGCACCTTCTCTTATCCAGGCTGCATCCTGGTGAATCTCCTCCACACCCCCTCTAATCCAGACAGCATGCTGGTAAATATCTGCACGCACTCTAATCCAGGCAGCATCCTGATGAATCTCCTCTGCACCCTCTCTAATCCAGGCAGCATCCTGGTTAAACTCATCTGCACCCTCTCTAATACAGTAAGCATCCTGGTGAATCTCCTCTGCACCCTCTCTATTCCAGGCAGCATCCTTGCGAATCTCTGCACCCTCTCTAATTCAGACAGCATCCTGGTAAATATCTGCACCCTCCCTAACACAGGCAGCATCCTGGTGAATCTCCTCTGCACCCTCTCTAATCCAGACAGCATCCTGGTGAATCTCCACTGCACCCTCTCTAATCCAGGCAGCATCCTGGTGAATCTCCTCTGCACCCTCTCTAATCCAGGCAGCATCCTGGTAAATCTCCTCTGCACCTTCTCTAATCCAGCCAGCATCCTGGTGAATCTCCTCTGCACCCCTATGAATCATCCTGGTGAATCTCCTCTGCAACCTCTCTAATCCAGGCAGCATCCTGGCGAATCTCCTCTGCACCCTCTCTCATCCAGACAGCATCCTGGTGAATCTCCTCTGCACCCTCTCTAATCCAGGCAGCATCCTGGTGAATCTCCTCTGCACCTTCTCTTATCCAGGCAGCATCCTGGTGAATCTCCTCTGCACCCTCTGTAATCCAGACAGCATCCTGGTAAATCTCTGCACCCTCTCTAATCCAGACAGCATCCTGGTGAATCTCCTCCACACCCTCTATAATCCAGACAGCATACTGGTAAATCTCTGCACCCTCTCTAATCTAGACAGCATCCTGGCAAATATCTGCACACTCTCTAATCCAGACAGCATCCTGGTAAATCTCCTCTGCACCCTCTCTAATCCAGAATGCATCCTGGTGAATCTCCTCTGCACCCCCTCTAATCCAGGCAGCATCCTGATGAATCTCCTCTGCACCCTCTCTAATCCAGTCAGCATCCTGGTGAAACTCATCTGCACCCTCTCTAATACAGTAAGCATCCTGGTGAATCTCCTCTGCACCCGCTCTAATCCAGTCACCAATCTTGTAAATTCCTCTGCACACTCTCTAATCCAGGGAGCATCCTGGTGAATCTCCTCTGCACCCTCTGTAATCCAGACAGCATCCTGGTAAATCTCTGCACCCTCTCTAATCCAGCCAGCTTCCTGGTGAATCTCCTCTGCACCCCTAGGAATCATCCTGGTGAATCTCCTCTGCACCCTCTCTCATCCAGACAGCATCCTGGTGAAACTCCTCTGCACCCTCTCTAATCCAGGCAGCATCCTGGTGAATCTCCTCTGCACCTTCTCTTATCCAGGCAGCATCCTGGTGAATCTCCTCTGCACCCTCTGTAATCCAGACAGCATCCTGGTAAATATCTGCACCCTCCCTAACCCAGGCAGCATCCTGGTGAATCTCCTCTGCACCCTCTCTAATCCAGGCAGCATCCTGGTGAATCTCCTCTGCACACTCTCTAATCCAGGGAGCATCCTGGTGAATCTCCTCTGCACCCTCTCTAATCCAGACAGCATCCTGGTGAATCTCCACTGCACCCTCTCTAATCCAGGCAGCATCCTGGTGAATCTCCTCTGCACCATCTCTAATCCAGGCAGCATCCTGGTAAATCTCCTCTGCACCTTCTCTAATCCAGCCAGCATCCTGGTGAATCTCCTCTGCACCCCTATGAATCATCCTGGTGAATCTCCTCTGCACCCTCTCTAATCCAGGCAGCATCCTGGTGAATCTTCTCTGCACCTTCTCTTATCCAGGCAGCATCCTGGTGAATCTCCTCTGCACCCTCTGTAATCCAGACAGCATCCTGGTAAATCTCTGCACCCTCTCTAATCCAGCCAGCTTCCTGGTGAATCTCCTCTGCACCCCTAGGAATCATCCTGGTGAATCTCCTCTGCACCCTCTCTCATCCAGACAGCATCCTGGTGAAACTCCTCTGCACCCTCTCTAATCCAGGCAGCATCCTGGTGAATCTCCTCTGCACCTTCTCTTATCCAGGCAGCATCCTGGTGAATCTCCTCTGCACCCTCTGTAATCCAGACAGCATCCTGGTAAATATCTGCACCCTCCCTAACCCAGGCAGCATCCTGGTGAATCTCCTCTGCACCCTCTCTAATCCAGGCAGCATCCTGGTGAATCTCCTCTGCACACTCTCTAATCCAGGGAGCATCCTGGTGAATCTCCTCTGCACCCTCTCTAATCCAGACAGCATCCTGGTGAATCTCCACTGCACCCTCTCTAATCCAGGCAGCATCCTGGTGAATCTCCTCTGCACCATCTCTAATCCAGGCAGCATCCTGGTAAATCTCCTCTGCACCTTCTCTAATCCAGCCAGCATCCTGGTGAATCTCCTCTGCACCCCTATGAATCATCCTGGTGAATCTCCTCTGCACCCTCTCTAATCCAGGCAGCATCCTGGTGAATCTTCTCTGCACCTTCTCTTATCCAGGCAGCATCCTGGTGAATCTCCTCTGCACCCTCTGTAATCCAGACAGCATCCTGGTAA
Organism: Hemitrygon akajei; assembly: GCF_048418815.1. NCBI lineage: Eukaryota > Metazoa > Chordata > Chondrichthyes > Myliobatiformes > Dasyatidae > Hemitrygon > Hemitrygon akajei. The sequence goes on from NC_133151.1 coordinate 42,071,281, forward strand.
ATCTCTGCACCCTCTCTAAACCAGCCAGCTTCCTGGTGAATCTCCTCTGCACCCCTAGGAATCATCCTGGTGAATCTCCTCTGCACCCTCTCTCATCCAGACAGCATCCTGGTGAAACTCCTCTGCACCCTCTCTAATCCAGGCAGCATCCTGGTGAATCTCCTCTGCACCTTCTCTTATCCAGGCAGCATCCTGGTGAATCTCCTCTGCACCCTCTGTAATCCAGACAGCATCCTGGTAAATATCTGCATGCTCCCTAACCCAGGCAGCATCCTGGTGAATCTCCTCTGCACCCTCTCTAATCCAGGCAGCATCCTGGTGAATCTCCTCTGCACACTCTCTAATCCAGGGAGCATCCTGGTGAATCTCCTCTGCACCCTCTCTAATCCAGACAGCATCCTGGTAAATATCTGCACCCTCCCTAACCCAGGCAGCATCCTGGTGAATCTCCTCTGCACCCTCTCTAATCCAGGCAGCATCCTGGTGAATCTCCTCTGCACACTCTCTAATCCAGGGAGCATCCTGGTGAATTTCCTCTGCACCCTCTCTAATCCAGACAGCATCCTGGTGAATCTCCACTGCACCCTCTCTAATCCAGGCAGCATCCTGGTGAATCTCCTCTGCACCATCTCTAATCCAGGCAGCATCCTGGTAAATCTCCTCTGCACCTTCTCTAATCCAGCCAGCATCCTGGTGAATCTCCTCTGCACCCCTATGAATCATCCTGGTGAATCTCCTCTGCACCCTCTCTAATCCAGGCAGCATCCTGGTGAATCTTCTCTGCACCTTCTCTTATCCAGGCAGCATCCTGGTGAATCTCCTCTGCACCCTCTGTAATCCAGACAGCATCCTGGTAAATCTCTGCACCCTCTCTAATCCAGCCAGCTTCCTGGTGAATCTCCTCTGCACCCCTAGGAATCATCCTGGTGAATCTCCTCTGCACCCTCTCTCATCCAGACAGCATCCTGGTGAATCTACTCCACACCCTCTCTAATCCAGGCAGCATCCTGGTGAAACTCATCTGCACACTCTCTAATCCAGGCAGTATCCTGGTGAAACTCATCTGCACCCTCTCTATTCCAGGCAGCATCCTTGCGAATCTCTGCACCCTCTCTAATCCAGACAGCATCCTGGTAAATATCTGCACCCTCCCTAACCCAGGCAGCATCCTGGTGAATCTCCTCCACACCCTCTCTAATCCAGACAGCATGCTGGTAAATATCTGCACGCTCTCTAATCCAGACAGCATCCTGATGAATCTCATCTACACCAACTCTAATCCAGGCAGCATCCTGGTGAAACTAATCTGCACCCTCGCTAATCCAGGCAGTATCCTGGTGAATCTCCTGCACACCCACTCCAAACCAGACAGCATCCTGGTGAATCTCTTCTGCACCCCCTCTAATCCAGGCAGCATCCTGGTGAATCTCCTCCACACCCTCTCTAATACAGACAGGATCCTGGTAAATCTCTGCACCCTCTCTAATCTAGACAGCATCCTGGCAAATATCTCTACACTCTCTAATCCAGACAGCATCCTGGTGAATCTCCTCTGTACCCTCTCTAATCCAGGCTGCATCCTGGTAAATCTCCTCTGCACCCTCTCTAATCCAGACAGCATCCTGGTGAATCTCCTCTGCACCCTCTCTCATACAGACAGCATCCTGGTGAATCTCCTCTGCACCCTCTCTCATACAGACAGCATCCTGGTGAATCTCCTCTGCACACTCTCTAATCCAGGCAGCATCTTGGTGAATCTCCTCTGCATCCTCTCAAATCCAGGCAGCATCCTGGTGAATCTCCTCTGCATCCTCTCTAATCCAGACAGCATCCTGGTGAATCTCCTCTGCACCCTCTCTAATCCAGGCAGCATCCAGGTGAATCTCCTCTGCACCCTCTCTAATCCAGGCAGCATCCTGGTGAATCTCCTCTGTACCCTCTCTAATCCAGGCAGCATCCTGGTGAATCTCCTCTGCACCCTCTCTAATCCAGACAGCATCCTGGTTAATCTCCTCTGCACACTCTCTAATCCAGACAGCATCCTGGTGAATCACCTCTGCACCTTCTCTTATCCAGGCTGCATCCTGGTGAATCTCCTCCACACCCCCTCTAATCCAGACAGCATGCTGGTAAATATCTGCACGCACTCTAATCCAGGCAGCATCCTGATGAATCTCCTCTGCACCCTCTCTAATCCAGGCAGCATCCTGGTTAAACTCATCTGCACCCTCTCTAATACAGTAAGCATCCTGGTGAATCTCCTCTGCACCCTCTCTATTCCAGGCAGCATCCTTGCGAATCTCTGCACCCTCTCTAATTCAGACAGCATCCTGGTAAATATCTGCACCCTCCCTAACCCAGGCAGCATCCTGGTGAATCTCCTCTGCACCCTCTCTAATCCAGACAGCATCCTGGTGAATCTCCACTGCACCCTCTCTAATCCAGGCAGCATCCTGGTGAATCTCCTCTGCACCCTCTCTAATCCAGGCAGCATCCTGGTAAATCTCCTCTGCACCTTCTCTAATCCAGCCAGCATCCTGGTGAATCTCCTCTGCACCCCTATGAATCATCCTGGTGAATCTCCTCTGCAACCTCTCTAATCCAGGCAGCATCCTGGCGAATCTCCTCTGCACCCTCTCTCATCCAGACAGCATCCTGGTGAATCTCCTCTGCACCCCCTCTAATCCAGGCAGCATCCTGGTGAATCTCCTCTGCACCTTCTCTTATCCAGGCAGCATCCTGGTGAATCTCCTCTGCACCCTCTGTAATCCAGACAGCATCCTGGTAAATCTCTGCACCCTCTCTAATCCAGACAGCATCCTGGTGAATCTCCTCCACACCCTCTATAATCCAGACAGCATACTGGTAAATCTCTGCACCCTCTCTAATCTAGACAGCATCCTGGCAAATATCTGCACACTCTCTAATCCAGACAGCATCCTGGTAAATCTCCTCTGCACCCTCTCTAATCCAGAATGCATCCTGGTGAATCTCCTCTGCACCCCCTCTAATCCAGGCAGCATCCTGATGAATCTCCTCTGCACCCTCTCTAATCCAGTCAGCATCCTGGTGAAACTCATCTGCACCCTCTCTAATACAGTAAGCATCCTGGTGAATCTCCTCTGCACCCGCTCTAATCCAGTCACCAATCTTGTAAATTCCTCTGCACACTCTCTAATCCAGGGAGCATCCTGGTGAATCTCCTCTGCACCCTCTGTAATCCAGACAGCATCCTGGTAAATCTCTGCACCCTCTCTAATCCAGCCAGCTTCCTGGTGAATCTCCTCTGCACCCCTAGGAATCATCCTGGTGAATCTCCTCTGCACCCTCTCTCATCCAGACAGCATCCTGGTGAAACTCCTCTGCACCCTCTCTAATCCAGGCAGCATCCTGGTGAATCTCCTCTGCACCTTCTCTTATCCAGGCAGCATCCTGGTGAATCTCCTCTGCACCCTCTGTAATCCAGACAGCATCCTGGTAAATATCTGCACCCTCCCTAACCCAGGCAGCATCCTGGTGAATCTCCTCTGCACCCTCTCTAATCCAGGCAGCATCCTGGTGAATCTCCTCTGCACACTCTCTAATCCAGGGAGCATCCTGGTGAATCTCCTCTGCACCCTCTCTAATCCAGACAGCATCCTGGTGAATCTCCACTGCACCCTCTCTAATCCAGGCAGCACCCTGGTGAATCTCCTCTGCACCATCTCTAATCCAGGCAGCATCCTGGTAAATCTCCTCTGCACCTTCTCTAATCCAGCCAGCATCCTGGTGAATCTCCTCTGCACCCCTATGAATCATCCTGGTGAATCTCCTCTGCACCCTCTCTAATCCAGGCAGCATCCTGGTGAATCTTCTCTGCACCTTCTCTTATCCAGGCAGCATCCTGGTGAATCTCCTCTGCACCCTCTGTAATCCAGACAGCATCCTGGTAAATCTCTGCACCCTCTCTAATCCAGCCAGCTTCCTGGTGAATCTCCTCTGCACCCCTAGGAATCATCCTGGTGAATCTCCTCTGCACCCTCTCTCATCCAGACAGCATCCTGGTGAAACTCCTCTGCACCCTCTCTAATCCAGGCAGCATCCTGGTGAATCTCCTCTGCACCTTCTCTTATCCAGGCAGCATCCTGGTGAATCTCCTCTGCACCCTCTGTAATCCAGACAGCATCCTGGTAAATATCTGCACCCTCCCTAACCCAGGCAGCATCCTGGTGAATCTCCTCTGCACCCTCTCTAATCCAGGCAGCATCCTGGTGAATCTCCTCTGCACACTCTCTAATCCAGGGAGCATCCTGGTGAATCTCCTCTGCACCCTCTCTAATCCAGACAGCATCCTGGTGAATCTCCACTGCACCCTCTCTAATCCAGGCAGCATCCTGGTGAATCTCCTCTGCACCATCTCTAATCCAGGCAGCATCCTGGTAAATCTCCTCTGCACCTTCTCTAATCCAGCCAGCATCCTGGTGAATCTCCTCTGCACCCCTATGAATCATCCTGGTGAATCTCCTCTGCACCCTCTCTAATCCAGGCAGCATCCTGGTGAATCTTCTCTGCACCTTCTCTTATCCAGGCAGCATCCTGGTGAATCTCCTCTGCACCCTCTGTAATCCAGACAGCATCCTGGTAAATCTCTGCACCCTCTCTAATCCAGCCAGCTTCCTGGTGAATCTCCTCTGCACCCCTAGGAATCATCCTGGTGAATCTCCTCTGCACCCTCTCTCATCCAGACAGCATCCTGGTGAAACTCCTCTGCACCCTCTCTAATACAGGCAGCATCCTGGTGAATCTCCTCTGCACCTTCTCTTATCCAGGCAGCATCCTGGTGAATCTCCTCTGCACCCTCTGTAATCCAGACAGCATCCTGGTAAATATCTGCATGCTCCCTAACCCAGGCAGCATCCTGGTGAATCTCCTCTGCACCCTCTCTAATCCAGGCAGCATCCTGGTGAATCTCCTCTGCACACTCTCTAATCCAGGGAGCATCCTGGTGAATCTCCTCTGCACCCTCTCTAATCCAGACAGCATCCTGGTAAATATCTGCACCCTCCCTAACCCAGGCAGCATCCTGGTGAATCTCCTCTGCACCCTCTCTAATCCAGGCAGCATCCTGGTGAATCTCCTCTGCACACTCTCTAATCCAGGGAGCATCCTGGTGAATTTCCTCTGCACCCTCTCTAATCCAGACAGCATCCTGGTGAATCTCCACTGCACCCTCTCTAATCCAGGCAGCATCCTGGTGAATCTCCTCTGCACCATCTCTAATCCAGGCAGCATCCTGGTAAATCTCCTCTGCACCTTCTCTAATCCAGCCAGCATCCTGGTGAATCTCCTCTGCACCCCTATGAATCATCCTAGTGAATCTCCTCTGCACCCTCTCTAATCCAGGCAGCATCCTGGTGAATCTTCTCTGCACCTTCTCTTATCCAGGCAGCATCCTGGTGAATCTCCTCTGCACCCTCTGTAATCCAGACAGCATCCTGGTAAATCTCTGCACCCTCTCTAATCCAGCCAGCTTCCTGGTGAATCTCCTCTGCACCCCTAGGAATCATCCTGGTGAATCTCCTCTGCACCCTCTCTCATCCAGACAGCATCCTGGTGAATCTACTCCACACCCTCTCTAATCCAGGCAGCATCCTGGTGAAACTCATCTGCACACTCTCTAATCCAGGCAGTATCCTGGTGAAACTCATCTGCACCCTCTCTATTCCAGGCAGCATCCTTGCGAATCTCTGCACCCTCTCTAATCCAGACAGCATCCTGGTAAATATCTGCACCCTCCCTAACCCAGGCAGCATCCTGGTGAATCTCCTCCACACCCTCTCTAATCCAGACAGCATGCTGGTAAATATCTGCACGCTCTCTAATCCAGACAGCATCCTGATGAATCTCATCTACACCAACTCTAATCCAGGCAGCATCCTGGTGAAACTAATCTGCACCCTCGCTAATCCAGGCAGTATCCTGGTGAATCTCCTGCACACCCACTCCAAACCAGACAGCATCCTGGTGAATCTCTTCTGCACCCCCTCTAATCCAGGCAGCATCCTGGTGAATCTCCTCCACACCCTCTCTAATACAGACAGGATCCTGGTAAATCTCTGCACCCTCTCTAATCTAGACAGCATCCTGGCAAATATCTCTACACTCTCTAATCCAGACAGCATCCTGGTGAATCTCCTCTGTACCCTCTCTAATCCAAGCTGCATCCTGGTAAATCTCCTCTGCACCCTCTCTAATCCAGACAGCATCCTGGTGAATCTCCTCTGCACCCTCTCTCATACAGACAGCATCCTGGTGAATCTCCTCTGCACCCTCTCTCATACAGACAGCATCCTGGTGAATCTCCTCTGCACACTCTCTAATCCAGGCAGCATCTTGGTGAATCTCCTCTGCATCCTCTCAAATCCAGGCAGCATCCTGGTGAATCTCCTCTGCATCCTCTCTAATCCAGACAGCATCCTGGTGAATCTCCTCTGCACCCTCTCTAATCCAGGCAGCATCCAGGTGAATCTCCTCTGCACCCTCTCTAATCCAGGCAGCATCCTGGTGAATCTCCTCTGCACCCTCTCTAATCCAGGCAGCATCCTGGTGAATCTCCTCTGCACCCTCTCTAATCCAGGCAGCATCCTGGTGAATCTCCTCTGCATCCTCTCAAATCCAGGCAGCATCCTGGTGAATCTCCTCTGCAGCCTCTCTAATCCAGGCAGCATCCTGGTGAATCTCCTCTGCACCCTCTCTAATCCAGGCAGCATCCTGGTGAATCTCCTCTGTACCCTCTCTAATCCAGGCAGCATCCTGGTGAATCTCCTCTGCACCCTCTCTAATCCAGACAGCATTCTGGTAAATCTCTGCACCCTCTCTAATCCAGACAGCATCCTGGTGAAACTCCTCTGCACCCTCTCTAATCCAGGCAGCATCCTGGTGAATCTCCTCTGCACCTTCTCTTATCCAGGCAGCATCCTGGTGAATCTCCTCTGCACACTCTCTAATCCAGACAGCATCCTGGTAAATTTCCTCTGCACCCTCTCTATTCCAGACAGCATCCTGGTTAATCTACTCTGCACCCCCTCTAATCCAGGCAGCATCCTGATGAATCTCCTCTGCACCCTCTCTAATCCAGGCAGCATCCTGGTTAAACTCATCTGCACCCTCTCTAATACAGTAAGCATCCTGGTGAATCTCCTCTGCACCCTCTCTATTCCAGGCAGCATCCTTGCGAATCTCTGCACCCTCTCTAATTCAGACAGCATCCTGGTAAATATCTGCACCCTCCCTAACCCAGGCAGCATCCTGGTGAATCTCCTCTGCACCCTCTCTAATCCAGTCACCAATCTTGTAAATTCCTCTGCACACTCTCTAATCCAGGGAGCATCCTGGTGAATCTCCTCTGCACCCTCTCTAATCCAGACAGCATCCTGGTGAATCTCCACTGCACCCTCTCTAATCCAGGCAGCATCCTGGTGAATCTCCTCTGCACCATCTCTAATCCAGGCAGCATCCTGGTAAATCTCCTCTGCACCTTCTCTAATCCAGCCAGCATCCTGGTGAATCTCCTCTGCACCCCTATGAATCATCCTGGTGAATCTCCTCTGCACCCTCTCTAATCCAGGCAGCATCCTGGTGAATCTTCTCTGCACCTTCTCTTATCCAGGCAGCATCCTGGTGAATCTCCTCTGCACCCTCTGTAATCCAGACAGCATCCTGGTAAATCTCTGCACCCTCTCTAATCCAGACAGCATCCTGGTGAATCTCCTCCACACCCTCTATAATCCAGACAGCATACTGGTAAATCTCTGCACCCTCTCTAATCTAGACAGCATCCTGGCAAATATCTGCACACTCTGTAATCCAGACAGCATCCTGGTAAATCTCCTCTGCACCCTCTCTAATCCAGAATGCATCCTGGTTAATCTACTCTGCACCCCCTCTAATCCAGGCAGCATCCTGGTGAATCTCCTCCACACCCTCTCTAATCCAGACAGCATCCTGGTGAATCTCCTCCACACCCTCTCTAATCCAGGCAGTATCCTGGTAAATCTCCTTCGCACCCTCTGTAATCCAGTCAGCATCCTGGTGAAATTCATCTGCACCCTCTCTAATACAGTAAGCATCCTGGTGAATCTCCTCTGCACCCTCTCTATTCCAGGCAGCATCCTTGCGAATCTCTGCACCCTCTCTAATTCAGACAGCATCCTGGTAAATATCTGCACCCTCCCTAACCCAGGCAGCATCCTGGTGAATCTCCTCTGCACCCGCTCTAATCCAGTCACCAATCTTGTAAATTCCTCTGCACACTCTCTAATCCAGGGAGCATCCTGGTGAATCTCCTCTGCTCCCTCTCTAATCCAGACAGCATCCTGGTGAATCTCCACTGCACCCACTCTAATCGAGGCAGCATCCTGGTGAATCTCCTCTGCACCCTCTCTAATCCAGGCAGCATCCTGGTGAATCTCCTCTGCACCCTCTCTAATCCAGACAGCATCCTGGTGAATCTCCTCTGCATCCTCTCTGATCCAGGCAGCATCCTGGTAAATCTCCTCTGCACCTTCTCTAATCCAGCCAGCTTCCTGGTGAATCTCCTCTGCAACCTCTCTAATCCAGGCAGCATCCTGGCGAATCTCCTCTGCACCCTCTCTAATCCAGGCAGCATCCTGGTGAATCTCCTCTGCACCTTCTCTTATCCAGGCAGCATCCTGGTGAATCTCCTCTGCACCCTCTGTAATCCAGACAGCATCCTGGTAAATCTCTGCACCCTCTCTAATCCAGACAGCATCCTGGTGAATCTACTCTGCACCCCCTCTAATCCAGCCAGCTTCCTGGTGAATCTCCTCTGCACCCCTAGGAATCATCCTGGTGAATCTCCTCTGCAACCTCTCTAATCCAGGCAGCATCCTGGCGAATCTCCTCTGCACCCTCTCTAATCCAGGCAGCATCCTGGTGAATCTCCTCTGCACCTTCTCTTATCCAGGCAGCATCCTGGTGAATCTCCTCTGCACCCTCTGTAATCCAGACAGCATCCTGGTAAATCTCTGCACCCTCTCTAATCCAGACAGCATCCTGGTGAATCTACTCTGCACCCCCTCTAATCCAGACAGCATCCTGCTGAAACTCCTCTGCACACTCTCTAATCCAGGCAGCATCTTCGTGAATCTCCTCTGCATCCTCTCAAATCCAGGCAGCATCCTGGTGAATCTCCTCTGCATCCTCTCTAATCCAGACAGCATCCTGGTGAATCTCCTCTGCACCCTCTCTAATCCAGGCAGCATCCTGGTGAATCTCCTCTGCACCCTCTCTAATCCAGGCAGCATCCTGGTGAATCTCCTCTGTACCCTCTCTAATCCAGGCAGCATCCTGGTGAATCTCCTCTGCACCCTCTCTAATCCAGACAGCATTCTGGTAAATCTCTGCACCCTCTCTAATCCAGACAGCATCCTGGTGAAACTCCTCTGCACCCTCTCTAATCCAGGCAGCATCCTGGTGAATCTCCTCTGCACCTTCTCTTATCCAGGCAGCATCCTGGTGAATCTCCTCTGCACACTCTCTAATCCAGACAGCATCCTGGTAAATTTCCTCTGCACCCTCTCTATTCCAGACAGCATCCTGGTTAATCTACTCTGCACCCCCTCTAATCCAGGCAGCATCCTGGTGAATCTCCTCCACACCCTCTCTAATCCAGACAGCATGCTTGTAAATATCTGCACGCACTCTAATCCAGGCAGCATCCTGATGAATCTCCTCTGCACCCTCTCTAATCCAGGCAGCATCCTGGTTAAACTCATCTGCACCCTCTCTAATACAGTAAGCATCCTGGTGAATCTCCTCTGCACCCTCTCTAATCCAGTCACCAATCTTGTAAATTCCTCTGCACACTCTCTAATCCAGGGAGCATCCTGGTGAATCTCCTCTGCACCCTCTCTAATCCAGACAGCATCCTGGTGAATCTCCACTGCACCCTCTCTAATCCAGGCAGCATCCTGGTGAATCTCCTCTGCACCATCTCTAATCCAGGCAGCATCCTGGTAAATCTCCTCTGCACCTTCTCTAATCCAGCCAGCATCCTGGTGAATCTCCTCTGCACCCCTATGAATCATCCTGGTGAATCTCCTCTGCAACCTCTCTAATCCAGGCAGCATCCTGGCGAATCTCCTCTGCACCCTCTCTCATCCAGACAGCATCCTGGTGAAACTCCTCTGCACCCTCTCTAATCCAGGCAGCATCCTGGTGAATCTCCTCTGCACCTTCTCTTATCCAGGCAGCATCCTGGTGAATCTCCTCTGCACCCTCTGTAATCCAGACAGCATCCTGGCAAATATCTGCACACTCTCTAATCCAGACAGCATCCTGGTAAATCTCCTCTGCACCCTCTCTAATCCAGAATGCATCCTGGTTAATCTACTCTGCACCCCCTCTAATCCAGGCAGCATCCTGGTGAATCTCCTCCACACCCTCTCTAATCCAGACAGCATGCTGGTAAATATCTGCACGCTCTCTAATCCAGACAGCATCCTGGTGAATCTCCTCTGCACCCTCTCTAATTCAGGCAGCATCCTGGTGAATCTCCTCCACACCCTCTCTAATCCAGGCAGCATCCTGGTGAATCTCCTCCACACCCTCTCTAATCCAGGCAGCATCCTGGTGAATCTCCTCTGCACCCTCTCTAATCCAGGCAGCATCCTGGTGAATCTCCTCTGCACCCTCTCTAATCCAGACAGCATCCTGGTGAATCTCCTCCACACCCTCTCTAATCCAGGCAGCATCCTGGTGAATCTCCTCTGCACCCTCTCTAATCCAGGCAGCATCCTGGTGAATCTCTGCACCCTCTCTAATTCAGACAGCATCCTGGTAAATATCTGCACCCTCCCTAACCCAGGCAGCATCCTGGTGAATCTCCTCTGCACCCTCTCTAATCCAGTCACCAATCTTGTAAATTCCTCTGCACACTCTCTAATCCAGGGAGCATCCTGGTGAATCTCCTCTGCACCCTCTCTAATCCAGACAGCATCCTGGTGAATCTCCACTGCACCCTCTCTAATCCAGGCAGCATCCTGGTGAATCTCCTCTGCACCATCTCTAATCCAGGCAGCATCCTGGTAAATCTCCTCTGCACCTTCTCTAATCCAGCCAGCATCCTGGTGAATCTCCTCTGCACCCCTATGAATCATCCTGGTGAATCTCCTCTGCACCCTCTCTAATCCAGGCAGCATCCTGGTGAATCTCCTCTGCACCTTCTCTTATCCAGGCAGCATCCTGCTGAATCTCCTCTGCACCCTCTGTAATCCAGACAGCATCCTGGTAAATCTCTGCACCCTCTCTAATCCAGACAGCATCCTGGTGAATCTCCTCCACACCCTCTATAATCCAGACAGCATACTGGTAAATCTCTGCACCCTCTCTAATCTAGACAGCATCCTGGCAAATATCTGCACACTCTCTAATCCAGACAGCATCCTGGTAAATCTCCTCTGCACCCTCTCTAATCCAGAATGCATCCTGGTTAATCTACTCTGCACCCCCTCTAATCCAGGCAGCATCCTGGTGAATCTCCTCCACACCCTCTCTAATCCAGACAGCATCCTGGTAAATCTCTGCACCCTCTCTAATCCAGACAGCATCCTGGTGAATCTACTCTGCACCCCCTCTAATCCAGACAGCATCCTGGTGAAACTCCTCTGCACACTCTCTAATCCAGGCAGCATCTTCGTGAATCTCCTCTGCATCCTCTCAAATCCAGGCAGCATCCTGGTGAATCTCCTCTGCATCCTCTCTAATCCAGACAGCATCCTGGTGAATCTCCTCTGCACCCTCTCTAATCCAGGCAGCATCCTGGTGAATCTCCTCTGCACCCTCTCTAATCCAGGCAGCATCCTGGTGAATCTCCTCTGTACCCTCTCTAATCCAGGCAGCATCCTGGTGAATCTCCTCTGCACCCTCTCTAATCCAGACAGCATTCTGGTAAATCTCTGCACCCTCTCTAATCCAGACAGCATCCTGGTGAAACTCCTCTGCACCCTCTCTAATCCAGGCAGCATCCTGGTGAATCTCCTCTGCACCTTCTCTTATCCAGGCAGCATCCTGGTGAATCTCCTCTGCACACTCTCTAATCCAGACAGCATCCTGGTAAATTTCCTCTGCACCCTCTCTATTCCAGACAGCATCCTGGTTAATCTACTCTGCACCCCCTCTAATCCAGGCAGCATCCTGGTGAATCTCCTCCACACCCTCTCTAATCCAGACAGCATGCTTGTAAATATCTGCACGCACTCTAATCCAGGCAGCATCCTGATGAATCTCCTCTGCACCCTCTCTAATCCAGGCAGCATCCTGGTTAAACTCATCTGCACCCTCTCTAATACAGTAAGCATCCTGGTGAATCTCCTCTGCACCCTCTCTAATCCAGTCACCAATCTTGTAAATTCCTCTGCACACTCTCTAATCCAGGGAGCATCCTGGTGAATCTCCTCTGCACCCTCTCTAATCCAGACAGCATCCTGGTGAATCTCCACTGCACCCTCTCTAATCCAGGCAGCATCCTGGTGAATCTCCTCTGCACCATCTCTAATCCAGGCAGCATCCTGGTAAATCTCCTCTGCACCTTCTCTAATCCAGCCAGCATCCTGGTGAATCTCCTCTGCACCCCTATGAATCATCCTGGTGAATCTCCTCTGCAACCTCTCTAATCCAGGCAGCATCCTGGCGAATCTCCTCTGCACCCTCTCTCATCCAGACAGCATCCTGGTGAAACTCCTCTGCACCCTCTCTAATCCAGGCAGCATCCTGGTGAATCTCCTCTGCACCTTCTCTTATCCAGGCAGCATCCTGGTGAATCTCCTCTGCACCCTCTGTAATCCAGACAGCATCCTGGCAAATATCTGCACACTCTCTAATCCAGACAGCATCCTGGTAAATCTCCTCTGCACCCTCTCTAATCCAGAATGCATCCTGGTTAATCTACTCTGCACCCCCTCTAATCCAGGCAGCATCCTGGTGAATCTCCTCCACACCCTCTCTAATCCAGACAGCATGCTGGTAAATATCTGCACGCTCTCTAATCCAGACAGCATCCTGGTGAATCTCCTCTGCACCCTCTCTAATTCAGGCAGCATCCTGGTGAATCTCCTCCACACCCTCTCTAATCCAGGCAGCATCCTGGTGAATCTCCTCCACACCCTCTCTAATCCAGGCAGCATCCTGGTGAATCTCCTCTGCACCCTCTCTAATCCAGGCAGCATCCTGGTGAATCTCCTCTGCACCCTCTCTAATCCAGACAGCATCCTGGTGAATCTCCTCCACACCCTCTCTAATCCAGGCAGCATCCTGGTGAATCTCCTCTGCACCCTCTCTAATCCAGGCAGCATCCTGGTGAATCTCTGCACCCTCTCTAATTCAGACAGCATCCTGGTAAATATCTGCACCCTCCCTAACCCAGGCAGCATCCTGGTGAATCTCCTCTGCACCCTCTCTAATCCAGTCACCAATCTTGTAAATTCCTCTGCACACTCTCTAATCCAGGGAGCATCCTGGTGAATCTCCTCTGCACCCTCTCTAATCCAGACAGCATCCTGGTGAATCTCCACTGCACCCTCTCTAATCCAGGCAGCATCCTGGTGAATCTCCTCTGCACCATCTCTAATCCAGGCAGCATCCTGGTAAATCTCCTCTGCACCTTCTCTAATCCAGCCAGCATCCTGGTGAATCTCCTCTGCACCCCTATGAATCATCCTGGTGAATCTCCTCTGCACCCTCTCTAATCCAGGCAGCATCCTGGTGAATCTCCTCTGCACCTTCTCTTATCCAGGCAGCATCCTGGTGAATCTCCTCTGCACCCTCTGTAATCCAGACAGCATCCTGGTAAATCTCTGCACCCTCTCTAATCCAGACAGCATCCTGGTGAATCTCCTCCACACCCTCTATAATCCAGACAGCATACTGGTAAATCTCTGCACCCTCTCTAATCTAGACAGCATCCTGGCAAATATCTGCACACTCTCTAATCCAGACAGCATCCTGGTAAATCTCCTCTGCACCCTCTCTAATCCAGAATGCATCCTGGTTAATCTACTCTGCACCCCCTCTAATCCAGGCAGCATCCTGGTGAATCTCCTCCACACCCTCTCTAATCCAGACAGCATCCTGGTGAAACTCATCTGCACCCTCTCTAATACAGTAAGCATCCTGGTGAATCTCCTCTGCACCCTCTCTTATCCAGTCAGCATCCTGCTGAAACTCATCTGCACCCTCTCTAATACAGTAAGCATCCTGGTGAATCTCCTCTGCACCCTCTCTATTCCAGGCAGCATCCTTGCGAATCTCTGCACCCTCTCTAATTCAGACAGCATCCTGGTAAATATCTGCACCCTCCCTAAACCAGGCAGCATCCTGGTGAATCTCCTCTGCACCCGCTCTAATCCAGTCACCAATCTTGTAAATTCCTCTGCACACTCTCTAATCCAGGGAGCATCCTGGTGAATCTCCTCTGCACCCTCTCTAATCCAGACAGCATCCTGGTGAATCTCCACTGCACCCACTCTAATCGAGGCAGCATCCTGGTGAATCTCCTCTGCACCCTCTCTAATCCAGGCAGCATCCTGGTGAATCTCCTCTGCACCCTCTCTAATCCAGACAGCATCCTGGTGAATCTCCTCTCCATCCTCTCTGATCCAGGCAGCATCCTGGTAAATCTCCTCTGCACCTTCTCTAATCCAGCCAGCTTCCTGGTGAATCTCCTCTGCAACCTCTCTAATCCAGGCAGCATCCTGGCGAATCTCCTCTGCACCTTCTCTTATCCAGGCAGCATCCTGGTGAATCTCCTCTGCACCCTCTGTAATCCAGACAGCATCCTGGCAAATATCTGCACACTCTCTAATCCAGACAGCATCCTGGTAAATCTCCTCTGCACCCTCTCTAATCCAGAATGCATCCTGGTTAATCTACTCTGCACCCCCTCTAATCCAGGCAGCATCCTGGTGAATCTCCTCCACACCCTCTCTAATCCAGACAGCATGCTGGTAAATATCTGCACGCTCTCTAATCCAGACAGCATCCTGGTGAATCTCCTCTGCACCCTCTCTAATTCAGGCAGCATCCTGGTGAATCTCCTCCACACCCTCTCTAATCCAGGCAGCATCCTGGTGAATCTCCTCCACACCCTCTCTAATCCAGGCAGCATCCTGGTGAATCTCCTCTGCACCCTCTCTAATCCAGGCAGCATCCTGGTGAATCTCCTCTGCACCCTCTCTAATCCAGACAGCATCCTGGTGAATCTCCTCCACACCCTCTCTAATCCAGGCAGCATCCTGGTGAATCTCCTCTGCACCCTCTCTAATCCAGGCAGCATCCTGGTGAATCTCTGCACCCTCTCTAATTCAGACAGCATCCTGGTAAATATCTGCACCCTCCCTAACCCAGGCAGCATCCTGGTGAATCTCCTCTGCACCCTCTCTAATCCAGTCACCAATCTTGTAAATTCCTCTGCACACTCTCTAATCCAGGGAGCATCCTGGTGAATCTCCTCTGCACCCTCTCTAATCCAGACAGCATCCTGGTGAATCTCCACTGCACCCTCTCTAATCCAGGCAGCATCCTGGTGAATCTCCTCTGCACCATCTCTAATCCAGGCAGCATCCTGGTAAATCTCCTCTGCACCTTCTCTAATCCAGCCAGCATCCTGGTGAATCTCCTCTGCACCCCTATGAATCATCCTGGTGAATCTCCTCTGCACCCTCTCTAATCCAGGCAGCATCCTGGTGAATCTCCTCTGCACCTTCTCTTATCCAGGCAGCATCCTGCTGAATCTCCTCTGCACCCTCTGTAATCCAGACAGCATCCTGGTAAATCTCTGCACCCTCTCTAATCCAGACAGCATCCTGGTGAATCTCCTCCACACCCTCTATAATCCAGACAGCATACTGGTAAATCTCTGCACCCTCTCTAATCTAGACAGCATCCTGGCAAATATCTGCACACTCTCTAATCCAGACAGCATCCTGGTAAATCTCCTCTGCACCCTCTCTAATCCAGAATGCATCCTGGTTAATCTACTCTGCACCCCCTCTAATCCAGGCAGCATCCTGGTGAATCTCCTCCACACCCTCTCTAATCCAGACAGCATCCTGGTAAATCTCTGCACCCTCTCTAATCCAGACAGCATCCTGGTGAATCTACTCTGCACCCCCTCTAATCCAGACAGCATCCTGGTGAAACTCCTCTGCACACTCTCTAATCCAGGCAGCATCTTCGTGAATCTCCTCTGCATCCTCTCAAATCCAGGCAGCATCCTGGTGAATCTCCTCTGCATCCTCTCTAATCCAGACAGCATCCTGGTGAATCTCCTCTGCACCCTCTCTAATCCAGGCAGCATCCTGGTGAATCTCCTCTGCACCCTCTCTAATCCAGGCAGCATCCTGGTGAATCTCCTCTGTACCCTCTCTAATCCAGGCAGCATCCTGGTGAATCTCCTCTGCACCCTCTCTAATCCAGACAGCATTCTGGTAAATCTCTGCACCCTCTCTAATCCAGACAGCATCCTGGTGAAACTCCTCTGCACCCTCTCTAATCCAGGCAGCATCCTGGTGAATCTCCTCTGCACCTTCTCTTATCCAGGCAGCATCCTGGTGAATCTCCTCTGCACACTCTCTAATCCAGACAGCATCCTGGTAAATTTCCTCTGCACCCTCTCTATTCCAGACAGCATCCTGGTTAATCTACTCTGCACCCCCTCTAATCCAGGCAGCATCCTGGTGAATCTCCTCCACACCCTCTCTAATCCAGACAGCATGCTTGTAAATATCTGCACGCACTCTAATCCAGGCAGCATCCTGATGAATCTCCTCTGCACCCTCTCTAATCCAGGCAGCATCCTGGTTAAACTCATCTGCACCCTCTCTAATACAGTAAGCATCCTGGTGAATCTCCTCTGCACCCTCTCTAATCCAGTCACCAATCTTGTAAATTCCTCTGCACACTCTCTAATCCAGGGAGCATCCTGGTGAATCTCCTCTGCACCCTCTCTAATCCAGACAGCATCCTGGTGAATCTCCACTGCACCCTCTCTAATCCAGGCAGCATCCTGGTGAATCTCCTCTGCACCATCTCTAATCCAGGCAGCATCCTGGTAAATCTCCTCTGCACCTTCTCTAATCCAGCCAGCATCCTGGTGAATCTCCTCTGCACCCCTATGAATCATCCTGGTGAATCTCCTCTGCAACCTCTCTAATCCAGGCAGCATCCTGGCGAATCTCCTCTGCACCCTCTCTCATCCAGACAGCATCCTGGTGAAACTCCTCTGCACCCTCTCTAATCCAGGCAGCATCCTGGTGAATCTCCTCTGCACCTTCTCTTATCCAGGCAGCATCCTGGTGAATCTCCTCTGCACCCTCTGTAATCCAGACAGCATCCTGGCAAATATCTGCACACTCTCTAATCCAGACAGCATCCTGGTAAATCTCCTCTGCACCCTCTCTAATCCAGAATGCATCCTGGTTAATCTACTCTGCACCCCCTCTAATCCAGGCAGCATCCTGGTGAATCTCCTCCACACCCTCTCTAATCCAGACAGCATGCTGGTAAATATCTGCACGCTCTCTAATCCAGACAGCATCCTGGTGAATCTCCTCTGCACCCTCTCTAATTCAGGCAGCATCCTGGTGAATCTCCTCCACACCCTCTCTAATCCAGGCAGCATCCTGGTGAATCTCCTCCACACCCTCTCTAATCCAGGCAGCATCCTGGTGAATCTCCTCTGCACCCTCTCTAATCCAGGCAGCATCCTGGTGAATCTCCTCTGCACCCTCTCTAATCCAGACAGCATCCTGGTGAATCTCCTCCACACCCTCTCTAATCCAGGCAGCATCCTGGTGAATCTCCTCTGCACCCTCTCTAATCCAGGCAGCATCCTGGTGAATCTCTGCACCCTCTCTAATTCAGACAGCATCCTGGTAAATATCTGCACCCTCCCTAACCCAGGCAGCATCCTGGTGAATCTCCTCTGCACCCTCTCTAATCCAGTCACCAATCTTGTAAATTCCTCTGCACACTCTCTAATCCAGGGAGCATCCTGGTGAATCTCCTCTGCACCCTCTCTAATCCAGACAGCATCCTGGTGAATCTCCACTGCACCCTCTCTAATCCAGGCAGCATCCTGGTGAATCTCCTCTGCACCATCTCTAATCCAGGCAGCATCCTGGTAAATCTCCTCTGCACCTTCTCTAATCCAGCCAGCATCCTGGTGAATCTCCTCTGCACCCCTATGAATCATCCTGGTGAATCTCCTCTGCACCCTCTCTAATCCAGGCAGCATCCTGGTGAATCTCCTCTGCACCTTCTCTTATCCAGGCAGCATCCTGGTGAATCTCCTCTGCACCCTCTGTAATCCAGACAGCATCCTGGTAAATCTCTGCACCCTCTCTAATCCAGACAGCATCCTGGTGAATCTCCTCCACACCCTCTATAATCCAGACAGCATACTGGTAAATCTCTGCACCCTCTCTAATCTAGACAGCATCCTGGCAAATATCTGCACACTCTCTAATCCAGACAGCATCCTGGTAAATCTCCTCTGCACCCTCTCTAATCCAGAATGCATCCTGGTTAATCTACTCTGCACCCCCTCTAATCCAGGCAGCATCCTGGTGAATCTCCTCCACACCCTCTCTAATCCAGACAGCATCCTGGTGAAACTCATCTGCACCCTCTCTAATACAGTAAGCATCCTGGTGAATCTCCTCTGCACCCTCTCTTATCCAGTCAGCATCCTGCTGAAACTCATCTGCACCCTCTCTAATACAGTAAGCATCCTGGTGAATCTCCTCTGCACCCTCTCTATTCCAGGCAGCATCCTTGCGAATCTCTGCACCCTCTCTAATTCAGACAGCATCCTGGTAAATATCTGCACCCTCCCTAAACCAGGCAGCATCCTGGTGAATCTCCTCTGCACCCGCTCTAATCCAGTCACCAATCTTGTAAATTCCTCTGCACACTCTCTAATCCAGGGAGCATCCTGGTGAATCTCCTCTGCACCCTCTCTAATCCAGACAGCATCCTGGTGAATCTCCACTGCACCCACTCTAATCGAGGCAGCATCCTGGTGAATCTCCTCTGCACCCTCTCTAATCCAGGCAGCATCCTGGTGAATCTCCTCTGCACCCTCTCTAATCCAGACAGCATCCTGGTGAATCTCCTCTCCATCCTCTCTGATCCAGGCAGCATCCTGGTAAATCTCCTCTGCACCTTCTCTAATCCAGCCAGCTTCCTGGTGAATCTCCTCTGCAACCTCTCTAATCCAGGCAGCATCCTGGCGAATCTCCTCTGCACCCTCTCTAATCCAGGCATCATCCTGGTGAATCTCCTCTGCACCTTCTCTTATCCAGGCAGCATCCTGGTGAATCTCCTCTGCACCCTCTGTAATCCAGACAGCATCCTGGTAAATCTCTGCACCCTCTCTAATCCAGACAGCATCCTGGTGAATCTACTCTGCACCCCCTCAAATCCAGCCAGCTTCCTGGTGAATCTCCTCTGCACCCCTAGGAATCATCCTGGTGAATCTCCTCTACAACCTCTCTAATCCAGGCAGCATCCTGGCGAATCTCCTCTGCACCCTCTCTAATCCAGGCAGCATCCTTGTGAATCTCCTCTGCACCTTCTCTTATCCAGGCAGCATCCTGGTGAATCTCCTCTGCACCCTCTGTAATCCAGACAGCATCCTGGTAAATCTCTGCACCCTCTCTAATCCAGACAGCATCCTGGTGAATCTACTCTGCACCCCCTCTAATCCAGACAGCATCCTGCTGAAACTCCTCTGCACACTCTCTAATCCAGGCAGCATCTTCGTGAATCTCCTCTGCATCCTCTCAAATCCAGGCAGCATCCTGGTGAATCTCCTCTGCATCCTCTCTAATCCAGACAGCATCCTGGTGAATCTCCTCTGCACCCTCTCTAATCCAGGCAGCATCCTGGTGAATCTACTCTGCACCCTCTCTAATCCAGGCAGCATCCTGGTGAATCTCCTCTGTACCCTCTCTAATCCAGGCAGCATCCTGGTGAATCTCCTCTGCACCCTCTCTAATCCAGACAGCATTCTGGTAAATCTCTGCACCCTCTCTAATCCAGACAGCATCCTGGTGAAACTCCTCTGCACCCTCTCTAATCCAGGCAGCATCCTGGTGAATCTCCTCTGCACCTTCTCTTATCCAGGCAGCATCCTGGTGAATCTCCTCTGCACACTCTCTAATCCAGACAGCATCCTGGTAAATTTCCTCTGCACCCTCTCTATTCCAGACAGCATCCTGGTTAATCTACTCTGCACCCCCTCTAATCCAGGCAGCATCCTGGTGAATCTCCTCCACACCCTCTCTAATCCAGACAGCATCCTGGTTAAACTCATCTGCACCCTCTCTAATACAGTAAGCATCCTGGTGAATCTCCTCTGCACCCTCTCTATTCCAGGCAGCATCCTTGCGAATCTCTGCACCCTCTCTAATTCAGACAGCATCCTGGTAAATATCTGCACCCTCCCTAACCCAGGCAGCATCCTGGTGAATCTCCTCTGCACCCTCTCTAATCCAGTCACCAATCTTGTAAATTCCTCTGCACACTCTCTAATCCAGGGAGCATCCTGGTGAATCTCCTCTGCACCCTCTCTAATCCAGACAGCATCCTGGTGAATCTCCACTGCACCCTCTCTAATCCAGGCAGCATCCTGGTGAATCTCCTCTGCACCCTCTCTAATCCAGGCAGCATCCTGGTAAATCTCCTCTGCACCTTCTCTAATCCAGCCAGCATCCTGGTGAATCTCCTCTGCACCCCTATGAATCATCCTGGTGAATCTCCTCTGCAACCTCTCTAATCCAGGCAGCATCCTGGCGAATCTCCTCTGCACCCTCTCTCATCCAGACAGCATCCTGGTGAAACTCCTCTGCACCCTCTCTAATCCAGGCAGCATCCTGGTGAATCTCCTCTGCACCTTCTCTT
This sequence comes from Hemitrygon akajei, assembly GCF_048418815.1. NCBI lineage: Eukaryota > Metazoa > Chordata > Chondrichthyes > Myliobatiformes > Dasyatidae > Hemitrygon > Hemitrygon akajei. The sequence goes on from NC_133151.1 coordinate 42,092,242, forward strand.
ATCCAGGCAGCATCCTGGTGAATCTCCTCTGCACCCTCTGTAATCCAGACAGCATCCTGGTAAATCTCTGCACCCTCTCTAATCCAGACAGCATCCTGGTGAATCTCCTCCACACCCTCTATAATCCAGACAGCATACTGGTAAATCTCTGCACCCTCTCTAATCTAGACAGCATCCTGGCAAATATCTGCACACTCTCTAATCCAGACAGCATCCTGGTAAATCTCCTCTGCACCCTCTCTAATCCAGAATGCATCCTGGTTAATCTACTCTGCACCCCCTCTAATCCAGGCAGCATCCTGGTGAATCTCCTCCACACCCTCTCTAATCCAGACAGCATCCTGGTGAATCTCCTCTGCACCCTCTCTAATCCAGTCAGCATCCTGGTGAAACTCATCTGCACCCTCTCTAATACAGTAAGCATCCTGGTGAATCTCCTCTGCACCCTCTCTATTCCAGGCAGCATCCTTGCGAATCTCTGCACCCTCTCTAATTCAGACAGCATCCTGGTAAATATCTGCACCCTCCCTAAACCAGGCAGCATCCTGGTGAATCTCCACTGTACCCGCTCTAATCCAGTCACCAATCTTGTAAATTCCTCTGCACACTCTCTAATCCAGGGAGCATCCTGGTGAATCTCCTCTGCACCCTCTCTAATCCAGACAGCATCCTGGTGAATCTCCACATCATCCACTCTAATCGAGGCAGCATCCTGGTGAATCTCCTCTGCACCCTCTCTAATCCAGGCAGCATCCTGGTGAATCTCCTCTGCACCCTCTCTAATCCAGACAGCATCCTGGTGAATCTCCTCTGCATCCTCTCTGATCCAGGCAGCATCCTGGTAAATCTCCTCTGCACCTTCTCTAATCCAGCCAGCTTCCTGGTGAATCTCCTCTGCACCCCTAGGAATCATCCTGGTGAATCTCCTCTGCACCCTCTCTCATCCAGACAGCATCCTGGTGAAACTCCTCTGCACCCTCTCTAATCCAGGCAGCATCCTGGTGAATCTCCTCTGCACCTTCTCTTATCCAGGCAGCATCCTGGTGAATCTCCTCTGCACCCTCTGTAATCCAGACAGCATCCTGGTAAATCTCTGCACCCTCTCTAATCCAGACAGCATCCTGGTGAATCTACTCTGCACCCCCTCTAATCCAGCCAGCATCCTGGTGAATCTCCTCTGCACCCCTATGAATCATCCTGGTGAATCTCCTCTGCACCCTCTCTAATCCAGGCAGCATCCTGGTGAATCTCCTCTGCACCTTCTCTTATCCAGGCAGCATCCTGGTGAATCTCCTCTGCACCCTCTGTAATCCAGACAGCATCCTGGTAAATCTCTGCACCCTCTCTAATCCAGACAGCATCCTGGTGAATCTCCTCCACACCCTCTATAATCCAGACAGCATACTGGTAAATCTCTGCACCCTCTCTAATCTAGACAGCATCCTGGCAAATATCTGCACACTCTCTAATCCAGACAGCATCCTGGTAAATCTCCTCTGCACCCTCTCTAATCCAGAATGCATCCTGGTTAATCTACTCTGCACCCCCTCTAATCCAGGCAGCATCCTGGTGAATCTCCTCCACACCCTCTCTAATCCAGACAGCATCCTGGTGAAACTCATCTGCACCCTCTCTAATACAGTAAGCATCCTGGTGAATCTCCTCTGCACCCTCTCTTATCCAGTCAGCATCCTGCTGAAACTCATCTGCACCCTCTCTAATACAGTAAGCATCCTGGTGAATCTCCTCTGCACCCTCTCTATTCCAGGCAGCATCCTTGCGAATCTCTGCACCCTCTCTAATTCAGACAGCATCCTGGTAAATATCTGCACCCTCCCTAAACCAGGCAGCATCCTGGTGAATCTCCTCTGCACCCGCTCTAATCCAGTCACCAATCTTGTAAATTCCTCTGCACACTCTCTAATCCAGGGAGCATCCTGGTGAATCTCCTCTGCACCCTCTCTAATCCAGACAGCATCCTGGTGAATCTCCACTGCACCCACTCTAATCGAGGCAGCATCCTGGTGAATCTCCTCTGCACCCTCTCTAATCCAGGCAGCATCCTGGTGAATCTCCTCTGCACCCTCTCTAATCCAGACAGCATCCTGGTGAATCTCCTCTGCATCCTCTCTGATCCAGGCAGCATCCTGGTAAATCTCCTCTGCACCTTCTCTAATCCAGCCAGCTTCCTGGTGAATCTCCTCTGCAACCTCTCTAATCCAGGCAGCATCCTGGCGAATCTCCTCTGCACCCTCTCTAATCCAGGCATCATCCTGGTGAATCTCCTCTGCACCTTCTCTTATCCAGGCAGCATCCTGGTGAATCTCCTCTGCACCCTCTGTAATCCAGACAGCATCCTGGTAAATCTCTGCACCCTCTCTAATCCAGGGAGCATCCTGGTGAATCTCCTCTGCACCCTCTCTAATCCAGACAGCATCCTGGTAAATATCTGCACCCTCCCTAAACCAGGCAGCATCCTGGTGAATCTCCTCTGCACCCGCTCTAATCCAGTCACCAATCTTGTAAATTCCTCTGCACACTCTCTAATCCAGGGAGCATCCTGGTGAATCTCCTCTGCACCCTCTCTAATCCAGACAGCATCCTGGTGAATCTCCACTGCACCCACTCTAATCGAGGCAGCATCCTGGTGAATCTCCTCTGCACCCTCTCTAATCCAGGCAGCATCCTGGTGAATCTCCTCTGCACCCTCTCTAATCCAGACAGCATCCTGGTGAATCTCCTCTGCATCCTCTCTGATCCAGGCAGCATCCTGGTAAATCTCCTCTGCACCTTCTCTAATCCAGCCAGCTTCCTGGTGAATCTCCTCTGCAACCTCTCTAATCCAGGCAGCATCCTGGCGAATCTCCTCTGCACCCTCTCTAATCCAGGCATCATCCTGGTGAATCTCCTCTGCACCTTCTCTTATCCAGGCAGCATCCTGGTGAATCTCCTCTGCACCCTCTGTAATCCAGACAGCATCCTGGTAAATCTCTGCACCCTCTCTAATCCAGACAGCATCCTGGTGAATCTACTCTGCACCCCCTCAAATCCAGCCAGCTTCCTGGTGAATCTCCTCTGCACCCCTAGGAATCATCCTGGTGAATCTCCTCTACAACCTCTCTAATCCAGGCAGCATCCTGGCGAATCTCCTCTGCACCCTCTCTAATCCAGGCAGCATCCTTGTGAATCTCCTCTGCACCTTCTCTTATCCAGGCAGCATCCTGGTGAATCTCCTCTGCACCCTCTGTAATCCAGACAGCATCCTGGTAAATCTCTGCACCCTCTCTAATCCAGACAGCATCCTGGTGAATCTACTCTGCACCCCCTCTAATCCAGACAGCATCCTGCTGAAACTCCTCTGCACACTCTCTAATCCAGGCAGCATCTTCGTGAATCTCCTCTGCATCCTCTCAAATCCAGGCAGCATCCTGGTGAATCTCCTCTGCATCCTCTCTAATCCAGACAGCATCCTGGTGAATCTCCTCTGCACCCTCTCTAATCCAGGCAGCATCCTGGTGAATCTCCTCTGCACCCTCTCTAATCCAGGCAGCATCCTGGTGAATCTCCTCTGTACCCTCTCTAATCCAGGCAGCATCCTGGTGAATCTCCTCTGCACCCTCTCTAATCCAGACAGCATTCTGGTAAATCTCTGCACCCTCTCTAATCCAGACAGCATCCTGGTGAAACTCCTCTGCACCCTCTCTAATCCAGGCAGCATCCTGGTGAATCTCCTCTGCACCTTCTCTTATCCAGGCAGCATCCTGGTGAATCTCCTCTGCACACTCTCTAATCCAGACAGCATCCTGGTAAATTTCCTCTGCACCCTCTCTATTCCAGACAGCATCCTGGTTAATCTACTCTGCACCCCCTCTAATCCAGGCAGCATCCTGGTGAATCTCCTCCACACCCTCTCTAATCCAGACAGCATCCTGGTTAAACTCATCTGCACCCTCTCTAATACAGTAAGCATCCTGGTGAATCTCCTCTGCACCCTCTCTATTCCAGGCAGCATCCTTGCGAATCTCTGCACCCTCTCTAATTCAGACAGCATCCTGGTAAATATCTGCACCCTCCCTAACCCAGGCAGCATCCTGGTGAATCTCCTCTGCACCCTCTCTAATCCAGTCACCAATCTTGTAAATTCCTCTGCACACTCTCTAATCCAGGGAGCATCCTGGTGAATCTCCTCTGCACCCTCTCTAATCCAGACAGCATCCTGGTGAATCTCCACTGCACCCTCTCTAATCCAGGCAGCATCCTGGTGAATCTCCTCTGCACCCTCTCTAATCCAGGCAGCATCCTGGTAAATCTCCTCTGCACCTTCTCTAATCCAGCCAGCATCCTGGTGAATCTCCTCTGCACCCCTATGAATCATCCTGGTGAATCTCCTCTGCAACCTCTCTAATCCAGGCAGCATCCTGGCGAATCTCCTCTGCACCCTCTCTCATCCAGACAGCATCCTGGTGAAACTCCTCTGCACCCTCTCTAATCCAGGCAGCATCCTGGTGAATCTCCTCTGCACCTTCTCTTATCCAGGCAGCATCCTGGTGAATCTCCTCTGCACCCTCTGTAATCCAGACAGCATCCTGGAAAATCTCTGCACCCTCTCTAATCCAGACAGCATCCTGGTGAATCTCCTCCACACCCTCTATAATCCAGACAGCATCCTGGAAAATCTCTGCACCCTCTCTAATCCAGACAGCATCCTGGTGAATCTCCTCCACACCCTCTATAATCCAGACAGCATCCTGGTAAATCTCCTCTGCACCCTCTCTAATCCAGAATGCATCCTGGTTAATCTACTCTGCACCCCCTCTAATCCAGGCAGCATCCTGGTGAATCTCCTCCACACCCTCTCTAATCCAGACAGCATCCTGGTGAATCTCCTCTGCACCCTCTCTAATCCAGTCAGCATCCTGGTGAAACTCATCTGCACCCTCTCTAATACAGTAAGCATCCTGGTGAATCTCCTCTGCACCCTCTCTATTCCAGGCAGCATCCTTGCGAATCTCTGCACCCTCTCTAATTCAGACAGCATCCTGGTAAATATCTGCACCCTCCCTAAACCAGGCAGCATCCTGGTGAATCTCCACTGTACCCGCTCTAATCCAGTCACCAATCTTGTAAATTCCTCTGCACACTCTCTAATCCAGGGAGCATCCTGGTGAATCTCCTCTGCACCCTCTCTAATCCAGACAGCATCCTGGTGAATCTCCACATCATCCACTCTAATCGAGGCAGCATCATGGTGAATCTCCTCTGCACCCTCTCTAATCCAGGCAGCATCCTGGTGAATCTCCTCTGCACCCTCTCTAATCCAGACAGCATCCTGGTGAATCTCCTCTGCATCCTCTCTGATCCAGGCAGCATCCTGGTAAATCTCCTCTGCACCTTCTCTAATCCAGCCAGCTTCCTGGTGAATCTCCTCTGCACCCCTAGGAATCATCCTGGTGAATCTCCTCTGCACCCTCTCTCATCCAGACAGCATCCTGGTGAAACTCCTCTGCACCCTCTCTAATCCAGGCAGCATCCTGGTGAATCTCCTCTGCACCTTCTCTTATCCAGGCAGCATCCTGGTGAATCTCCTCTGCACCCTCTGTAATCCAGACAGCATCCTGGTAAATCTCTGCACCCTCTCTAATCCAGACAGCATCCTGGTGAATCTACTCTGCACCCCCTCTAATCCAGACAGCATCCTGGTGAATCTCCTCCACACCCTCTATAATCCAGACAGCATACTGGTAAATCTCTGCACCCTCTCTAATCTAGACAGCATCCTGGCAAATATCTGCACACTCTGTAATCCAGACAGCATCCTGGTAAATCTCTGCACCCTCTCTAATTCAGACAGCATCCTGGTAAATATCTGCACCCTGCCTAAACCAGGCAGCATCCTGGTGAATCTCCTCTGCACCCGCTCTAATCCAGTCACCAATCTTGTAAATTCCTCTGCACACTCTCTAATCCAGGGAGCATCCTGGTGAATCTCCTCTGCACCCTCTCTAATCCAGACAGCATCCTGGTGAATCTCCACTGCACCCACTCTAATCGAGGCAGCATCCTGGTGAATCTCCTCTGCACTCTCTCTAATCCAGGCAGCATCCTGGTGAATCTCCTCTGCACCCTCTCTAATCCAGACAGCATCCTGGTGAATCTCCTCTGCATCCTCTCTGATCCAGGCAGCATCCTGGTAAATCTCCTCTGCACCTTCTCTAATCCAGCCAGCTTCCTGGTGAATCTCCTCTGCACCCCTAGGAATCATCCTGGTGAATCTCCTCTGCAACCTCTCTAATCCAGGCAGCATCCTGGCGAATCTCCTCTGCACCCTCTCTAATCCAGGCAGCATCCTGGTGAATCTCCTCTGCACCTTCTCTTATCCAGGCAGCATCCTGGTGAATCTCCTCTGCACCCTCTGTAATCCAGACAGCATCCTGGTAAATCTCTGCACCCTCTCTAATCCAGACAGCATCCTGGTGAATCTACTCTGCACCCCCTCTAATCCAGACAGCATCCTGGTGAAACTCCTCTGCACACTCTCTAATCCAGGCAGCATCTTCGTGAATCTCCTCTGCATCCTCTCAAATCCAGGCAGCATCCTGGTGAATCTCCTCTGCATCCTCTCTAATCCAGACAGCATCCTGGTGAATCTCCTCTGCACCCTCTCTAATCCAGGCAGCATCCTGGTGAATCTCCTCTGCACCCTCTCTAATCCAGGCAGCATCCTGGTGAATCTCCTCTGTACCCTCTCTAATCCAGGCAGCATCCTGGTGAATCTCCTCTGCACCCTCTCTAATCCAGACAGCATTCTGGTAAATCTCTGCACCCTCTCTAATCCAGACAGCATCCTGGTGAAACTCCTCTGCACCCTCTCTAATCCAGGCAGCATCCTGGTGAATCTCCTCAGCACCTTCTTTTATCAAGGCAGCATCCTGGTGAATCTCCTCTGCACACTCTCTAATCCAGACAGCATCCTGGTAAATTTCCTCTGCACCCTCTCTATTCCAGACAGCATCCTGGTTAATCTACTCTGCACCCCCTCTAATCCAGGCAGCATCCTGGTGAATCTCCTCCACACCCTCTCTAATCCAGACAGCATGCTTGTAAATATCTGCACGCACTCTAATCCAGGCAGCATCCTGATGAATCTCCTCTGCACCCTCTCTAATCCAGGCAGCATCCTGGTTAAACTCATCTGCACCCTCTCTAATACAGTAAGCATCCTGGTGAATCTCCTCTGCACCCTCTCTAATCCAGTCACCAATCTTGTAAATTCCTCTGCACACTCTCTAATCCAGGGAGCATCCTGGTGAATCTCCTCTGCACCCTCTCTAATCCAGACAGCATCCTGGTGAATCTCCACTGCACCCTCTCTAATCCAGGCAGCATCCTGGTGAATCTCCTCTGCACCATCTCTAATCCAGGCAGCATCCTGGTAAATCTCCTCTGCACCTTCTCTAATCCAGCCAGCATCCTGATGAATCTCCTCTGCACCCCTATGAATCATCCTGGTGAATCTCCTCTGCAACCTCTCTAATCCAGGCAGCATCCTGGCGAATCTCCTCTGCACCCTCTCTCATCCAGACAGCATCCTGGTGAAACTCCTCTGCACCCTCTCTAATCCAGGCAGCATCCTGGTGAATCTCCTCTGCACCTTCTCTTATCCAGGCAGCATCCTGGTGAATCTCCTCTGCACCCTCTGTAATCCAGACAGCATCCTGGCAAATATCTGCACACTCTCTAATCCAGACAGCATCCTGGTAAATCTCCACTGCACCCTCTCTAATCCAGAATGCATCCTGGTTAATCTACTCTGCACCCCCTCTAATCCAGGCAGCATCCTGGTGAATCTCCTCCACACCCTCTCTAATCCAGACAGCATGCTGGTAAATATCTGCACGCTCTCTAATCCAGGCAGCATCCTGGTGAATCTCCTCCACACCCTCTCTAATCCAGACAGCATGCTGGTAAATATCTGCACGCTCTCTAATCCAGACAGCATCCTGGTGAATCTCCTCTGCACCCTCTCTAATTCAGGCAGCATCCTGGTGAATCTCCTCCACACCCTCTCTAATCCAGGCAGCATCCTGGTGAATCTCCTCCACACCCTCTCTAATCCAGGCAGCATCCTGGTGAATCTCCTCTGCACCCTCTCTAATCCAGGCAGCATCCTGGTGAATCTCCTCTGCACCCTCTCTAATCCAGACAGCATCCTGGTGAATCTCCTCCACACCCTCTCTAATCCAGGCAGCATCCTGGTGAATCTCCTCTGCACCCTCTCTAATCCAGGCAGCATCCTGGTGAATCTCTGCACCCTCTCTAATTCAGACAGCATCCTGGTAAATATCTGCACCCTCCCTAACCCAGGCAGCATCCTGGTGAATCTCCTCTGCACCCTCTCTAATCCAGTCACCAATCTTGTAAATTCCTCTGCACACTCTCTAATCCAGGGAGCATCCTGGTGAATCTCCTCTGCACCCTCTCTAATCCAGACAGCATCCTGGTGAATCTCCACTGCACCCTCTCTAATCCAGGCAGCATCCTGGTGAATCTCCTCTGCACCATCTCTAATCCAGGCAGCATCCTGGTAAATCTCCTCTGCACCTTCTCTAATCCAGCCAGCATCCTGGTGAATCTCCTCTGCACCCCTATGAATCATCCTGGTGAATCTCCTCTGCACCCTCTCTAATCCAGGCAGCATCCTGGTGAATCTCCTCTGCACCTTCTCTTATCCAGGCAGCATCCTGGTGAATCTCCTCTGCACCCTCTGTAATCCAGACAGCATCCTGGTAAATCTCTGCACCCTCTCTAATCCAGACAGCATCCTGGTGAATCTCCTCCACACCCTCTATAATCCAGACAGCATACTGGTAAATCTCTGCACCCTCTCTAATCTAGACAGCATCCTGGCAAATATCTGCACACTCTCTAATCCAGACAGCATCCTGGTAAATCTCCTCTGCACCCTCTCTAATCCAGAATGCATCCTGGTTAATCTACTCTGCACCCCCTCTAATCCAGGCAGCATCCTGGTGAATCTCCTCCACACCCTCTCTAATCCAGACAGCATCCTGGTGAAACTCATCTGCACCCTCTCTAATACAGTAAGCATCCTGGTGAATCTCCTCTGCACCCTCTCTTATCCAGTCAGCATCCTGCTGAAACTCATCTGCACCCTCTCTAATACAGTAAGCATCCTGGTGAATCTCCTCTGCACCCTCTCTATTCCAGGCAGCATCCTTGCGAATCTCTGCACCCTCTCTAATTCAGACAGCATCCTGGTAAATATCTGCACCCTCCCTAAACCAGGCAGCATCCTGGTGAATCTCCTCTGCACCCGCTCTAATCCAGTCACCAATCTTGTAAATTCCTCTGCACACTCTCTAATCCAGGGAGCATCCTGGTGAATCTCCTCTGCACCCTCTCTAATCCAGACAGCATCCTGGTGAATCTCCACTGCACCCACTCTAATCGAGGCAGCATCCTGGTGAATCTCCTCTGCACCCTCTCTAATCCAGGCAGCATCCTGGTGAATCTCCTCTGCACCCTCTCTAATCCAGACAGCATCCTGGTGAATCTCCTCTGCATCCTCTCTGATCCAGGCAGCATCCTGGTAAATCTCCTCTGCACCTTCTCTAATCCAGCCAGCTTCCTGGTGAATCTCCTCTGCAACCTCTCTAATCCAGGCAGCATCCTGGCGAATCTCCTCTGCACCCTCTCTAATCCAGGCATCATCCTGGTGAATCTCCTCTGCACCTTCTCTTATCCAGGCAGCATCCTGGTGAATCTCCTCTGCACCCTCTGTAATCCAGACAGCATCCTGGTAAATCTCTGCACCCTCTCTAATCCAGACAGCATCCTGGTGAATCTACTCTGCACCCCCTCAAATCCAGCCAGCTTCTTGGTGAATCTCCTCTGCACCCCTAGGAATCATCCTGGTGAATCTCCTCTACAACCTCTCTAATCCAGGCAGCATCCTGGCGAATCTCCTCTGCACCCTCTCTAATCCAGGCAGCATCCTTGTGAATCTCCTCTGCACCTTCTCTTATCCAGGCAGCATCCTGGTGAATCTCCTCTGCACCCTCTGTAATCCAGACAGCATCCTGGTAAATCTCTGCACCCTCTCTAATCCAGACAGCATCCTGGTGAATCTACTCTGCACCCCCTCTAATCCAGACAGCATCCTGCTGAAACTCCTCTGCACACTCTCTAATCCAGGCAGCATCTTCGTGAATCTCCTCTGCATCCTCTCAAATCCAGGCAGCATCCTGGTGAATCTCCTCTGCATCCTCTCTAATCCAGACAGCATCCTGGTGAATCTCCTCTGCACCCTCTCTAATCCAGGCAGCATCCTGGTGAATCTCCTCTGCACCCTCTCTAATCCAGGCAGCATCCTGGTGAATCTCCTCTGTACCCTCTCTAATCCAGGCAGCATCCTGGTGAATCTCCTCTGCACCCTCTCTAATCCAGACAGCATTCTGGTAAATCTCTGCACCCTCTCTAATCCAGACAGCATCCTGGTGAAACTCCTCTGCACCCTCTCTAATCCAGGCAGCATCCTGGTGAATCTCCTCTGCACCTTCTCTTATCCAGGCAGCATCCTGGTGAATCTCCTCTGCACACTCTCTAATCCAGACAGCATCCTGGTAAATTTCCTCTGCACCCTCTCTATTCCAGACAGCATCCTGGTTAATCTACTCTGCACCCCCTCTAATCCAGGCAGCATCCTGGTGAATCTCCTCCAAACCTCTCTAATCCAGACAGCATCCTGGTTAAACTCATCTGCACCCTCTCTAATACAGTAAGCATCCTGGTGAATCTCCTCTGCACCCTCTCTATTCCAGGCAGCATCCTTGCGAATCTCTGCACCCTCTCTAATTCAGACAGCATCCTGGTAAATATCTGCACCCTCCCTAACCCAGGCAGCATCCTGGTGAATCTCCTCTGCACCCTCTCTAATCCAGTCACCAATCTTGTAAATTCCTCTGCACACTCTCTAATCCAGGGAGCATCCTGGTGAATCTCCTCTGCACCCTCTCTAATCCAGACAGCATCCTGGTGAATCTCCACTGCACCCTCTCTAATCCAGGCAGCATCCTGGTGAATCTCCTCTGCACCCTCTCTAATCCAGGCAGCATCCTGGTAAATCTCCTCTGCACCTTCTCTAATCCAGCCAGCATCCTGGTGAATCTCCTCTACACCCCTATGAATCATCCTGGTGAATCTCCTCTGCAACCTCTCTAATCCAGACAGCATCCTGGTGACTCTCCACTGCACCCTCTCTAATCCAGGCAGCATCCTGGTAAATCTCCTCTGCACCTTCTCTAATCCAGCCAGCATCCTGGTGAATCTCCTCTACACCCCTATGAATCATCCTGGTGAATCTCCTCTGCACCCTCTCTAATCCAGTCACCAATCTTGTAAATTCCTCTGCACACTCTCTAATCCAGGGAGCATCCTGGTGAATCTCCTCTGCACCCTCTCTAATCCAGACAGCATCCTGGTGAATCTCCACTGCACCCTCTCTAATCCAGGCAGCATCCTGGTGAATCTCCTCTGCACCCTCTCTAATCCAGGCAGCATCCTTGTAAATCTCCTCTGCACCTTCTCTAATCCAGCCAGCATCCTGGTGAATCTCCTCTACACCCCTATGAATCATCCTGGTGAATCTCCTCTGCAACCTCTCTAATCCAGGCAGCATCCTGGCGAATCTCCTCTGCACCCTCTCTCATCCAGACAGCATCCTGGTGAAACTCCTCTGCACCCTCTCTAATCCAGGCAGCATCCTGGTGAATCTCCTCTGCACCTTCTCTTATCCAGGCAGCATCCTGGTGAATCTCCTCTGCACCCTCTGTAATCCAGACAGCATCCTGGTAAATCTCTGCACCCTCTCTAATCCAGACAGCATCCTGGTAAATCTCCTCTGCACCCTCTCTAATCCAGAATGCATCCTGGTTAATCTACTCTGCACCCCCTCTAATCCAGGCAGCATCCTGGTGAATCTCCTCCACACCCTCTCTAATCCAGACAGCATGCTGGTAAATATCTGCACGCACTCTAATCCAGGCAGCATCCTGATGAATCTCCTCTGCACCCTCTCTAATCCAGTCAGCATCCTGGTGAAACTCATCTGCACCCTCTCTAATACAGTAAGCATCCTGGTGAATCTCCTCTGCACCCTCTCTATTCCAGGCAGCATCCTTGCGAATCTCTGCACCCTCTCTAATTCAGACAGCATCCTGGTAAATATCTGCACCCTCCCTAAACCAGGCAGCATCCTGGTGAATCTCCTCTGTACCCGCTCTAATCCAGTCACCAATCTTGTAAATTCCTCTGCACACTCTCTAATCCAGGGAGCATCCTGGTGAATCTCCTCTGCACCCTCTCTAATCCAGACAGCATCCTGGTGAATCTCCACTTCATCCACTCTAATCGAGGCAGCATCCTGGTGAATCTCCTCTGCACCCTCTCTAATCCAGACAGCATCCTGGTGAATCTCCTCTGCATCCTCTCTGATCCAGGCAGCATCCTGGTAAATCTCCTCTGCACCTTCTCTAATCCAGCCAGCTTCCTGGTGAATCTCCTCTGCACCCCTAGGAATCATCCTGGTGAATCTCCTCTGCACCCTCTCTCATCCAGACAGCATCCTGGTGAAACTCCTCTGCACCCTCTCTAATCCAGGCAGCATCCTGGTGAATCTCCTCTGCACCTTCTCTTATCCAGGCAGCATCCTGGTGAATCTCCTCTGCACCCTCTGTAATCCAGACAGCATCCTGGTAAATCTCTGCACCCTCTCTAATCCAGACAGCATCCTGGTGAATCTACTCTGCACCCCCTCTAATCCAGACAGCATCCTGGTGAATCTCCTCCACACCCTCTATAATCCAGACAGCATACTGGTAAATCTCTGCACCCTCTCTAATCTAGACAGCATCCTGGCAAATATCTGCACACTCTGTAATCCAGACAGCATCCTGGTAAATCTCTGCACCCTCTCTAATTCAGACAGCATCCTGGTAAATATCTGCACCCTCCCTAAACCAGGCAGCATCCTGGTGAATCTCCTCTGCACCCGCTCTAATCCAGTCACCAATCTTGTAAATTCCTCTGCACACTCTCTAATCCAGGGAGCATCCTGGTGAATCTCCTCTGCACCCTCTCTAATCCAGACAGCATCCTGGTGAATCTCCACTGCACCCACTCTAATCGAGGCAGCATCCTGGTGAATCTCCTCTGCACTCTCTCTAATCCAGGCAGCATCCTGGTGAATCTCCTCTGCACCCTCTCTAATCCAGACAGCATCCTGGTGAATCTCCTCTGCATCCTCTCTGATCCAGGCAGCATCCTGGTAAATCTCCTCTGCACCTTCTCTAATCCAGCCAGCTTCCTGGTGAATCTCCTCTGCACCCCTAGGAATCATCCTGGTGAATCTCCTCTGCAACCTCTCTAATCCAGGCAGCATCCTGGCGAATCTCCTCTGCACCCTCTCTAATCCAGGCAGCATCCTGGTGAATCTCCTCTGCACCTTCTCTTATCCAGGCAGCATCCTGGTGAATCTCCTCTGCACCCTCTGTAATCCAGACAGCATCCTGGTAAATCTCTGCACCCTCTCTAATCCAGACAGCATCCTGGTGAATCTACTCTGCACCCCCTCTAATCCAGACAGCATCCTGGTGAAACTCCTCTGCACACTCTCTAATCCAGGCAGCATCTTCGTGAATCTCCTCTGCATCCTCTCAAATCCAGGCAGCATCCTGGTGAATCTCCTCTGCATCCTCTCTAATCCAGACAGCATCCTGGTGAATCTCCTCTGCACCCTCTCTAATCCAGGCAGCATCCTGGTGAATCTCCTCTGCACCCTCTCTAATCCAGGCAGCATCCTGGTGAATCTCCTCTGTACCCTCTCTAATCCAGGCAGCATCCTGGTGAATCTCCTCTGCACCCTCTCTAATCCAGACAGCATTCTGGTAAATCTCTGCACCCTCTCTAATCCAGGCAGCATCCTGGTGAATCTCCTCTGCACCTTCTCTTATCCAGGCAGCATCCTGGTGAATCTCCTCTGTACCCGCTCTAATCCAGTCACCAATCTTGTAAATTCCTCTGCACACTCTCTAATCCAGGGAGCATCCTGGTGAATCTCCTCTGCACCCTCTCTAATCCAGACAGCATCCTGGTGAATCTCCACTTCATCCACTCTAATCGAGGCAGCATCCTGGTGAATCTCCTCTGCACCCTCTCTAATCCAGGCAGCATCCTGGTGAATCTCCTCTGCACCCTCTCTAATCCAGACAGCATCCTGGTGAATCTCCTCTGCATCCTCTCTGATCCAGGCAGCATCCTGGTAAATCTCCTCTGCACCTTCTCTAATCCAGCCAGCTTCCTGGTGAATCTCCTCTGCACCCCTAGGAATCATCCTGGTGAATCTCCTCTGCACCCTCTCTCATCCAGACAGCATCCTGGTGAAACTCCTCTGCACCCTCTCTAATCCAGGCAGCATCCTGGTGAATCTCCTCTGCACCTTCTCTTATCCAGGCAGCATCCTGGTGAATCTCCTCTGCACCCTCTGTAATCCAGACAGCATCCTGGTAAATCTCTGCACCCTCTCTAATCCAGACAGCATCCTGGTGAATCTACTCTGCACCCCCTCTAATCCAGACAGCATCCTGGTGAATCTCCTCCACACCCTCTATAATCCAGACAGCATACTGGTAAATCTCTGCACCCTCTCTAATCTAGACAGCATCCTGGCAAATATCTGCACACTCTGTAATCCAGACAGCATCCTGGTAAATCTCTGCACCCTCTCTAATTCAGACAGCATCCTGGTAAATATCTGCACCCTCCCTAAACCAGGCAGCATCCTGGTGAATCTCCTCTGCACCCGCTCTAATCCAGTCACCAATCTTGTAAATTCCTCTGCACACTCTCTAATCCAGGGAGCATCCTGGTGAATCTCCTCTGCACCCTCTCTAATCCAGACAGCATCCTGGTGAATCTCCACTGCACCCACTCTAATCGAGGCAGCATCCTGGTGAATCTCCTCTGCACTCTCTCTAATCCAGGCAGCATCCTGGTGAATCTCCTCTGCACCCTCTCTAATCCAGACAGCATCCTGGTGAATCTCCTCTGCATCCTCTCTGATCCAGGCAGCATCCTGGTAAATCTCCTCTGCACCTTCTCTAATCCAGCCAGCTTCCTGGTGAATCTCCTCTGCACCCCTAGGAATCATCCTGGTGAATCTCCTCTGCAACCTCTCTAATCCAGGCAGCATCCTGGCGAATCTCCTCTGCACCCTCTCTAATCCAGGCAGCATCCTGGTGAATCTCCTCTGCACCTTCTCTTATCCAGGCAGCATCCTGGTGAATCTCCTCTGCACCCTCTGTAATCCAGACAGCATCCTGGTAAATCTCTGCACCCTCTCTAATCCAGACAGCATCCTGGTGAATCTACTCTGCACCCCCTCTAATCCAGACAGCATCCTGGTGAAACTCCTCTGCACACTCTCTAATCCAGGCAGCATCTTCGTGAATCTCCTCTGCATCCTCTCAAATCCAGGCAGCATCCTGGTGAATCTCCTCTGCATCCTCTCTAATCCAGACAGCATCCTGGTGAATCTCCTCTGCACCCTCTCTAATCCAGGCAGCATCCTGGTGAATCTCCTCTGCACCCTCTCTAATCCAGGCAGCATCCTGGTGAATCTCCTCTGTACCCTCTCTAATCCAGGCAGCATCCTGGTGAATCTCCTCTGCACCCTCTCTAATCCAGACAGCATTCTGGTAAATCTCTGCACCCTCTCTAATCCAGACAGCATCCTGGTGAAACTCCTCTGCACCCTCTCTAATCCAGGCAGCATCCTGGTGAATCTCCTCTGCACCTTCTCTTATCCAGGCAGCATCCTGGTGAATCTCCTCTGCACACTCTCTAATCCAGACAGCATCCTGGTAAATTTCCTCTGCACCCTCTCTATTCCAGACAGCATCCTGGTTAATCTACTCTGCACCCCCTCTAATCCAGGCAGCATCCTGGTGAATCTCCTCCACACCCTCTCTAATCCAGACAGCATGCTTGTAAATATCTGCACGCACTCTAATCCAGGCAGCATCCTGATGAATCTCCTCTGCACCCTCTCTAATCCAGGCAGCATCCTGGTTAAACTCATCTGCACCCTCTCTAATACAGTAAGCATCCTGGTGAATCTCCTCTGCACCCTCTCTAATCCAGTCACCAATCTTGTAAATTCCTCTGCACACTCTCTAATCCAGGGAGCATCCTGGTGAATCTCCTCTGCACCCTCTCTAATCCAGACAGCATCCTGGTGAATCTCCACTGCACCCTCTCTAATCCAGGCAGCATCCTGGTGAATCTCCTCTGCACCATCTCTAATCCAGGCAGCATCCTGGTAAATCTCCTCTGCACCTTCTCTAATCCAGCCAGCATCCTGGTGAATCTCCTCTGCACCCCTATGAATCATCCTGGTGAATCTCCTCTGCAACCTCTCTAATCCAGGCAGCATCCTGGCGAATCTCCTCTGCACCCTCTCTCATCCAGACAGCATCCTGGTGAAACTCCTCTGCACCCTCTCTAATCCAGGCAGCATCCTGGTGAATCTCCTCTGCACCTTCTCTTATCCAGGCAGCATCCTGGTGAATCTCCTCTGCACCCTCTGTAATCCAGACAGCATCCTGGCAAATATCTGCACACTCTCTAATCCAGACAGCATCCTGGTTAATCTACTCTGCACCCCCTCTAATCCAGGCAGCATCCTGGTGAATCTCCTCCACACCCTCTCTAATCCAGACAGCATGCTGGTAAATATCTGCACGCTCTCTAATCCAGGCAGCATCCTGGTGAATCTCCTCCACACCCTCTCTAATCCAGACAGCATCCTGGTGAATCTCCTCTGCACCCTCTCTAATTCAGGCAGCATCCTGGTGAATCTCCTCCACACCCTCTCTAATCCAGGCAGCATCCTGGTGAATCTCCTCCACACCCTCTCTAATCCAGGCAGCATCCTGGTGAATCTCCTCTGCACCCTCTCTAATCCAGGCAGCATCCTGGTGAATCTCCTCTGCACCCTCTCTAATCCAGACATCATCCTGGTGAATCTCCTCCACACCCTCTCTAATCCAGGCAGCATCCTGGTGAATCTCCTCTGCACCCTCTCTAATCCAGGCAGCATCCTGGTGAATCTCTGCACCCTCTCTAATTCAGACAGCATCCTGGTTAATCTACTCTGCACCCCCTCTAATCCAGGCAGCATCCTGGTGAATCTCCTCCACACCCTCTCTAATCCAGACAGCATGCTGGTAAATATCTGCACGCTCTCTAATCCAGGCAGCATCCTGGTGAATCTCCTCCACACCCTCTCTAATCCAGACAGCATGCTGGTAAATATCTGCACGCTCTCTAATCCAGACAGCATCCTGGTGAATCTCCTCTGCACCCTCTCTAATTCAGGCAGCATCCTGGTGAATCTCCTCCACACCCTCTCTAATCCAGGCAGCATCCTGGTGAATCTCCTCCACACCCTCTCTAATCCAGGCAGCATCCAGGTGAATCTCCTCTGCACCCTCTCTAATCCAGGCAGCATCCTGGTGAATCTCCTCTGCACCCTCTCTAATCCAGACAGCATCCTGGTGAATCTCCTCCACACCCTCTCTAATCCAGGCAGCATCCTGGTGAATCTCCTCTGCACCCTCTCTAATCCAGGCAGCATCCTGGTGAATCTCTGCACCCTCTCTAATTCAGACAGCATTCTGGTAAATATCTGCACCCTCCCTAACCCAGGCAGCATCCTGGTGAATCTCCTCTGCACCCTCTCTAATCCAGTCACCAATCTTGTAAATTCCTCTGCACACTCTCTAATCCAGGGAGCATCCTGGTGAATCTCCTCTGCACCCTCTCTAATCCAGACAGCATCCTGGTGAATCTCCACTGCACCCTCTCTAATCCAGGCAGCATCCTGGTGAATCTCCTCTGCACCATCTCTAATCCAGGCAGCATCCTGGTAAATCTCCTCTGCACCTTCTCTAATCCAGCCAGCATCCTGGTGAATCTCCTCTGCACCCCTATGAATCATCCTGGTGAATCTCCTCTGCACCCTCTCTAATCCAGGCAGCATCCTGGTGAATCTCCTCTGCACCTTCTCTTATCCAGGCAGCATCCTGGTGAATCTCCTCTGCACCCTCTGTAATCCAGACAGCATCCTGGTAAATCTCTGCACCCTCTCTAATCCAGACAGCATCCTGGTGAATCTCCTCCACACCCTCTATAATCCAGACAGCATACTGGTAAATCTCTGCACCCTCTCTAATCTAGACAGCATC
This sequence comes from Hemitrygon akajei, assembly GCF_048418815.1. Taxonomy (NCBI): domain Eukaryota; kingdom Metazoa; phylum Chordata; class Chondrichthyes; order Myliobatiformes; family Dasyatidae; genus Hemitrygon; species Hemitrygon akajei. The sequence continues at coordinate 42,110,565 of NC_133151.1, forward strand.
CTGGCAAATATCTGCACACTCTCTAATCCAGACAGCATCCTGGTAAATCTCCTCCACACCCTCTATAATCCAGACAGCATACTGGTAAATCTCTGCACCCTCTCTAATCTAGACAGCATCCTGGCAAATATCTGCACACTCTCTAATCCAGGCAGCATCCTGGTGAATCTCCTCTGCACCCTCTCTAATCCAGGCAGCATCCTGGTGAATCTCTGCACCCTCTCTAATTCAGACAGCATCCTGGTAAATATCTGCACCCTCCCTAACCCAGGCAGCATCCTGGTGAATCTCCTCTGCACCCTCTCTAATCCAGTCACCAATCTTGTAAATTCCTCTGCACACTCTCTAATCCAGGGAGCATCCTGGTGAATCTCCTCTGCACCCTCTCTAATCCAGACAGCATCCTGGTGAATCTCCACTGCACCCTCTCTAATCCAGGCAGCATCCTGGTGAATCTCCTCTGCACCATCTCTAATCCAGGCAGCATCCTGGTAAATCTCCTCTGCACCTTCTCTAATCCAGCCAGCATCCTGGTGAATCTCCTCTGCACCCCTATGAATCATCCTGGTGAATCTCCTCTGCACCCTCTCTAATCCAGGCAGCATCCTGGTGAATCTCCTCTGCACCTTCTCTTATCCAGGCAGCATCCTGGTGAATCTCCTCTGCACCCTCTGTAATCCAGACAGCATCCTGGTAAATCTCTGCACCCTCTCTAATCCAGACAGCATCCTGGTGAATCTCCTCCACACCCTCTATAATCCAGACAGCATACTGGTAAATCTCTGCACCCTCTCTAATCTAGACAGCATCCTGGCAAATATCTGCACACTCTCTAATCCAGACAGCATCCTGGTAAATCTCCTCTGCACCCTCTCTAATCCAGAATGCATCCTGGTTAATCTACTCTGCACCCCCTCTAATCCAGGCAGCATCCTGGTGAATCTCCTCCACACCCTCTCTAATCCAGACAGCATCCTGGTGAAACTCATCTGCACCCTCTCTAATACAGTAAGCATCCTGGTGAATCTCCTCTGCACCCTCTCTTATCCAGTCAGCATCCTGCTGAAACTCATCTGCACCCTCTCTAATACAGTAAGCATCCTGGTGAATCTCCTCTGCACCCTCTCTATTCCAGGCAGCATCCTTGCGAATCTCTGCACCCTCTCTAATTCAGACAGCATCCTGGTAAATATCTGCACCCTCCCTAAACCAGGCAGCATCCTGGTGAATCTCCTCTGCACCCGCTCTAATCCAGTCACCAATCTTGTAAATTCCTCTGCACACTCTCTAATCCAGGGAGCATCCTGGTGAATCTCCTCTGCACCCTCTCTAATCCAGACAGCATCCTGGTGAATCTCCACTGCACCCACTCTAATCGAGGCAGCATCCTGGTGAATCTCCTCTGCACCCTCTCTAATCCAGGCAGCATCCTGGTGAATCTCCTCTGCACCCTCTCTAATCCAGACAGCATCCTGGTGAATCTCCTCTGCATCCTCTCTGATCCAGGCAGCATCCTGGTAAATCTCCTCTGCACCTTCTCTAATCCAGCCAGCTTCCTGGTGAATCTCCTCTGCAACCTCTCTAATCCAGGCAGCATCCTGGCGAATCTCCTCTGCACCCTCTCTAATCCAGGCATCATCCTGGTGAATCTCCTCTGCACCTTCTCTTATCCAGGCAGCATCCTGGTGAATCTCCTCTGCACCCTCTGTAATCCAGACAGCATCCTGGTAAATCTCTGCACCCTCTCTAATCCAGACAGCATCCTGGTGAATCTACTCTGCACCCCCTCTAATCCAGCCAGCTTCCTGGTGAATCTCCTCTGCACCCCTAGGAATCATCCTGGTGAATCTCCTCTACAACCTCTATAATCCAGGCAGCATCCTGGCGAATCTCCTCTGCACCCTCTCTAATCCAGGCAGCATCCTTGTGAATCTCCTCTGCACCTTCTCTTATCCAGGCAGCATCCTGGTGAATCTCCTCTGCACCCTCTGTAATCCAGACAGCATCCTGGTAAATCTCTGCACCCTCTCTAATCCAGACAGCATCCTGGTGAATCTACTCTGCACCCCCTCTAATCCAGACAGCATCCTGCTGAAACTCCTCTGCACACTCTCTAATCCAGGCAGCATCTTCGTGAATCTCCTCTGCATCCTCTCAAATCCAGGCAGCATCCTGGTGAATCTCCTCTGCATCCTCTCTAATCCAGACAGCATCCTGGTGAATCTCCTCTGCACCCTCTCTAATCCAGGCAGCATCCTGGTGAATCTCCTCTGCACCCTCTCTAATCCAGGCAGCATCCTGGTGAATCTCCTCTGTACCCTCTCTAATCCAGGCAGCATCCTGGTGAATCTCCTCTGCACCCTCTCTAATCCAGACAGCATTCTGGTAAATCTCTGCACCCTCTCTAATCCAGACAGCATCCTGGTGAAACTCCTCTGCACCCTCTCTAATCCAGGCAGCATCCTGGTGAATCTCCTCTGCACCTTCTCTTATCCAGGCAGCATCCTGGTGAATCTCCTCTGCACACTCTCTAATCCAGACAGCATCCTGGTAAATTTCCTCTGCACCCTCTCTATTCCAGACAGCATCCTGGTTAATCTACTCTGCACCCCCTCTAATCCAGGCAGCATCCTGGTGAATCTCCTCCACACCCTCTCTAATCCAGACAACATCCTGGTTAAACTCATCTGCACCCTCTCTAATACAGTAAGCATCCTGGTGAATCTCCTCTGCACCCTCTCTATTCCAGGCAGCATCCTTGCGAATCTCTGCACCCTCTCTAATTCAGACAGCATCCTGGTAAATATCTGCACCCTCCCTAACCCAGGCAGCATCCTGGTGAATCTCCTCTGCACCCTCTCTAATCCAGTCACCAATCTTGTAAATTCCTCTGCACACTCTCTAATCCAGGGAGCATCCTGGTGAATCTCCTCTGCACCCTCTCTAATCCAGACAGCATCCTGGTGAATCTCCACTGCACCCTCTCTAATCCAGGCAGCATCCTGGTGAATCTCCTCTGCACCCTCTCTAATCCAGGCAGCATCCTGGTAAATCTCCTCTGCACCTTCTCTAATCCAGCCAGCATCCTGGTGAATCTCCTCTGCACCCCTATGAATCATCCTGGTGAATCTCCTCTGCAACCTCTCTAATCCAGGCAGCATCCTGGCGAATCTCCTCTGCACCCTCTCTCATCCAGACAGCATCCTGGTGAAACTCCTCTGCACCCTCTCTAATCCAGGCAGCATCCTGGTGAATCTCCTCTGCACCTTCTCTTATCCAGGCAGCATCCTGGTGAATCTCCTCTGCACCCTCTGTAATCCAGACAGCATCCTGGTAAATCTCTGCACCCTCTCTAATCCAGACAGCATCCTGGTGAATCTCCTCCACACCCTCTATAATCCAGACAGCATACTGGTAAATCTCTGCACCCTCTCTAATCTAGACAGCATCCTGGCAAATATCTGCACACTCTCTAATCCAGACAGCATCCTGGTAAATCTCCTCTGCACCCTCTCTAATCCAGAATGCATCCTGGTTAATCTACTCTGCACCCCCTCTAATCCAGGCAGCATCCTGGTGAATCTCCTCCACACCCTCTCTAATCCAGACAGCATGCTGGTAAATATCTGCACGCACTCTAATCCAGGCAGCATCCTGATGAATCTCCTCTGCACCCTCTCTAATCCAGTCAGCATCCTGGTGAAACTCATCTGCACCCTCTCTAATACAGTAAGCATCCTGGTGAATCTCCTCTGCACCCTCTCTATTCCAGGCAGCATCCTTGCGAATCTCTGCACCCTCTATAATTCAGACAGCATCCTGGTAAATATCTGCACCCTCCCTAAACCAGGCAGCATCCTGGTGAATCTCCTCTGTACCCGCTCTAATCCAGTCACCAATCTTGTAAATTCCTCTGCACACTCTCTAATCCAGGGAGCATCCTGGTGAATCTCCTCTGCACCCTCTCTAATCCAGACAGCATCCTGGTGAATCTCCACTTCATCCACTCTAATCGAGGCAGCATCCTGGTGAATCTCCTCTGCACCCTCTCTAATCCAGGCAGCATCCTGGTGAATCTCCTCTGCACCCTCTCTAATCCAGACAGCATCCTGGTGAATCTCCTCTGCATCCTCTCTGATCCAGGCAGCATCCTGGTAAATCTCCTCTGCACCTTCTCTAATCCAGCCAGCTTCCTGGTGAATCTCCTCTGCACCCCTAGGAATCATCCTGGTGAATCTCCTCTGCACCCTCTCTCATCCAGACAGCATCCTGGTGAAACTCCTCTGCACCCTCTCTAATCCAGGCAGCATCCTGGTGAATCTCCTCTGCACCTTCTCTTATCCAGGCAGCATCCTGGTGAATCTCCTCTGCACCCTCTGTAATCCAGACAGCATCCTGGTAAATCTCTGCACCCTCTCTAATCCAGACAGCATCCTGGTGAATCTACTCTGCACCCCCTCTAATCCAGACAGCATCCTGGTGAATCTCCTCCACACCCTCTATAATCCAGACAGCATACTGGTAAATCTCTGCACCCTCTCTAATCTAGACAGCATCCTGGCAAATATCTGCACACTCTGTAATCCAGACAGCATCCTGGTAAATCTCTGCACCCTCTCTAATTCAGACAGCATCCTGGTAAATATCTGCACCCTCCCTAAACCAGGCAGCATCCTGGTGAATCTCCTCTGCACCCGCTCTAATCCAGTCACCAATCTTGTAATTTCCTCTGCACACTCTCTAATCCAGGGAGCATCCTGGTGAATCTCCTCTGCACCCTCTCTAATCCAGACAGCATCCTGGTGAATCTCCACTGCACCCACTCTAATCGAGGCAGCATCCTGGTGAATCTCCTCTGCACTCTCTCTAATCCAGGCAGCATCCTGGTGAATCTCCTCTGCACCCTCTCTAATCCAGACAGCATCCTGGTGAATCTCCTCTGCATCCTCTCTGATCCAGGCAGCATCCTGGTAAATCTCCTCTGCACCTTCTCTAATCCAGCCAGCTTCCTGGTGAATCTCCTCTGCACCCCTAGGAATCATCCTGGTGAATCTCCTCTGCAACCTCTCTAATCCAGGCAGCATCCTGGCGAATCTCCTCTGCACCCTCTCTAATCCAGGCAGCATCCTGGTGAATCTCCTCTGCACCTTCTCTTATCCAGGCAGCATCCTGGTGAATCTCCTCTGCACCCTCTGTAATCCAGACAGCATCCTGGTAAATCTCTGCACCCTCTCTAATCCAGACAGCATCCTGGTGAATCTACTCTGCACCCCCTCTAATCCAGACAGCATCCTGGTGAAACTCCTCTGCACACTCTCTAATCCAGGCAGCATCTTCGTGAATCTCCTCTGCATCCTCTCAAATCCAGGCAGCATCCTGGTGAATCTCCTCTGCATCCTCTCTAATCCAGACAGCATCCTGGTGAATCTCCTCTGCACCCTCTCTAATCCAGGCAGCATCCTGGTGAATCTCCTCTGCACCCTCTCTAATCCAGGCAGCATCCTGGTGAATCTCCTCTGTACCCTCTCTAATCCAGGCAGCATCCTGGTGAATCTCCTCTGCACCCTCTCTAATCCAGACAGCATTCTGGTAAATCTCTGCACCCTCTCTAATCCAGGCAGCATCCTGGTGAATCTCCTCTGCACCTTCTCTTATCCAGGCAGCATCCTGGTGAATCTCCTCTGCACCTTCTCTTATCCAGGCAGCATCCTGGTGAGTCTCCTCTGCACACTCTCTAATCCAGACAGCATCCTGGTAAATTTCCTCTGCACCCTCTCTATTCCAGACAGCATCCTGGTTAATCTACTCTGCACCCCCTCTAATCCAGGCAGCATCCTGGTGAATCTCCTCCACACCCTCTCTAATCCAGACAGCATGCTGGTAAATATCTGCACGCACTCTAATCCAGGCAGCATCCTGATGAATCTCCTCTGCACCCTCTCTAATCCAGGCAGCATCCTGGTTAAACTCATCTGCACCCTCTCTAATACAGTAAGCATCCTGGTGAATCTCCTCTGCACCCTCTCTATTCCAGGCAGCATCCTTGCGAATCTCTGCACCCTCTCTAATTCAGACAGCATCCTGGTAAATATCTGCACCCTCCCTAACCCAGGCAGCATCCTGGTGAATCTCCTCTGCACCCTCTCTAATCCAGTCACCAATCTTGTAAATTCCTCTGCACACTCTCTAATCCAGGGAGCATCCTGGTGAATCTCCTCTGCACCCTCTCTAATCCAGACAGCATCCTGGTGAATCTCCACTGCACCCTCTCTAATCCAGGCAGCATCCTGGTGAATCTCCTCTGCACCATCTCTAATCCAGGCAGCATCCTGGTAAATCTCCTCTGCACCTTCTCTAATCCAGCCAGCATCCTGGTGAATCTCCTCTGCACCCTCCCTAATCCAGACAGCATCCTGGGGAATCTCCTCTGCACCCCTATGAATCATCCTGGTGAATCTCCTCTGCAACCTCTCTAATCCAGGCAGCATCCTGGCGAATCTCCTCTGCACCCTCTCTCATCCAGACAGCATCCTGGTGAAACTCCTCTGCACCCTCTCTAATCCAGGCAGCATCCTGGTGAATCTCCTCTGCACCTTCTCTTATCCAGGCAGCATCCTGGTGAATCTCGGCACCCTCTCTAATCCAGACAGCATCCTGGTGAATCTCCTCCACACCCTCTATAATCCAGACAGCATACTGGTAAATCTCTGCACCCTCTCTAATCTAGACAGCATCCTGGCAAATATCTGCACACTCTCTAATCCAGACAGCATCCTGGTAAATCTCCTCAGCACCCTCTCTAATCCAGAATGCATCCTGGTTAATCTACTCTGCACCCCCTCTAATCCAGGCAGCATCCTGGTGAATCTCGTCTGCACCCTCTCTAATCCAGTCAGCATCCTGGTGAAACTCATCTGCACCCTCTCTAATACAGTAAGCATCCTGGTGAATCTCCTCTGCACCCTCTCTATTCCAGGCAGCATCCTTGCGAATCTCTGCACCCTCTCTAATTCAGACAGGATCCTGGTAAATATCTGCACCCTCCCTAAACCAGGCAGCATCCTGGTGAATCTCCTCTGTACCCGCTCTAATCCAGTCACCAATCTTGTAAATTCCTCTGCACACTCTCTAATCCAGGGAGCATCCTGGTGAATCTCCTCTGCACCCTCTCTAATCCAGACAGCATCCTGGTGAATCTCCACTTCACCCACTCTACTCGAGGCAGCATCCTGGTGAATCTCCTCTGCACCCTCTCTAATCCAGGCAGCATCCTGGTGAATCTCCTCTGCACCCTCTCTAATCCAGACAGCATCCTGGTGAATCTCCTCTGCATCCTCTCTGATCCAGGCAGCATCCTGGTAAATCTCCTCTGCACCTTCTCTAATCCAGCCAGCTTCCTGGTGAATCTCCTCTGCACCCCTAGGAATCATCCTGGTGAATCTCCTCTGCACCCTCTCTCATCCAGACAGCATCCTGGTGAAACTCCTCTGCACCCTCTCTAATCCAGGCAGCATCCTGGTGAATCTCCTCTGCACCTTCTCTTATCCAGGCAGCATCCTGGTGAATCTCCTCTGCACCCTCTGTAATCCAGACAGCATCCTGGTAAATCTCTGCACCCTCTCTAATCCAGACAGCATCCTGGTGAATCTACTCTGCACCCCCTCTAATCCAGACAGCATCCTGGTGAATCTCCTCCACACACTCTATAATCCAGACAGCATACTGGTAAATCTCTGCACCCTCTCTAATCTAGACAGCATCCTGGCAAATATCTGCACACTCTGTAATCCAGACAGCATCCTGGTAAATCTCTGCACCCTCTCTAATCCAGACAGCATCCTGTTGAATCTACTCTGCACCCCCTCTAATCCAGACAGCATCCTGGTGAATCTCCTCCACACCCTCTATAATCCAGACAGCATACTGGTAAATCTCTGCACCCTCTCTAATCTAGACAGCATCCTGGCAAATATCTGCACACTCTCTAATCCAGGCAGCATCCTGGCGAATCTCCTCTGCACCCTCTCTAATCCAGGCAGCATCCTTGTGAATCTCCTCTGCACCTTCTCTTATCCAGGCAGCATCCTGGTGAATCTCCTCTGCACCCTCTGTAATCCAGACAGCATCCTGGTAAATCTCTGCACCCTCTCTAATCCAGACAGCATCCTGGTGAATCTACTCTGCACCCCCTCTAATCCAGACAGCATCCTGCTGAAACTCCTCTGCACACTCTCTAATCCAGGCAGCATCTTCGTGAATCTCCTCTGCATCCTCTCAAATCCAGGCAGCATCCTGGTGAATCTCCTCTGCATCCTCTCTAATCCAGACAGCATCCTGGTGAATCTCCTCTGCACCCTCTCTAATCCAGGCAGCATCCTGGTGAATCTCCTCTGCACCCTCTCTAATCCAGGCAGCATCCTGGTGAATCTCCTCTGTACCCTCTCTAATCCAGGCAGCATCCTGGTGAATCTCCTCTGCACCCTCTCTAATCCAGACAGCATTCTGGTAAATCTCTGCACCCTCTCTAATCCAGACAGCATCCTGGTGAAACTCCTCTGCACCCTCTCTAATCCAGGCAGCATCCTGGTGAATCTCCTCTGCACCTTCTCTTATCCAGGCAGCATCCTGGTGAATCTCCTCTGCACACTCTCTAATCCAGACAGCATCCTGGTAAATTTCCTCTGCACCCTCTCTATTCCAGACAGCATCCTGGTTAATCTACTCTGCACCCCCTCTAATCCAGGCAGCATCCTGGTGAATCTCCTCCACACCCTCTCTAATCCAGACAACATCCTGGTTAAACTCATCTGCACCCTCTCTAATACAGTAAGCATCCTGGTGAATCTCCTCTGCACCCTCTCTATTCCAGGCAGCATCCTTGCGAATCTCTGCACCCTCTCTAATTCAGACAGCATCCTGGTAAATATCTGCACCCTCCCTAACCCAGGCAGCATCCTGGTGAATCTCCTCTGCACCCTCTCTAATCCAGTCACCAATCTTGTAAATTCCTCTGCACACTCTCTAATCCAGGGAGCATCCTGGTGAATCTCCTCTGCACCCTCTCTAATCCAGACAGCATCCTGGTGAATCTCCACTGCACCCTCTCTAATCCAGGCAGCATCCTGGTGAATCTCCTCTGCACCCTCTCTAATCCAGGCAGCATCCTGGTAAATCTCCTCTGCACCTTCTCTAATCCAGCCAGCATCCTGGTGAATCTCCTCTGCACCCTCTCTAATCCAGGCAGCATCCTGGTGAATCTCCTCTGCACCTTCTCTTATCCAGGCAGCATCCTGGTGAATCTCGGCACCCTCTCTAATCCAGACAGCATCCTGGTGAATCTCCTCCACACCCTCTATAATCCAGACAGCATACTGGTAAATCTCTGCACCCTCTCTAATCTAGACAGCATCCTGGCAAATATCTGCACACTCTCTAATCCAGACAGCATCCTGGTAAATCTCCTCAGCACCCTCTCTAATCCAGAATGCATCCTGGTTAATCTACTCTGCACCCCCTCTAATCCAGGCAGCATCCTGGTGAATCTCGTCTGCACCCTCTCTAATCCAGTCAGCATCCTGGTGAAACTCATCTGCACCCTCTCTAATACAGTAAGCATCCTGGTGAATCTCCTCTGCACCCTCTCTATTCCAGGCAGCATCCTTGCGAATCTCTGCACCCTCTCTAATTCAGACAGGATCCTGGTAAATATCTGCACCCTCCCTAAACCAGGCAGCATCCTGGTGAATCTCCTCTGTACCCGCTCTAATCCAGTCACCAATCTTGTAAATTCCTCTGCACACTCTCTAATCCAGGGAGCATCCTGGTGAATCTCCTCTGCACCCTCTCTAATCCAGACAGCATCCTGGTGAATCTCCACTTCACCCACTCTACTCGAGGCAGCATCCTGGTGAATCTCCTCTGCACCCTCTCTAATCCAGGCAGCATCCTGGTGAATCTCCTCTGCACCCTCTCTAATCCAGACAGCATCCTGGTGAATCTCCTCTGCATCCTCTCTGATCCAGGCAGCATCCTGGTAAATCTCCTCTGCACCTTCTCTAATCCAGCCAGCTTCCTGGTGAATCTCCTCTGCACCCCTAGGAATCATCCTGGTGAATCTCCTCTGCACCCTCTCTCATCCAGACAGCATCCTGGTGAAACTCCTCTGCACCCTCTCTAATCCAGGCAGCATCCTGGTGAATCTCCTCTGCACCTTCTCTTATCCAGGCAGCATCCTGGTGAATCTCCTCTGCACCCTCTGTAATCCAGACAGCATCCTGGTAAATCTCTGCACCCTCTCTAATCCAGACAGCATCCTGGTGAATCTACTCTGCACCCCCTCTAATCCAGACAGCATCCTGGTGAATCTCCTCCACACACTCTATAATCCAGACAGCATACTGGTAAATCTCTGCACCCTCTCTAATCTAGACAGCATCCTGGCAAATATCTGCACACTCTGTAATCCAGACAGCATCCTGGTAAATCTCTGCACCCTCTCTAATCCAGACAGCATCCTGTTGAATCTACTCTGCACCCCCTCTAATCCAGACAGCATCCTGGTGAATCTCCTCCACACCCTCTATAATCCAGACAGCATACTGGTAAATCTCTGCACCCTCTCTAATCTAGACAGCATCCTGGCAAATATCTGCACACTCTCTAATCCAGGCAGCATCCTGGCGAATCTCCTCTGCACCCTCTCTAATCCAGGCAGCATCCTTGTGAATCTCCTCTGCACCTTCTCTTATCCAGGCAGCATCCTGGTGAATCTCCTCTGCACCCTCTGTAATCCAGACAGCATCCTGGTAAATCTCTGCACCCTCTCTAATCCAGACAGCATCCTGGTGAATCTACTCTGCACCCCCTCTAATCCAGACAGCATCCTGCTGAAACTCCTCTGCACACTCTCTAATCCAGGCAGCATCTTCGTGAATCTCCTCTGCATCCTCTCAAATCCAGGCAGCATCCTGGTGAATCTCCTCTGCATCCTCTCTAATCCAGACAGCATCCTGGTGAATCTCCTCTGCACCCTCTCTAATCCAGGCAGCATCCTGGTGAATCTCCTCTGCACCCTCTCTAATCCAGGCAGCATCCTGGTGAATCTCCTCTGTACCCTCTCTAATCCAGGCAGCATCCTGGTGAATCTCCTCTGCACCCTCTCTAATCCAGACAGCATTCTGGTAAATCTCTGCACCCTCTCTAATCCAGACAGCATCCTGGTGAAACTCCTCTGCACCCTCTCTAATCCAGGCAGCATCCTGGTGAATCTCCTCTGCACCTTCTCTTATCCAGGCAGCATCCTGGTGAATCTCCTCTGCACACTCTCTAATCCAGACAGCATCCTGGTAAATTTCCTCTGCACCCTCTCTATTCCAGACAGCATCCTGGTTAATCTACTCTGCACCCCCTCTAATCCAGGCAGCATCCTGGTGAATCTCCTCCACACCCTCTCTAATCCAGACAACATCCTGGTTAAACTCATCTGCACCCTCTCTAATACAGTAAGCATCCTGGTGAATCTCCTCTGCACCCTCTCTATTCCAGGCAGCATCCTTGCGAATCTCTGCACCCTCTCTAATTCAGACAGCATCCTGGTAAATATCTGCACCCTCCCTAACCCAGGCAGCATCCTGGTGAATCTCCTCTGCACCCTCTCTAATCCAGTCACCAATCTTGTAAATTCCTCTGCACACTCTCTAATCCAGGGAGCATCCTGGTGAATCTCCTCTGCACCCTCTCTAATCCAGACAGCATCCTGGTGAATCTCCACTGCACCCTCTCTAATCCAGGCAGCATCCTGGTGAATCTCCTCTGCACCCTCTCTAATCCAGGCAGCATCCTGGTAAATCTCCTCTGCACCTTCTCTAATCCAGCCAGCATCCTGGTGAATCTCCTCTGCACCCCTATGAATCATCCTGGTGAATCTCCTCTGCAACCTCTCTAATCCAGGCAGCATCCTGGCGAATCTCCTCTGCACCCTCTCTCATCCAGACAGCATCCTGGTGAAACTCCTCTGCACCCTCTCTAATCCAGGCAGCATCCTGGTGAATCTCCTCTGCACCTTCTCTTATCCAGGCAGCATCCTGGTGAATCTCCTCTGCACCCTCTGTAATCCAGACAGCATCCTGGTAAATCTCTGCACCCTCTCTAATCCAGACAGCATCCTGGTGAATCTCCTCCACACCCTCTATAATCCAGACAGCATACTGGTAAATCTCTGCACCCTCTCTAATCTAGACAGCATCCTGGCAAATATCTGCACACTCTCTAATCCAGACAGCATCCTGGTAAATCTCCTCTGCACCCTCTCTAATCCAGAATGCATCCTGGTTAATCTACTCTGCACCCCCTCTAATCCAGGCAGCATCCTGGTGAATCTCCTCCACACCCTCTCTAATCCAGACAGCATGCTGGTAAATATCTGCACGCACTCTAATCCAGGCAGCATCCTGATGAATCTCCTCTGCACCCTCTCTAATCCAGTCAGCATCCTGGTGAAACTCATCTGCACCCTCTCTAATACAGTAAGCATCCTGGTGAATCTCCTCTGCACCCTCTCTATTCCAGGCAGCATCCTTGCGAATCTCTGCACCCTCTATAATTCAGACAGCATCCTGGTAAATATCTGCACCCTCCCTAAACCAGGCAGCATCCTGGTGAATCTCCTCTGTACCCGCTCTAATCCAGTCACCAATCTTGTAAATTCCTCTGCACACTCTCTAATCCAGGGAGCATCCTGGTGAATCTCCTCTGCACCCTCTCTAATCCAGACAGCATCCTGGTGAATCTCCACTTCATCCACTCTAATCGAGGCAGCATCCTGGTGAATCTCCTCTGCACCCTCTCTAATCCAGGCAGCATCCTGGTGAATCTCCTCTGCACCCTCTCTAATCCAGACAGCATCCTGGTGAATCTCCTCTGCATCCTCTCTGATCCAGGCAGCATCCTGGTAAATCTCCTCTGCACCTTCTCTAATCCAGCCAGCTTCCTGGTGAATCTCCTCTGCACCCCTAGGAATCATCCTGGTGAATCTCCTCTGCACCCTCTCTCATCCAGACAGCATCCTGGTGAAACTCCTCTGCACCCTCTCTAATCCAGGCAGCATCCTGGTGAATCTCCTCTGCACCTTCTCTTATCCAGGCAGCATCCTGGTGAATCTCCTCTGCACCCTCTGTAATCCAGACAGCATCCTGGTAAATCTCTGCACCCTCTCTAATCCAGACAGCATCCTGGTGAATCTACTCTGCACCCCCTCTAATCCAGACAGCATCCTGGTGAATCTCCTCCACACCCTCTCTAATCCAGACAGCATACTGGTAAATCTCTGCACCCTCTCTAATCTAGACAGCATCCTGGCAAATATCTGCACACTCTGTAATCCAGACAGCATCCTGGTAAATCTCTGCACCCTCTCTAATTCAGACAGCATCCTGGTAAATATCTGCACCCTCCCTAAACCAGGCAGCATCCTGGTGAATCTCCTCTGCACCCGCTCTAATCCAGTCACCAATCTTGTAAATTCCTCTGCACACTCTCTAATCCAGGGAGCATCCTGGTGAATCTCCTCTGCACCCTCTCTAATCCAGACAGCATCCTGGTGAATCTCCACTGCACCCACTCTAATCGAGGCAGCATCCTGGTGAATCTCCTCTGCACTCTCTCTAATCCAGGCAGCATCCTGGTGAATCTCCTCTGCACCCTCTCTAATCCAGACAGCATCCTGGTGAATCTCCTCTGCATCCTCTCTGATCCAGGCAGCATCCTGGTAAATCTCCTCTGCACCTTCTCTAATCCAGCCAGCTTCCTGGTGAATCTCCTCTGCACCCCTAGGAATCATCCTGGTGAATCTCCTCTGCAACCTCTCTAATCCAGGCAGCATCCTGGCGAATCTCCTCTGCACCCTCTCTAATCCAGGCAGCATCCTGGTGAATCTCCTCTGCACCTTCTCTTATCCAGGCAGCATCCTGGTGAATCTCCTCTGCACCCTCTGTAATCCAGACAGCATCCTGGTAAATCTCTGCACCCTCTCTAATCCAGACAGCATCCTGGTGAATCTACTCTGCACCCCCTCTAATCCAGACAGCATCCTGGTGAAACTCCTCTGCACACTCTCTAATCCAGGCAGCATCTTCGTGAATCTCCTCTGCATCCTCTCAAATCCAGGCAGCATCCTGGTGAATCTCCTCTGCATCCTCTCTAATCCAGACAGCATCCTGGTGAATCTCCTCTGCACCCTCTCTAATCCAGGCAGCATCCTGGTGAATCTCCTCTGCACCCTCTCTAATCCAGGCAGCATCCTGGTGAATCTCCTCTGTACCCTCTCTAATCCAGGCAGCATCCTGGTGAATCTCCTCTGCACCCTCTCTAATCCAGACAGCATTCTGGTAAATCTCTGCACCCTCTCTAATCCAGGCAGCATCCTGGTGAATCTCCTCTGCACCTTCTCTTATCCAGGCAGCATCCTGTTGAATCTCCTCTGCACCTTCTCTTATCCAGGCAGCATCCTGGTGAGTCTCCTCTGCACACTCTCTAATCCAGACAGCATCCTGGTAAATTTCCTCTGCACCCTCTCTATTCCAGACAGCATCCTGGTTAATCTACTCTGCACCCCCTCTAATCCAGGCAGCATCCTGGTGAATCTCCTCCACACCCTCTCTAATCCAGACAGCATGCTGGTAAATATCTGCACGCACTCTAATCCAGGCAGCATCCTGATGAATCTCCTCTGCACCCTCTCTAATCCAGGCAGCATCCTGGTTAAACTCATCTGCACCCTCTCTAATACAGTAAGCATCCTGGTGAATCTCCTCTGCACCCTCTCTATTCCAGGCAGCATCCTTGCGAATCTCTGCACCCTCTCTAATTCAGACAGCATCCTGGTAAATATCTGCACCCTCCCTAACCCAGGCAGCATCCTGGTGAATCTCCTCTGCACCCTCTCTAATCCAGTCACCAATCTTGTAAATTCCTCTGCACACTCTCTAATCCAGGGAGCATCCTGGTGAATCTCCTCTGCACCCTCTCTAATCCAGACAGCATCCTGGTGAATCTCCACTGCACCCTCTCTAATCCAGGCAGCATCCTGGTGAATCTCCTCTGCACCATCTCTAATCCAGGCAGCATCCTGGTAAATCTCCTCTGCACCTTCTCTAATCCAGCCAGCATCCTGGTGAATCTCCTCTGCACCCTCCCTAATCCAGACAGCATCCTGGGGAATCTCCTCTGCACCCCTATGAATCATCCTGGTGAATCTCCTCTGCAACCTCTCTAATCCAGGCAGCATCCTGGCGAATCTCCTCTGCACCCTCTCTCATCCAGACAGCATCCTGGTGAAACTCCTCTGCACCCTCTCTAATCCAGGCAGCATCCTGGTGAATCTCCTCTGCACCTTCTCTTATCCAGGCAGCATCCTGGTGAATCTCGGCACCCTCTCTAATCCAGACAGCATCCTGGTGAATCTCCTCCACACCCTCTATAATCCAGACAGCATACTGGTAAATCTCTGCACCCTCTCTAATCTAGACAGCATCCTGGCAAATATCTGCACACTCTCTAATCCAGACAGCATCCTGGTAAATCTCCTCAGCACCCTCTCTAATCCAGAATGCATCCTGGTTAATCTACTCTGCACCCCCTCTAATCCAGGCAGCATCCTGGTGAATCTCGTCTGCACCCTCTCTAATCCAGTCAGCATCCTGGTGAAACTCATCTGCACCCTCTCTAATACAGTAAGCATCCTGGTGAATCTCCTCTGCACCCTCTCTATTCCAGGCAGCATCCTTGCGAATCTCTGCACCCTCTCTAATTCAGACAGGATCCTGGTAAATATCTGCACCCTCCCTAAACCAGGCAGCATCCTGGTGAATCTCCTCTGTACCCGCTCTAATCCAGTCACCAATCTTGTAAATTCCTCTGCACACTCTCTAATCCAGGGAGCATCCTGGTGAATCTCCTCTGCACCCTCTCTAATCCAGACAGCATCCTGGTGAATCTCCACTTCACCCACTCTACTCGAGGCAGCATCCTGGTGAATCTCCTCTGCACCCTCTCTAATCCAGGCAGCATCCTGGTGAATCTCCTCTGCACCCTCTCTAATCCAGACAGCATCCTGGTGAATCTCCTCTGCATCCTCTCTGATCCAGGCAGCATCCTGGTAAATCTCCTCTGCACCTTCTCTAATCCAGCCAGCTTCCTGGTGAATCTCCTCTGCACCCCTAGGAATCATCCTGGTGAATCTCCTCTGCACCCTCTCTCATCCAGACAGCATCCTGGTGAAACTCCTCTGCACCCTCTCTAATCCAGGCAGCATCCTGGTGAATCTCCTCTGCACCTTCTCTTATCCAGGCAGCATCCTGGTGAATCTCCTCTGCACCCTCTGTAATCCAGACAGCATCCTGGTAAATCTCTGCACCCTCTCTAATCCAGACAGCATCCTGGTGAATCTACTCTGCACCCCCTCTAATCCAGACAGCATCCTGGTGAATCTCCTCCACACACTCTATAATCCAGACAGCATACTGGTAAATCTCTGCACCCTCTCTAATCTAGACAGCATCCTGGCAAATATCTGCACACTCTGTAATCCAGACAGCATCCTGGTAAATCTCTGCACCCTCTCTAATCCAGACAGCATCCTGTTGAATCTACTCTGCACCCCCTCTAATCCAGACAGCATCCTGGTGAATCTCCTCCACACCCTCTATAATCCAGACAGCATACTGGTAAATCTCTGCACCCTCTCTAATCTAGACAGCATCCTGGCAAATATCTGCACACTCTCTAATCCAGACAGCATCCTGGTAAATCTCCTCTGCACCCTCTCTAATCCAGACAGCATCCTGGTTAATCTACTCTGCACCCCCTCTAATCCAGGCAGCATCCTGGTGAATCTCCTCCACACCCTCTCTAATCCAGACAGCATCCTGGTGAATCTCCTCCGCACCCTCTCTAATCCAGGCAGCATCCTGGTGAATCTCCTCTGCACCCTCTCTAATCCAGGCAGCATCCTGGTGAAACTCATCTGCACCCTCTCTAATACATTAAGCATCCTGGTGAATCTCCTCTGCACCCTCTCTATTCCAGGCAGCATCCGTGCGAATCTCTGCACCCTCTCTAATTCAGACAGCATCCTGGTAAATATCTGCACCCTCCCTAACCCAGGCAGCATCCTGGTGAATCTCCTCTGCACCCGCTCTAATCCAGTCACCAATCTTGTAAATTCCTCTGCACACTCTCTAATCCAGGGAGCATCCTGGTGAATCTCCTCTGCACGCTCTCTAATCCAGACAGCATCCTGGTGAATCTCCACTGCACCCACTCTAATCGAGGCAGCATCCTGGTGAATCTCCTCTGCACACTCTCTAATCCAGGGAGCATCCTGGTGAATCTCCTCTGCACCCTCTCTAATCCAGACAGCATACTGGTGAATCTCCTCTGCATCCTCTCTGATCCAGGCAGCATCCTGGTAAATCTCCTCTGCACCTTCTCTAATCCAGCCAGCATCCTGGTGAATCTCCTCTGCACCTCTAGGAATCATCCTGGTGAATCTCCTCTGCATCCTCTCTGATCCAGGCAGCATCCTGGTAAATCTCCTCTGCACCTTCTCTAATCCAGCCAGCATCCTGGTGAATCTCCACTGCACCCCTAGGAATCATCCTGGTGAATCTCCTCTGCAACCTCTCTAATCCAGGCAGCATCCTGGCGAATCTCCTCTGCACCCTCTCTCATCCAAACAGCATCCTGGTGAATCTCCTATGCACCCTCTCTAATACAGTAAGCTTCCTGTTGAATCTCCTCTGCACCCTCTCTATTCCAGGCAGAATCCTGGTAAATATCTGCACCCTCCCTAACCCAGGCAGCATCCTGGTGAATCTCCTCTGCACCCGCTCTAATCCAGTCACCAATCTTGTAAATTCCTCTGCACACTCTCTAATCCAGGGAGCATCCTGGTGAATCTCCTCTGCACCCTCTCTAATCCAGACAGCATACTGGTGAATCTCCTCTGCATCCTCTCTGATCCAGGCAGCATCCTGGTAAATCTCCTCTGCACCTTCTCTAATCCAGCCAGCATCCTGGTGAATCTCCTCTGCACCCCTAGGAATCATCCTGGTGAATCTCCTCTGCAACCTCTCTAATCCAGGCAGCATCCTGGCGAATCTCCTATGCACCCTCTCTAATCCAGGCAGCATCCTGGTGAAACTCCTCTGCACCTTCTCTTATCCAGGCAGCATCCTTGTGAATCTCCTCTGCACCCTCTCTATTCCAGGCAGCATCCTGGTGAATCTCCACTGCACCCACTCTAATCGAGGCAGCATCCTGGTGAATCTCCTCTGCACCCTCTCTAATCCAGGCAGCATCCTGGTGAATCTCCTCTGCACCCTCTCTAATCCAGACAGCATCCTGGTGAATCTCCTCTGCATCCTCTCTGATCCAGGCAGCATCCTGGTAAATCTCCTCTGCACCTTCTCTAATCCAGCCAGCTTCCTGGTGAATCTCCTCTGCACCCCTAGGAATCATCCTGGTGAATCTCCTCTGCACCCTCTCTCATCCAGACAGCATCCTGGTGAAACTCCTCTGCACCCTCTCTAATCCAGGCAGCATCCTGGTGAATCTCCTCTGCACCTTCTCTTATCCAGGCAGCATCCTGGTGAATCTCCTCTGCACCCTCTGTAATCCAGACAGCATCCTGGTAAATCTCTGCACCCTCTCTAATCCAGACAGCATCCTGGTGAATCTACTCTGCACCCCCTCTAATCCAGACAGCATCCTGGTGAATCTCCTCCACACCCTCTATAATCCAGACAGCATACTGGTAAATCTCTGCACCCTCTCTAATCTAGACAGCATCCTGGCAAATATCTGCACACTCTGTAATCCAGACAGCATCCTGGTAAATCTCTGCACCCTCTCTAATCCAGACAGCATCCTGGTGAATCTACTCTGCACCCCCTCTAATCCAGACAGCATCCTGGTGAATCTCCTCCACACCCTCTATAATCCAGTCACCAATCTTGTAAATTCCTCTGCACACTCTCTAATCCAGGGAGCATCCTGGTGAATCTCCTCTGCACCCTCTCTAATCCAGACAGCATCCTGGTGAATCTCCACTGCACCCACTCTAATCTTGGCAGCATCCTGGTGAATCTCCTCTGCACCATCTCTAATCCAGGCAGCATCCTGGTGAATCTCCTCTGCATCCTCTCTAATCCAGACAGCATACTGGTGAATCTCCTCTGCATCCTCTCTGATCCAGGCAGCATCCTGGTAAATCTCCTCTGCACCTTCTCTAATCCAGCCAGCATCCTGGTGAATCTCCTCTGCACCCCTAGGAATCATCCTGGTGAATCTCCTCTGCAACCTCTCTAATCCAGGCAGCATCCTGGCGAATCTCCTCTGCACCCTCTCTCATCCAAACAACATCCTGGTGAATCTCCTCTGCACCCTCTCTAATCCAGGCAGCATCCTGGTGAAACTCCTCTGCACCCTCTCTAATCCAGGCAGCATCCTGGTGAATCTCCTCTGCACCTTCTCTTATCCAGGCAGCATCCTGGTGAATCTCCTCTGCACCCTCTGTAATCCAGACAGCATCCTGGTAAATCTCTGCACCCTCTCTAATCCAGACAGCATCCTGGTGAATCTACTCTGCACCCCCTCTAATCCAGACAGCATCCTGGTGAATCTCCTCCACACCCTCTATAATCCAGACAGCATACTGGTAAATCTCTGCACCCTCTCTAATCTAGACAGCATCCTGGCAAATATCTGCACCCTCTCTAATCCAGGCAGCATCCTGGTGAATCTCCTCTGCACCCTCTCTAATCCAGTCAGCATCCTGGTAAATCTCCTTCGTACCCTCTCTAATCCAGGCAGCATCCTGGTGAAACTCATCTGCACCCTCGCTAATCCAGGCAGTATCCTGGTGAATCTCCTGCACACCCACTCCAAACCAGACAGCATCCTGGTGAATCTCTTCTGCACCCCCTCTAATCCAGGCAGCATCCTGTTGAATCTCCTCTACACCCTCTCTAATCCAGACAGGATCCTGGTAAATCTCTGCACCCTCTCTAATCTAGACAGCATCCTGGCAAATATCTCTACACTCTCTAATCCAGACAGCATCCTGGTGAATCTCCTCTGTACCCTCTCTAATCCAGGCTGCATCCTGGTAAATCTCCTCTGCACCCTCTCTAATCAAGGCAGCATCCTGGTGAATCTCCTCTGCATCCTCTCTAATCCAGGCAGCATCCTGGTGAATCTCCTCTGCACCCTCTCTAATCCAGGCAGCATCTTGGTGAATCTCCTCTGCATCCTATCAAATCCAGGCAGCATCCTGGTGAATCTCCTCTGCACCCTCTCTAATCCAGGCAGCATCCTGGTGAATCTCCTCTGTACCCTCTCTAATCCAGGCAGCATCCTGGTGAATCTCCTCTGCACCCTCTCTAATCCAGGCAGCATCCTGGTGAAATTCATCTGCACCTTCTCTAATCCAGAGAGAAACCTGGTGAAACTCCTCTGCACCCTCTCTAATCCAGGCAGCATCCTGGTGAATCTGCTCTGCACCCTCTCTAATCCAGACAGCATTCTGGTAAATCTCTGCACCCTCTCTAATCCAGACAGCATCCTGGTGAAACTCCTCTGCACCCTCTCTAATCCAGGCAGCATCCTGGTGAATCTCCTCTGCACCTTCTCTTATCCAGGCAGCATCCTGGTGAATCTCCTCTGCACCCGCTCTAATCCAGTCACCAATCTTGTAAATTCCTCTGCACACTCTCTAATCCAGGGAGCATCCTGGTGAATCTCCTCTGCACCCTCTCTAATCCAGACAGCATCCTGGTGAATCTCCACTGCACCCACTCTAATCGAGGCAGCATCCTGGTGAATCTCCTCTGCACACTCTCTAATCCAGGGAGCATCCTGGTGAATCTCCTCTGCACCCTCTCTAATCCAGACAGCATACTGGTGAATCTCCTCTGCATCCTCTCTGATCCAGGCAGCATCCTGGTAAATCTCCTCTGCACCTTCTCTAATCCAGCCAGCATCCTGGTGAATCTCCTCTGCACCTCTAGGAATCATCCTGGTGAATCTCCTCTGCATCCTCTCTGATCCAGGCAGCATCCTGGTAAATCTCCTCTGCACCTTCTCTAATCCAGCCAGCATCCTGGTGAATCTCCACTGCACCCCTAGGAATCATCCTGGTGAATCTCCTCTGCAACCTCTCTAATCCAGGCAGCATCCTGGCGAATCTCCTCTGCACCCTCTCTCATCCAAACAGCATCCTGGTGAATCTCCTCTGCACCCTCTCTAATCCAGGCAGCATCCTGGTGAATCTCCTCTGCACCCTCTCTAATACAGTAAGCTTCCTGTTGAATCTCCTCTGCACCCTCTCTATTCCAGGCAGAATCCTGGTAAATATCTGCACCCTCCCTAACCCAGGCAGCATCCTGGTGAATCTCCTCTGCACCCGCTCTAATCCAGTCACCAATCTTGTAAATTCCTCTGCACACTCTCTAATCCAGGGAGCATCCTGGTGAATCTCCTCTGCACCCTCTCTAATCCAGACAGCATACTGGTGAATCTCCTCTGCATCCTCTCTGATCCAGGCAGCATCCTGGTAAATCTCCTCTGCACCTTCTCTAATCCAGCCAGCATCCTGGTGAATCTCCTCTGCACCCCTAGGAATCATCCTGGTGAATCTCCTCTGCAACCTCTCTAATCCAGGCAGCATCCTGGCGAATCTCCTATGCACCCTCTCTAATCCAGGCAGCATCCTGGTGAAACTCCTCTGCACCTTCTCTTATCCAGGCAGCATCCTTGTGAATCTCCTCTGCACCCTCTCTATTCCAGGCAGCATCCTGGTGAATCTCCACTGCACCCACTCTAATCGAGGCAGCATCCTGGTGAATCTCCTCTGCACCCTCTCTAATCCAGGCAGCATCCTGGTGAATCTCCTCTGCACCCTCTCTAATCCAGACAGCATCCTGGTGAATCTCCTCTGCATCCTCTCTGATCCAGGCAGCATCCTGGTAAATCTCCTCTGCACCTTCTCTAATCCAGCCAGCTTCCTGGTGAATCTCCTCTGCACCCCTAGGAATCATCCTGGTGAATCTCCTCTGCACCCTCTCTCATCCAGACAGCATCCTGGTGAAACTCCTCTGCACCCTCTCTAATCCAGGCAGCATCCTGGTGAATCTCCTCTGCACCTTCTCTTATCCAGGCAGCATCCTGGTGAATCTCCTCTGCACCCTCTGTAATCCAGACAGCATCCTGGTAAATCTCTGCACCCTCTCTAATCCAGACAGCATCCTGGTGAATCTACTCTGCACCCCCTCTAATCCAGACAGCATCCTGGTGAATCTCCTCCACACCCTCTATAATCCAGACAGCATACTGGTAAATCTCTGCACCCTCTCTAATCTAGACAGCATCCTGGCAAATATCTGCACACTCTGTAATCCAGACAGCATCCTGGTAAATCTCTGCACCCTCTCTAATCCAGACAGCATCCTGGTGAATCTACTCTGCACCCCCTCTAATCCAGACAGCATCCTGGTGAATCTCCTCCACACCCTCTATAATCCAGTCACCAATCTTGTAAATTCCTCTGCACACTCTCTAATCCAGGGAGCATCCTGGTGAATCTCCTCTGCACCCTCTCTAATCCAGACAGCATCCTGGTGAATCTCCACTGCACCCACTCTAATCGAGGCAGCATCCTGGTGAATCTCCTCTGCACCATCTCTAATCCAGGCAGCATCCTGGTGAATCTCCTCTGCATCCTCTCTAATCCAGACAGCATACTGGTGAATCTCCTCTGCATCCTCTCTGATCCAGGCAGCATCCTGGTAAATCTCCTCTGCACCTTCTCTAATCCAGCCAGCATCCTGGTGAATCTCCTCTGCACCCCTAGGAATCATCCTGGTGAATCTCCTCTGCAACCTCTCTAATCCAGGCAGCATCCTGGCGAATCTCCTCTGCACCCTCTCTCATCCAAACAACATCCTGGTGAATCTCCTCTGCACCCTCTCTAATCCAGGCAGCATCCTGGTGAAACTCCTCTGCACCCTCTCTAATCCAGGCAGCATCCTGGTGAATCTCCTCTGCACCTTCTCTTATCCAGGCAGCATCCTGGTGAATCTCCTCTGCACCCTCTGTAATCCAGACAGCATCCTGGTAAATCTCTGCACCCTCTCTAATCCAGACAGCATCCTGGTGAATCTACTCTGCACCCCCTCTAATCCAGACAGCATCCTGGTGAATCTCCTCCACACCCTCTATAATCCAGACAGCATACTGGTAAATCTCTGCACCCTCTCTAATCTAGACAGCATCCTGGCAAATATCTGCACCCTCTCTAATCCAGGCAGCATCCTGGTGAATCTCCTCTGCACCCTCTCTAATCCAGTCAGCATCCTGGTAAATCTCCTTCGTACCCTCTCTAATCCAGGCAGCATCCTGGTGAAACTCATCTGCACCCTCGCTAATCCAGGCAGTATCCTGGTGAATCTCCTGCACACCCACTCCAAACCAGACAGCATCCTGGTGAATCTCTTCTGCACCCCCTCTAATCCAGGCAGCATCCTGTTGAATCTCCTCTACACCCTCTCTAATCCAGACAGGATCCTGGTAAATCTCTGCACCCTCTCTAATCTAGACAGCATCCTGGCAAATATCTCTACACTCTCTAATCCAGACAGCATCCTGGTGAATCTCCTCTGTACCCTCTCTAATCCAGGCTGCATCCTGGTAAATCTCCTCTGCACCCTCTCTAATCAAGGCAGCATCCTGGTGAATCTCCTCTGCATCCTCTCTAATCCAGGCAGCATCCTGGTGAATCTCCTCTGCACCCTCTCTAATCCAGGCAGCATCTTGGTGAATCTCCTCTGCATCCTATCAAATCCAGGCAGCATCCTGGTGAATCTCCTCTGCATCCTCTCTAATCCAGACAGCATCCTGGTGAATCTCCTTTGCACCCTCTCTAATCCAGGCAGCATCCTGGTGAATCTCCTCTGCACCCTCTCTAATCCAGGCAGCATCCTGGTGAATCTCCTCTGTACCCTCTCTAATCCAGGCAGCATCCTGGTGAATCTCCTCTGCACCCTCTCTAATCCAGGCAGCATCCTGGTGAAATTCATCTGCACCTTCTCTAATCCAGAGAGAAACCTGGTGAAACTCCTCTGCACCCTCTCTAATCCAGGCAGCATCCTGGTGAATCTGCTCTGCACCCTCTCTAATCCAGACAGCATTCTGGTAAATCTCTGCACCCTCTCTAATCCAGACAGCATCCTGGTGAAACTCCTCTGCACCCTCTCTAATCCAGGCAGCATCCTGGTGAATCTCCTCTGCACCTTCTCTTATCCAGGCAGCATCCTGGTGAATCTCCTCTGCACACTCTCTAATCCAGACAGCATCCTGGTAAATTTCCTCTGCACCCTCTCTATTCCAGACAGCATCCTGGTTAATCTACTCTGCACCCCCTCTAATCCAGGCAGCATCCTGGTGAATCTCCTCCACACCCTCTCTAATCCAGGCAGCATCCTGGTGAATCTCCTCTGCAACATCTCTAATCCAGGCAGCATCCTGGTTAAACTCATCTGCACCCTCTCTAATACAGTAAGCATCCTGGTGAATCTCCTCTGCACACTCTCTCTTCCAGGCAGCATCCTTACGAATCTCTGCACCCTCTCTAATTCAGACAGCATCCTGGTAAATATCTGCACCCTCCATAACCCAGGCAGCATCCTGGTGAATCTCCTCTGCACCCTCTCTAATCCAGTCACCAATTTTGTAAATTCCTCTGCACACTCTCTAATCCAGGGAGCATCCTGGTGAATCTCCTCTGCACCCTCTCTAATCCAGACAGTATCCTAGTGAATCTCCTCTGCACCCTCTCTAATCCAGGCAGCATCCTGGTGAATCTCCACTGCACCCTCTCTAATCCAGGCAGCATCCTGGTCAATCTCCACTGCACCCTCTCTAATCCAGACAGCATCCTGGTGAATCTCCACTGCACCCGCTCTAATCCAGGCAGCATCCTGGTGAATCTCCTCTGCACCCTCTCTAATCCAGGCAGCATCCTGGTAAATCTCCTCTGCACCCTCTCTAATCCAGGCAGCATCCTGGTAAATCTTCTCTGCACCCTCTCTAATCCAGCCAGCATCCTGGTGAATCTCCTCTGCACCCCTAGGAATCATCCTGGTGAATCTCCTCTGCAACCTCTCTAATCCAGGCAGCATCCTGGCGAATCTCCTCTGCACCCTCTCTCATCCAGGCAGCATCCTGGTGAAACTCCTCTGCACCCTCTCTAATCCAGGCAGCATCCTGGTGAATCTCCTCTGCACCTTCTCTTATCCAGGCAGCATTCTGGTGAATCTACTCTGCACCCCCTCTAATCCAGGCAGCATCCTGGTGCATCTCCTCCACACCCTCTCTAATCCAGACAGCATGCTGGTAAATATCTGCACGCACTCTAATCCAGGCAGCATCCTGATGAATCTCCTCTGCACCCTCTCTAATCCAGTCAGTATCCTGGTAAATATCTGCACCCTCCCTAACCCAGGCAGCATCCTGGTGAATCTCCTCTGCACCCGCTCTAATCCAGTCACCAATTTTGTAAATTCCTCTGCACACTCTCTAATCCAGGGAGCATCCTGGTGAATCTCCTCTGCACCCTCTCTAATCCAGACAGCATCCTGGTGAATCTCCACTGCACCCACTCTAATAGAGGCAGCATCCTGGTGAATCTCCTCTGCACCCTCTCTAATCCAGGCAGCATCCTGGTGAATCTCCGCTGCACCCTCTCTAATCCAGACATCATCCTGGTGAATCTCCTCTGCATCCTCTCTGATCCAGGCAGCATCCTGGTGAATCTCCTCTGCACCCCTAGGAATCATCCTGGTGAATCTCCTCTGCAACCTCTCTAATCCAGGCAGCATCCTGGCGAATCTCCTCTGCACCCTCTCTCATCCAGACAGCATCCTGGTGAAACTCCTCTGCACCCTCTCTAATCCAGGCAGCATCCTGGTGAATCTCCTCTGCACCTTCTCTTATCCAGGCAGCATCCTGGTGAATCTCCTCTGCACCCTCTGTAATCCAGACAGCATCCTGGTAAATCTCCTCTGCACCCTCTCTAATCCAGACAGCATCCTGGTTAATCTACTCTGCACCCCCTCTAATCCAGGCAGCATCCTGGTGAATCTCCTCCACACCCTCTCTAATCCAGACAGCATCCTGGTAAATCTCCTTCGCACCCTCTCTAATCCAGGCAGCATCCTGGTGAAACTCATCTGCACCCTCTCTAATACAGTAAGCATCCTGGTGAATCTCCTCTGCACCCTCTCTATTCCAGGCAGCATCCTTGCGAATCACTGCACCCTCTCTAATTCAGACAGCATCCTGGTAAATATCTGCACCCTCCCTAACCCAGGCAGCATCCTGGTGAATCTCCTCTGCACCCGCTCTAATCCAGTCACCAATCTTGTAAATCCCTCTGCACACTCTCTATTTCAGGCATCATCCTGGTAAATCTCCTCTGCACCCTCTCTAATCCAGGGAGCATCCTGTTGAATCTCCTCTTCACCCTCTCTAATCCAGACAGCATCCTGGTGAATCTCCACTGCACCCACTCTAATCAAGGCAGCATCCTGGTGAATCTCCTCTGCACCCTCTCTAATCCAGGCAGCATCCTGGTGAATCTCCTCTGCACCCTCTCTAATCCAGGCAGCATCCTGGTGAATCTCCTCTGCACCCTCTCTAATCCAGGTAGCACCCTGGTGAATCTCCTCTGCATCCTCTCTAATCCAGGCATCATCCTGGTGAATCCACTATACCCTCTCTGATCCAGTCAAAATCCCGGTAAATCTCCTCTGCACACTCCCTCAAACAGGCAGCATGCTGGTAAATCTTTTCTGGAACCTCCTTAATCCAAACAGCATTCTGGTAAATCTCCTCTGCACCCTCTCTAATCCAGGCAGCATCTTGGTGAATCTCCTCTGCACCCTCTCCAATACAGTGAGCATCCTGGTGAATCTCCTCCACACACACTCTAATACAGACAGCATCCTGGTCAATCTCCTGTACACCCTCTCTAATCTAGACAGCATGCTGGTAAATATCTCCACCCTCTCTACTCCAAACATCATCCTGGTGAATCTCCTCTGCACACTCTTTAATCCAGGCAGCATCCTGATGAATCTCATCTGCACCCTCTCTAATCCAGTCAGCATCCTGGTGAATCTCCTCTGCACCCTCTCTATTCCAGGTAGCATCCTGGTGAATCTCATCTGCACCCTCTCTATTCCAGGCAGTATCCTGGTAAATCTCCTTCGCACCCTCTCTAATCCAGGCAGCATCCTGGTGAAACTCATCTGCACCCTCTCTAATACAGTAAGCATCCTGGTGAATCTCCTCTGCACCCTCTCTATTCCAGGCAGCATCCTTGCGAATCTCTGCACCCTCTCTAATCCAGACAGCATCCTGGTAAATATCTGCACCCTCCCTAACCCAGGCAGCATCCTGGTGAATCTCCTCTGCACCCTCTCTTATCCAGGCAGCATCCTGGTTAATCTCCTCTGCACCCTCTCTTTTGCAGACAGCATCCTGTTAAATCTCTGCACCCTCTCTAATCTAGACAGCATCCTGGTGAATCTACTCTGCACCCTCTCTAATCCAGGCAGCATCCTGGTGAATCTCCTCTGCACCCTTTCTAATCCAGACAGCATCCTGGTGAATCTCCTCTGCACCCTCTCTAATCCAGACAGCATCCTGGTGAATCTCCTCTGCTCCCTTTCTAATCCAGACAGCATCCTGGTGAATCTCCTCTGCACCCTTTCTAATCCAGGCAGCATCCTGGTGAATCTCCTCTGCACCCTTTCTAATCCAGACAGCATCCTGGTGAATCTCCTCTGCACCCTCTCTAATCCAGGCAGCGTCCTGGTGAATCTCCTTTGCACCCTCTCTAATCCAGACAGCATCCTGGTAAATCTCCTTTGCACCCTCTCTAATCCAGACAGCATCCTGGTGAATCTCCTCTGCACCCTCTCTAATCCAGACAGCATCCTGGTGAATCTCCTCTGCTCCCTTTCTAATCCAGACAGCATCCTGGTAAATCTCCTCGGCACCCACTCTAATCCAGGCAGCATCCTGGTGAATCTCCTCTGCACCCTCTCTAATCCAGGCAGCATCCTGGTAAATCTCCTCGGCACCCACTCTAATCCAGGCAGCGTCCTGGTGAATCTCCTTTGCACCCTCTCTAATCCAGGCAGCATCCTGGTGAATCTCCTCTGCTCCCTTTCTAATCCAGACAGCATCCTGGTAAATCTCCTCGGCACCCACTCTAATCCAGGCAGCGTCCTGGTGAATCTCCTTTGCACCCTCTCTAATCCAGACAGCATCCTGGTGAATCTCCTCTGCTCCCTTTCTAATCCAGACAGCATCCTGGTAAATCTCCTCGGCACCCACTCTAATCCAGGCAGCGTCCTGGTGAATCTCCTTTGCACCCTCTCTAATCCAGGCAGCATCCTGGTGAATCTCCTCTGCACCCTCTCTAATCCAGGCAGCATCCTGGTAAATCTCCTCTGCACCCTCTCTAATCCAGGCAGCATCCTGGTGAATCTCCTCTGCACCCTCTCTAATCAAGTTCAAGTTGCTCTTATTGTCATTTTGACCATACTCAGTAATCTGTGTGAAGAAGTTGCCTCTCAGCTCTCTTTGAGATCTCTCCTCTCTGATCCTGGATCTGTGTGCTCTCGATTCGGCCTCCCCTCCCCCATGGAAAAGATTATGTAACAGCCCTAGTTTACGACATGCTTTAGATTATTAATTCAGTCGATTATTTTGTTTTCTGCCTCGTTTTTTGGTTAAAATTAAGATTCAGTTGATTAGTAAGTTAGTCTTGGTGTACTAGCCAGCGCAAATTGTTTAGGGAGCATGAGACCACAAGGAGAACAGGGGAGCTGTTTCTTATCTACAGAGTCCTGGCTTCTCTGAACGTTTCACGTTCTCTCTTCATCTCCAGTCTTCGTTTCCCGCCCATACACACAGGAGTGGTCTATTCACTTCAAGGCTCAACGTGTTGTGCGTTTAGAGATGCTCCTCTGCACACCACCGTTGTAACGTGTGGTTATCCCAGTTACTGTTGCCTTCCTGTCAGCGTGACCCAGTCTGGCCATTCTCCTCCGACCTCTCTCATTAACGAGGTGTTCTCACCCACTGAACTGCCGCTCACTGGATGGTTTTTGTTTTTCACACCATTCTCTGTAAACTCTAGAGACTGTTGTGTGTGAAAATCCCAGATCAGCAGTTTCTGAGGTACTCAAACCACCCCATCTGGCACCAACAATCATTCCACCGTCAAACTTGCTTACATCACATTTCCTCCCCATTCTGATGTTTGGTCTGAACAACTACTGAACCTCTTGACCGTGTCTGCATGCTTTTATGAGTTTGGTGGGTGTGTTTGTGAGACGGGGTAGGGAGCAATTACTGGAAGTTAAAGAAATCAATGCTCATCCCATCAGGTTGGAGGCTACGAGGTGCAAACTCCATCTATGAGTTTGGCCTATCGTGGAAGTAGACAAGGTTGTAACAGACACGTCGGAATGGGAATGGAGATGGGAAGTCAGCGGACAGGGCGAAGGTGGTCCTCCCATCTGAGCCAGCTCGCACTTCCAGCTACATCAGGTTAAGACCCCCAACAAATGTGTGGGTGACGTGTCACCTCAGCTGGAAGGACAGTTTGGGGTCGTCGATGGTGGTGAGGTAGTGGCAGGTGCTTGTAGGGAAGATCAGTGAGAAGGGACAAGTGGACGGGGGGGGGGAGTCATGCAGAGAGTGGTCCTTATGGAAATCCAGGAGGGAGAGATGAGTGGACATAATCAAAGCTACTTGTCTGCATGTCCTAGCCCGAATCAGAGCCTGCTGGTATGCGAAGACAACAGTCTGTCTTGGGGTTTGAGGCATGTGTGTGGCTGTGTCGGTTGTTAAGGCAAATGATGCATTTCACTGCATCTTTCCACGTACACATGATAAACTTGAATGAAAGCTGTAATGAAGCACCACCCTCACATTCTTCACAACAGTTTACAGTACCAACGAGCTGGGCTCAATTCTTGCCACTCCCCGTGG
Organism: Hemitrygon akajei; assembly: GCF_048418815.1. Lineage (NCBI taxonomy): Eukaryota > Metazoa > Chordata > Chondrichthyes > Myliobatiformes > Dasyatidae > Hemitrygon > Hemitrygon akajei. The sequence continues at coordinate 42,140,685 of NC_133151.1, forward strand.
AATGCATGGGTTCCCACTGGTTTCCTCCCGCAGTTCAAAGTTCGGTCGTTGTAAATTGGCCCGTGATTAGGTTCGGGTTGCTGGAGGACCTGCTCCTCACTATGTCCCAACAAACAAACAAACAAACAAATAAATAACCCCTTGTCAGCCGAAACAAATCCACTGGAAGTAATGTCAGGAAAAGAATTTATTTACAAGCTCGGCATTCAGGTTTCAATCCAATAAGTGAGAACTTGTACAGAAATCGGTTAAAGAGAAGTTTGTAAGAAATGCAGAATTTTACATTTTCACAAAATCATCAACACTTCGGACAGACGTGCAGATACAGCTGTTGACTCCCCAAAACAAAGATGACAGACACTGGACTGCATTTTGAACCTTGCAGGGGGAATGTGATGTGTCACCGGTGGGAGGGAGTTCCTCCCGCGCCAGGGACCGCAGGGAGACTGCTACAGGACACACAGCTCACACTCAGCGGTGTTTTTACAACTGACAGTCCTGCTCTGGTCAGGAGCTCAGCAAAGGGACAGTGAGCGCTGAAGAACATCTTGATTCCAAGGAAGCAGGCGATACGGAACGAAGCCGCCTGCAGTGGACAGATTCCCGCCGTAAGCTGTGCAGCAACGGGAAGGTGTCCGCTCCGCCGTCGTTCACCCGGTCACAACCCCGTGGTCGTTCAGCAGTACCCCGGCAGGAGGCTGCTTTGGGGTGGCCAGACCAGATAAACATCTCCGTAGATGGCAGAGGTGGAATGTCTGTCTCCTCTCCTGAATGGACGATCCAGTCTTATGGCAGGAGCGGAGAGGCAGGAAAATATCGAAGAGCGCTGCACTGGGGGGGGGGGGGGGGGGGGGGGTGAAAAGAGACGAATCCAGTTGTACCAGGAAAATCCTGTGGCAGCCTTCCTGCTACCAAAAGGTTAATTTTTAAAAACTTATTTTGGAGTTTCACAAACCCTGGGAACTCGTTAAACTCACCGGTGAAAAGGTTATGTGCAGGCCAAACCAGATGAGGGTGGAATACTGTGAGCTGGCACGTCACGTGAAACCCCTCACCGAGCCGAGCCGGGCCGGAACACGGCGCTCGAGGCCGGGTCGAGACCGTGGCATCTCGCAGCGTGGCCAGCCAGTGGCCGGATGGGGTAACGAGAGCTGGCAGAAGCCAGTCGTCAGTGCCTCACCTGAGCACTGTGGGGTGTCAGGGTGGGTGGGGTGAATAAAAACCCGAAAAAGGTATTGAGGACAATTTAACCCCGGTGTCATCATGGGACCAGTACCAAATCAGTCCAATGTATGTCCTGTACTGAAGAGGCAGTATGCATTCCATCCTATTGGCTTGACAGGACCCAAAAGTTTCCTTGCCCTCTGCCCATCACTCAGAGGTACTCGCACCACCCTGATCCTCCCAGGATGCGGGCAGTGGAGGGGAGGGGGTGCCAGTGTGGTCTGGGCTCGTCCTCCAGCGCCGGTGCAGAGGACAGCAGCGGGTACTCATCTGAGACAACGTACCAGGCAGGGACGCTGGCTGGCGGGAGTCCAGCACGGGGCTCACACAGCAGCAAGAGCATCGAACTGGAAACATGCTCTGCACCAACTCATTCCCACGAGCAGTCGGCTCACCGCTACAGTTCCAACACACTGGCTCAGACCGAGGGACACTCCAGCTTCCAGCACAAGTCACTTTCCTTTCCGCTGGGTTAGGTGCTGGCGATGAAGCAGTCCACAAGAGGAAAACTTCGACAGATGATTTACGGTCGCAATCTCACTCCTCCCCTGGACGCTGAGGAGTCTGCACTGTGCAGTGAACGGGAATATGCTTTTTGCTTTTCACCGTGAGAGGGGAGAACTGATTTCTCCCCATCCGAGGACTTTTAGCAATCGATGACAATGGGACAGTGGTGGTCAGAGGGCAGAGAACAAGTCTCCCATCGTTGAATAGGAATTGGGTCGCAAATCAGCCGACGGGAGGGAAAGCATACTGCATCAGTCAGTCATTCGGTGGCAGTCAACAGTCTGGCATTCATGGCTCGTTACAAACACCTCTGAACGTCAGGGCAAAGAACTACCAGCCTGCCTGAGCTAACATCTTTACACACCCAAACTCTTCCTAGATACACATTTTAGGCAACCTCACCAAAATCAATGCACCACAAGACAAAATTCTGCAAATTACAGCACAGAAGCTCAAAATGGAGTGAACCATATTGACTGAAGTTCAAGGGACACCAGACGAACACAAAGCGTGAAGAGAAGGCGCTGATAAACGTGTACTTTGTCGCGCTGAGTAGAGTCTGGGCGTTTTCACTTGTCCTTGCGAGGTATGGTTAATGGAGCAGGATGAAGCGATTACCCAGGTCCAAATCGGAAAGTCAATTGCTCGTGCAATGACTCCATACAGTCTGCAAGGTTGTCCCGAATGATCAGTAACCCAGGTGGGTCACAAAGACCTTCTGTTTGCTTCTCTTGGTGTAGTGTGTGAAGGATTTGATTAAAGCAGAAACACGTTATGAAACAACCATTTAAATTCATAAACAGCTCAGTGGCAGAATGGAACAAATGGGAACGCTTGTGATTTGTCAAACCAGGCACCTCGGACCCAATCACTCAGCAGCCCGACAGGTGAACCTGGCACAGTCTCAACTTTTCAATGAGCCGTCACTGGCTGTTCCAATAAAGCAAAAGAGAGCCCCATCACAGGATCGGTCACATCTACTCACCCTAACCAGAAGCCCCACACCCCGGCGGCTGCCGAAACCCACCCCAATGGGCAGTTTGAACTGCCTCGGTCACGCGGCCACACCGCATCAGTAGATTCTGACTCTCACAACTTCAGAGCCGTTAAACGCCACTTGGATTAGCTCTATGAGTGAAAGTTCACCGACTATGTGAAACAGACTCCCCTCACCCCTCCCCACCACCCACACCCCACCCTTCCCACCCTGATCCCCAAAACCACCCATGAAAGCAAGTTAAGACTCCAGCTGTCGACAGTGAAGCCTGATGTATCTCCTCCCACTGCACTACGTGTTAAGGTGGGCACGCTGTAACTGGGGATCCCAGTGCTCCCCCCCCACCCCAACCCCACCCCCCCACCCCCGCTTAGGGTACGCTCCAGGAAGCCACCCTGCCCCAAGATTCGCCAAACGCGGTCGGTGCCTTCCCTCACTCGAGTGCCCTGCTCAGGCATCAGAGCTCGCACAGGGAGGTATCTGGCAGCAAGGGAAATGGGTGCAGTGAAGGCGACTGCTTCATCGAGCCACATGCACAGATTCTCAAAGGTATTGAGGAAGATGGGGTGAAATATGAAGGGAACATGGTCTGAGATGATGTGACAGAAAATGAAAGAAAGGAAAAGGAAAAATAAAAAGGAAAAGGAAAGATAAAGAAAGGAAAGAGACAGAGGCTGAATGCCTGGGAAACATTAGGGTTTTTCCCGGCTTGGGGATGGGGCTGGCTGGAACCTGTGGGACTGCAGGGGCAACTGTAGCTTGCTTTTAAAATGCTTACATTGCCGGAATTAACGGGGAACAAAAAACATCGCTTTTGAGGCAATATTGCGAATTAAAAATCAATTCAGCTTGAAGTTCCAGCCAGTGAGATCAGCTGTTTGCCACACTGCAGTGTGGGCTTCTATCTCGACCTTCCACTACAAACCTCCTAAAACATATACCCGCCATAAAAACGGCAATTAATGCAGATATACCTCCCCCCCCCAAAATACTGAGATCAAACAGACAGATTCCAGCTTTGGCATAAAACCCCTCAGTGAATACCTTTCCTATTAATATGCTATGCCTTTTATTTAATTTAAATGGAGTAATGTTGGGGCTGGGTTAAAAAATAAGTAAATATGGATTGTTTTTGAAAACTATAACCCAACTTGGAGGTCGCAGTCATCTACTACTTTACGTGAGCACAAGTTATACAACAGCTGAAGGAAGCTTGGCGGTTTGACCAGCGCCAGGTTAAGAGGTCGTGCTGTTTTTAAATAAGGTGACAATCCTGCTCTTTCTTTTGAGCCCGGCTTCGGTTAAAGCGCCCAGGGCAGTCTGGTCTCGGAGACGAGTGCTCGGCGGATTTTGCAGCGGGAAACTGATTGGGGGAGAAAAGCTGCCATGAATTCGGGGCCAGAGCTCGCGATTCGGCCTGAAGCTTGTGCCCAGGGAGTAGCAGATGAACAACGGATCACCCGTCACCTCCAGGGGGAACTAACCTGCCTTGCAACTCTTCAAAAGAGCTGGCAACGGGAACAATGTTAACTGAAAACTTTTTCTCTCTCCTATGAACCCCCCCACCCGGCCTCCCTCCTCCCCCCACCCCACCACCTCCCAGTCCCCACCCATCCTTCAACCCATAAAAAATACTTGAAAACACTGGCACCACGAAGACCTTACACAACTCAAAAATACACTGAACTTTAACGTTCTTAAGGCTAGACTGTAATATACTAGAAAAATAACAAGTCTAAGTGGCAATGTACTTCACATTATACTTATTGAATTAGTTTACGAGTCGGCTTTGGGTCTGAACAAGAAAATCAAGGGTCCTGGCTTTATCTCTGAACCCTCAGACCTGACACGTAGTGTAACACTCTTTTCTCTTCATAGCTGCTTCAGAAACGCTATTTCGGGGATTTTTCCTTCGGCCTGGAAAAGAACACAGTTAAAAGCAGAAGAGAGGTTTACTGAATAAACTAGAGAGAGACGCCTCACAGGTGACAATGCTCGGGGAAATTAAAAGCCATTCCACGCTCTGTTGGTGCCACTCTGAGGCAGAGGCTTGCCCGGGGACGCCCGGGGGTGACCATCGAGCGTGGGCACAGAGGAGTCATCCTCATTAAGTGTAAAGACTGCCAGTAGCAACGCGGCCAATCTGCCTCGGGCCTCGTGTTCTCCGAGGCAGCCCTCAACTGGCCAATCTTTCAAACGCCCCCCCCCCCCCCCCCGGAGTGATTCATCTCACCACCCGCCCGTCAGATATTCCCACACCCCTCAGTTTTAAAACAATCGGATACTCTCCCACTGGTGGCACCTGCCCTGTCTTGTCTCTCAAAGTATCAATGAGATCACCTCTAGTTTTAAACTCCAAACGCCAGTCACCCAGAGTGACGATAAGACGCACAGAATTAGGCCATTCTGCCCGTTGAGTCTGCTCTGCCAATCTATCATGGCTGATATATGATCCCTCTCAAACCCGTTCTCTCTAGAAATTCCTCATTTCTGCTCTAAAAGGATGTCCCTCTATTCTGAGGCTGTGTCCTCTGGTCCTAGACTCCCCCACTATAGGAAACATCCTCTCCACATCCACTCTATCTGTGTCCTCTGGTCCTAGACTCCCCCACTATAGGAAACATCCTCTCCACATCCACTCTATCTGTGTCCTCTGGTCCCAGACTCCCCCACTATAGGAAACATCCTCTCCACATCCATTCTATCTGTGTCCTCTGGTCCTAGACACCCCCACTATAGGAAACATCCTCTCCACATCCACTCTATCTGTGTCCTCTGGTCCTAGACTCCCCCACTATAGGAAACATCCTCGCCACATCCACTCTATCTGTGTCCTCTGGTCCTAGACTCCCCCAGTATAGGAAACATCCTCTCCACATCCACTCTATCTTTGTCCTCTGGTCCTAGACTCCCCCAGTATAGGAAACATCCTCTCCACATCCACTCTATCTGTGTCCTCTGGTCCTAGACTCCCCCACTATAGGAAACATCCTCGCCACGTCCACTCTATCTGTGTCCTCTGGTCCTAGACTCCCCCACTATAGGAAACATCCTCTCCACATCCACTCTATCTGTGTCCTCTGGTCCTAGACTCCCCCACTATAGGAAACATCCTCTCCACATCCACTCTATCTTTGTCCTCGGGTTCTTGAAACCCCCACTATAGGAAACATCCTCTCCACATCCACTCTATCTGTGTCCTCTGGTCCTAGACTCCCCCACTATAGGAAACATCCTCTCCACATCCACTCTATCTTTGTCCTCGGGTTCTTGAAACCCCCAATATAGGAAACATCCTCTCCACACCCACTCGATCTCAGCCTTTCAACATTCAGTAGGTCTCAGTAAGGTACCTCCCACCGCCCCCCCCCCCCATTCTTCTAAACTCCAATGAGTCCAGGCCCAGAGCCAATGGCTCCTCATACGTTAACCCTTTCATTCCCAGGATCACTCTTGTGAACCTCTTCTGGACCCCTTTCCATGCCAGCTCGTCATTTCTTAGATAAGGGCCCCAAAAGCTCTCACAATCCTCCAAGTGCAGTCTGGCCCACACCTTATAAAGCCTCAGCATCACATCCTTGGTTTCGTATTCTAGGCCTCTCCACATGAAAGAGAAGGGCTGGATTGTAACCGGGCCATGAGAAACAGCTCACCCACAGGAGAGAGAATTACCCTTGCACACTCACATGGCAAACAGCTGAATTCGACGGAGCAGCTGGGATTTACCTGAAGCAGCGGACTTTTGCAGGTAATTTTGGTTTCCATTTCTGGACCCTTTAATCAACTAACCTTGAGCTGTGTGAAGATGAGTGCTGCCTGATTGAAGTCCCACTCATTGTCCTGCAGACATCTGCAACACCAAAGAAACAATGAAGAGATTTCAGTGAGGAAGAGTTGCTTAAACAGTTCGGGGTGACATAGTGGCTAGTGGTTATTACAGAGCCAGCGTCCCTGGTTTAATATTGTAAGGACAACCTTGTTATAGGCTGTGACACCAACTATTTGCAAATTTACTAATCATACCTTGCAACTTCTCATTCAAAGCCTCTACAGAAATCAACAAGCACAGCACCAGCGCCACCGATCACAGAGCTCAAGTCCAAGAAACCTCCAACCATCACCCTCTGCTTCCAGTTATGAACTTCGTCTCGGCCCAAAGTGCCCACCGCCATGGATGCTGCCTGACTCCCCAAGTTCCTGCAGTATTTTGTGTGTGTTTCTCTGGATTTCCAGCATTGGCAGAATCTCGCATGCAGTCCCGATGACGGATCTCGGGCCGAGTCGTTGACTGTTTGGTCCTCTCCAGAGATGCTGCCCGACCTGCTGAGATCTGCCAGCATTCTGAAACAAGGTCACTTCCAGCTGAACTGGAAAGCAGCACGGACCACAGTCACTGTGCCTCACGTCCACTCACCCATTCTGCCCCAAATCCTTTGCTACTTCTGGCTAGCAGAAATCTACATTCACAAGGTTCAACTGTGAGGTAACGTTACCTGGGTCACCTCATACTAGCCGCACACACCATTAGACCTAACAGCAGAATTCAGCCATTCGGCCCATCGAGTCTGATCTGCCATTCCTTTGTGGCAGATTTATTATCCATCTCAGCTCCATCGTCCTGTCTTTTCCCTGTAATCATTGACACCCTCACTAATCAAGAACCCATCAACCTTCACTTTAAATTTACCCAATGATTTGGTATCCACAGCTGTCTGTGGCAATGAATTCCACAGATTCACCACCCTCTGGCCATAGACTCCCCCACTATAGGAAACATCCTCTCCACATCCACTCTATCTGTGTCCTCTGGTCCTAGACTCCCCCACTATAGGAAACATCCTCTCCACATCCACTCTATCTGTGTCCTCTGGTCCGAGACTCCCCCACTATAGGAAACATCCTCTCCACATCCACTCTATCTGTGTCCTCTGGTCCTTGACTCCCCCACTATAGGAAACATCCTCTCCACATCCACTCTATCTGTGTCCTCTGGTCCTTGACTCCCCCACTATAGGAAACATCCTCTCCACATCCACTCTATCTGTGTCCTCTGGTCCGAGACTCCCCCACTATAGGAAACATCCTCTCCACATCCACTCTATCTGTGTCCTCTGGTCCTAGACTCCCCCACTATAGGAAACATCCTCTCCACATCCACTCTGTCTGTGTCCTCTGGTCCTAGACTCCCCCACTATAGGAAACATCCTCTCCACATCCACTCTGTCTGTGTCCTCTGGTCCTAGACTCCCCCACTATAGGAAACATCCTCTCCACATCCACTCTATCTGTGTCCTCTGGTCCTAGACTCCCCCACTATAGGAAACATCCTCTCCACATCCACTCTATCTGTGTCCTCTGGTCCTAGACTCCCCCACTATAGGAAACATCCTCTCCACATCCACTCTATCTGTGTCCTCTGGTCCTAGACTCCCCCACTATAGGAAACATCCTCTCCACATCCACTCTATCTGTGTCCTCTGGTCCTAGACTCCCCCACTATAGGAAACATCCTCTCCATATCCACTCTATCTGTGTCCTCTGGTCCTAGACTCCCCCACTATAGGAAACATCCTCGCCACGTCCACTCTATCTGTGTCCTCTGGTCCTAGACTCCCCCACTATAGGAAACATCCTCTCCACATCCACTCTATCTGTGTCCTCTGGTCCTAGACTCCACCACTATAGGAAACATCCTCTCCACATCCACTCTATCTGTGTCCTCTGGTCCTAGACTCCCCCACTATAGGAAACATCCTCTCCATATCCACTCTATCTGTGTCCTCTGGTCCTAGACTCCCCCACTATAGGAAACATCCTCGCCACGTCCACTCTATCTGTGTCCTCTGGTCCTAGACTCCCCCACTATAGGAAACATCCTCTCCATATCCACTCTATCTGTGTCCTCTGGTCCTAGACTCCCCCATTATAGGAAACATCCTCTCCACATCCACTCTATCTGTGTCCTCTGGTCCTAGACTCCCCCACTATAGGAAACATCCTCTCCACATCCACTCTATCTGTGTCCTCTGGTCCTAGACTCCCCCACTATAGGAAACATCCTCTCCATATCCACTCTATCTGTGTCCTCTGGTCCTAGACTCCCCCACTATAGGAAACATCCTCGCCACGTCCACTCTATCTGTGTCCTCTGGTCCTAGACTCCCCCATTATAGGAATCATCCTCTCCACATCCACTCTATCTGTGTCCTCTGGTCCTAGACTCCCCCACTATAGGAAACATCCTCTCCACATCCACTCTATCTGTGTCCTCTGGTCCTACACTCCCCCACTATAGGAAACATCCTCTCCATATCCACTCTATCTGTGTCCTCTGGTCCTAGACTCCCCCACTATAGGAAACATCCTCGCCACGTCCACTCTATCTGTGTCCTCTGGTCCTAGACTCCCCCATTATAGGAATCATCCTCTCCACATCCACTCTATCTGTGTCCTCTGGTCCTAGACTCCCCCACTATAGGAAACATCCTCTCCACATCCACTCTATCTGTGTCCTCTGGTCCTACACTCCCCCACTATAGGAAACATCCTCTCCACATCCACTCTATCTGTGTCCTCTGGTCCTAGACTCCCCACTATTGGAAACATCCTCTCCACATCCACTCTATCTGTGTCCTCTGGTCCTACACTCCCCCACTATAGGAAACATCCTCTCCACATCCACTCTATCTGTGTCCTCTGGTCCTAGACTGCCCCACTATAGGAAACATCCTCTCCACATCCACTCTATCTGTGTCCTCTGGTCCTAGACTCCCCCACTATAGGAAACATCCTCTCCACATCCACTCTATCTGTGTCCTCTGGTCCTACACTCCCCCACTATAGGAAACATCCTCTCCACATCCACTCTATCTGTGTCCTCTGGTCCTAGACTCCCCACTATTGGAAACATCCTCTCCACATCCACTCTATCTGTGTCCTCTGGTCCTACACTCCCCCACTATAGGAAACATCCTCTCCACATCCACTCTATCTGTGTCCTCTGGTCCTAGACTGCCCCACTATAGGAAACATCCTCTCCACATCCACTCTATCTGTGTCCTCTGGTCCTAGACTCCCCCTCTATAGGAAACATCCTCTCCACATCCACTCTATCTGTGTCCTCTGGTCCTAGACTCGCCCACTATAGGAAACATCCTCTCCACATCCACTCTATCTGTGTCCTCTGGTCCTAGACTCCCCCACTATAGGAAACATCCTCTCCACATCCACTCTATCTGTGTCCTCTGGTCCTAGACTCCCCCACTATAGGAAACATCCTCTCCACATCCACTCTATCTGTGTCCTCTGGTCCTAGACTCCCCCACTATAGGAAACATCCTCTCCACATCCACTCTATCTGTGTCCTCTGGTCCTAGACTCCCCCTCTATAGGAAACATCCTCTCCACATCCACTCTATCTGTGCCCTCTGGTCCTAGACTCCCCCACTATAGGAAACATCCTCTCCACATCCACTCTATCTGTGTCCTCTGGTCCTAGACTCCCCCACTATAGGAAACATCCTCTCCACATCCACTCTATCTGTGTCCTCTGGTCCTAGACTCCCCCTCTATAGGAAACATCCTCTCCACATCCACTCTATCTGTGTCCTCTGGTCCTAGACTCCCCCACTATAGGAAACATCCTCTCCACATCCACTCTATCTGTGTCCTCTGGTCCTAGACTCCCCCACTATAGGAAACATCCTCTCCACATCCACTCTATCTGTGTCCTCTGGTCCTAGACTCCCCCACTATAGGAAACATCTTCTCCACATCCACTCTATCTGTGTCCTCTGGTCCTAGACTCCCCCACTATAGGAAACATCCTCTCCACATCCACTCTATCTGTGTCCTCTGGTCCTACACTCCCCCACTATAGGAAACATCCTCTCCACATCCACTCTATCTGTGTCCTCTGGTCCTAGACTCCCCACTATTGGAAACATCCTCTCCACATCCACTCTATCTGTGTCCTCTGGTCCTACACTCCCCCACTATAGGAAACATCCTCTCCACATCCACTCTATCTGTGTCCTCTGGTCCTAGACTGCCCCACTATAGGAAACATCCTCTCCACATCCACTCTATCTGTGTCCTCTGGTCCTAGACTCCCCCTCTATAGGAAACATCCTCTCCACATCCACTCTATCTGTGTCCTCTGGTCCTAGACTCCCCCACTATAGGAAACATCCTCTCCACATCCACTCTATCTGTGTCCTCTGGTCCTAGACTCCCCCACTATAGGAAACATCCTCTCCACATCCACTCTATCTGTGTCCTCTGGTCCTAGACTCCCCCACTATAGGAAACATCCTCTCCACATCCACTCTATCTGTGTCCTCTGGTCCTAGACTCCCCCACTATAGGAAACATCCTCTCCACATCCACTCTATCTGTGTCCTCTGGTCCTAGACTCCCCCTCTATAGGAAACATCCTCTCCACATCCACTCTATCTGTGCCCTCTGGTCCTAGACTCCCCCACTATAGGAAACATCCTCTCCATATCCACTCTATCTGTGTCCTCTGGTCCTAGACTCCCCCACTATAGGAAACATCCTCGCCACGTCCACTCTATCTGTGTCCTCTGGTCCTAGACTCCCCCACTATAGGAAACATCCTCTCCACATCCACTCTATCTGTGTCCTCTGGTCCTAGACTCCCCCACTATAGGAAACATCCTCTCCACATCCACTCTATCTGTGTCCTCTGGTCCTAGACTCCCCCACTATAGGAAACATCCTCTCCATATCCACTCTATCTGTGTCCTCTGGTCCTAGACTCCCCCACTATAGGAAACATCCTCGCCACGTCCACTCTATCTGTGTCCTCTGGTCCTAGACTCCCCCACTATAGGAAACATCCTCTCCATATCCACTCTATCTGTGTCCTCTGGTCCTAGACTCCCCCATTATAGGAAACATCCTCTCCACATCCACTCTATCTGTGTCCTCTGGTCCTAGACTCCCCCACTATAGGAAACATCCTCTCCACATCCACTCTATCTGTGTCCTCTGGTCCTAGACTCCCCCACTATAGGAAACATCCTCTCCATATCCACTCTATCTGTGTCCTCTGGTCCTAGACTCCCCCACTATAGGAAACATCCTCGCCACGTCCACTCTATCTGTGTCCTCTGGTCCTAGACTCCCCCATTATAGGAATCATCCTCTCCACATCCACTCTATCTGTGTCCTCTGGTCCTAGACTCCCCCACTATAGGAAACATCCTCTCCACATCCACTCTATCTGTGTCCTCTGGTCCTACACTCCCCCACTATAGGAAACATCCTCTCCATATCCACTCTATCTGTGTCCTCTGGTCCTAGACTCCCCCACTATAGGAAACATCCTCGCCACGTCCACTCTATCTGTGTCCTCTGGTCCTAGACTCCCCCATTATAGGAATCATCCTCTCCACATCCACTCTATCTGTGTCCTCTGGTCCTAGACTCCCCCACTATAGGAAACATCCTCTCCACATCCACTCTATCTGTGTCCTCTGGTCCTACACTCCCCCACTATAGGAAACATCCTCTCCACATCCACTCTATCTGTGTCCTCTGGTCCTAGACTCCCCACTATTGGAAACATCCTCTCCACATCCACTCTATCTGTGTCCTCTGGTCCTACACTCCCCCACTATAGGAAACATCCTCTCCACATCCACTCTATCTGTGTCCTCTGGTCCTAGACTGCCCCACTATAGGAAACATCCTCTCCACATCCACTCTATCTGTGTCCTCTGGTCCTAGACTCCCCCACTATAGGAAACATCCTCTCCACATCCACTCTATCTGTGTCCTCTGGTCCTACACTCCCCCACTATAGGAAACATCCTCTCCACATCCACTCTATCTGTGTCCTCTGGTCCTAGACTCCCCACTATTGGAAACATCCTCTCCACATCCACTCTATCTGTGTCCTCTGGTCCTACACTCCCCCACTATAGGAAACATCCTCTCCACATCCACTCTATCTGTGTCCTCTGGTCCTAGACTGCCCCACTATAGGAAACATCCTCTCCACATCCACTCTATCTGTGTCCTCTGGTCCTAGACTCCCCCTCTATAGGAAACATCCTCTCCACATCCACTCTATCTGTGTCCTCTGGTCCTAGACTCCCCCACTATAGGAAACATCCTCTCCACATCCACTCTATCTGTGTCCTCTGGTCCTAGACTCCCCCACTATAGGAAACATCCTCTCCACATCCACTCTATCTGTGTCCTCTGGTCCTAGACTCCCCCACTATAGGAAACATCCTCTCCACATCCACTCTATCTGTGTCCTCTGGTCCTAGACTCCCCCACTATAGGAAACATCCTCTCCACATCCACTCTATCTGTGTCCTCTGGTCCTAGACTCCCCCTCTATAGGAAACATCCTCTCCACATCCACTCTATCTGTGCCCTCTGGTCCTAGACTCCCCCACTATAGGAAACATCCTCTCCACATCCACTCTATCTGTGTCCTCTGGTCCTAGACTCCCCCACTATAGGAAACATCCTCTCCACATCCACTCTATCTGTGTCCTCTGGTCCTAGACTCCCCCTCTATAGGAAACATCCTCTCCACATCCACTCTATCTGTGTCCTCTGGTCCTAGACTCCCCCACTATAGGAAACATCCTCTCCACATCCACTCTATCTGTGTCCTCTGGTCCTAGACTCCCCCACTATAGGAAACATCCTCTCCACATCCACTCTATCTGTGTCCTCTGGTCCTAGACTCCCCCACTATAGGAAACATCTTCTCCACATCCACTCTATCTGTGTCCTCTGGTCCTAGACTCCCCCACTATAGGAAACATCCTCTCCACATCCACTCTATCTGTGTCCTCTGGTCCTACACTCCCCCACTATAGGAAACATCCTCTCCACATCCACTCTATCTGTGTCCTCTGGTCCTAGACTCCCCACTATTGGAAACATCCTCTCCACATCCACTCTATCTGTGTCCTCTGGTCCTACACTCCCCCACTATAGGAAACATCCTCTCCACATCCACTCTATCTGTGTCCTCTGGTCCTAGACTGCCCCACTATAGGAAACATCCTCTCCACATCCACTCTATCTGTGTCCTCTGGTCCTAGACTCCCCCTCTATAGGAAACATCCTCTCCACATCCACTCTATCTGTGTCCTCTGGTCCTAGACTCCCCCACTATAGGAAACATCCTCTCCACATCCACTCTATCTGTGTCCTCTGGTCCTAGACTCCCCCACTATAGGAAACATCCTCTCCACATCCACTCTATCTGTGTCCTCTGGTCCTAGACTCCCCCACTATAGGAAACATCCTCTCCACATCCACTCTATCTGTGTCCTCTGGTCCTAGACTCCCCCACTATAGGAAACATCCTCTCCACATCCACTCTATCTGTGTCCTCTGGTCCTAGACTCCCCCTCTATAGGAAACATCCTCTCCACATCCACTCTATCTGTGCCCTCTGGTCCTAGACTCCCCCACTATAGGAAACATCCTCTCCACATCCACTCTATCTGTGTCCTCTGGTCCTAGACTCCCCCACTATAGGAAACATCCTCTCCACATCCACTCTATCTGTGTCCTCTGGTCCTAGACTCCCCCTCTATAGGAAACATCCTCTCCACATCCACTCTATCTGTGTCCTCTGGTCCTAGACTCCCCCACTATAGGAAACATCCTCTCCACATCCACTCTATCTGTGTCCTCTGGTCCTAGACTCCCCCACTATAGGAAACATCCTCTCCACATCCACTCTATCTGTGTCCTCTGGTCCTAGACTCCCCCACTATAGGAAACATCTTCTCCACATCCACTCTATCTGTGTCCTCTGGTCCTAGACTCCCCCACTATAGGAAACATCCTCTCCGCATTAACTCTATCTGTGTCCTTCAACATGCAACATCTCATTCAACATCTCAATGAGATCTCCTCTCCTCCTCCTAAATTCCCGTGAGCGCAGGTCCAGAGCCAGCAAACACTCTCATGCATTCCCGGGATCATTTTCTTGAAACACATCTTGATCCACTCTAACGTCAGCAGATCTTTTCTGAGATAAGGGGTGTGGAACTGCTCGTGATACTCCAAGTGTGGTCAGACCAATGCCCTACACAGTAGAAACACAAGAAATAATGTAGTGCTTGAAATCCAGAACACACACTTGATTAGTAGGTAGCATTGCTACTCTCACACGATGTTGCACCAATATTTTAACCTAAAATCTTAATCTAACCCTTTTCTCCCACATAACCCTCCATTTTCCTATAGTTCATGTGTCTGTCTAAAGGTCTCTCAAATGTCCCTATTATGTCCGACAATCCATCACCCTGTAAAATAAAACTTTCCCCGACATCCTGCTATACTTTCCTCCAATCACCTTGAGTTATGCCCCCTTGTATTAACCTTTTCTGCCCTGGGGAAAAATCTCTAGCTGTCTACTTGATCTGTGCCTCTTGTCCTGTTGTACACCTCTATCAAGTCACCTCTCAGCCAGAGCTAGAAATCGGAGGCTTAGCTCGCTGAACCATCCTCGTAAGACACCCTCTCTAATCCAGGCAGTATCCTGGTGAATCTCCTCTGCACCCTCTCTAATCCAGGCAGCATCTTGGTGAATCTCCTCTGCACCCTCTCTAATCCAGGCAGCATCTTGGTGAATCTCCTCTGCACCCTCTCTAAAGCTTCCACATCCTTCCTACAATGAGGTGGCCAGAACTGAACATAATATTCCAATTCTTATTGTGATTTTAGTGTATTTTTTATGTAATATTCCAACTTAATATTTATTTACAACCTAACAAATTAACTGTGCTCTTTGGAATATTACCTCAAAATATCCGTGGTATTTCTTTGTCTGACCAACATGTTATTGTGTTTGTTACATTGATAGCTAGGAGGGCCATTCTGTTTAAGTGGAAGGATATGTCAGCTCCCACTCTGTCACAATGGTTCTCTCATTGTGATGTTATTGTCTTAGTTTGGAGAAAATTAGAAGTCGAACCTTTGAACCTATGTTTGATTTTGAGAAAAGATGGGGTTCATTTGCTCGTTATTACCATTTGAGTTAATTGATCTCCACGATCTAATTGTAAATTTTGGTATAATTTTTTTTGCTGGCAGTTTGATGTTTATCTTTAGAAGCTTTTTGTCTGACGCACGGCTCCGGGGTTGAACACCTAAAGGGCGTTTTCTCTCACTTTTTTCTTGCTTTAGTAGGGTTTTTTTCTTCACTTCTCTTTTTTTTGTCTCACCATTTTTTCAATCCCTAATATTATTTTTTTTTCCCTTTGAGACATTTTTAGTGTTATCTGCTTCGATGTACTCTTGTATTTGGCCAGTAATAATAAAAAGATTTGAAAAGAAGGAAAGATAATATTCTAAGTGTGGTCGAACCAGGGTTTTCTGGAGCTGCAACATTACCTCACAGCTCTTGAACTCAATCCCCTGACTAACAAAGGCCAGCACCCCATACGCCTTTGTCCACTGAGGGATCTACAGACATGAACCCCAAGATCCCTCTGTTCCTCCACACTGCCATTAACCCTGGGTTCTGCCTTCGAACTCAACCTTCCAAAATGAGTAACTTTGCATTTTCCAGAGTTTCCCTGGCCTCACTGGCCTTTGCTTCCGACGTTCTGCTCTCCAGTCCTCTCCGGGGTTCACACTGCTACCTCAGTCCTCGGGCAGATTCGGCAACTGGGCATAAGGCAGATGCCTGACCTGCCACGACTGAACTTCAGCAGCACAAGTGTGGGCAAACACAAAGCCTCCCGTCTGTCAGCTGCCAGGACAGCCGGGAGGTGCTGGTTCTGAATTCAGATTCCAAAGGGCTCATTGGGGTGAAAAGGTCTGACCCGGCAACCTGTAAATTATTAGACACATCAAGCAGTTTCAAAGTGTACTCTGCTTTGATGGAGCTCACTCACAGATAAGCAGAGCTCACTCACTGCTTTCCAACAGCCTCATGATTGGTCTCAATCCTTTACCCTTTGCCAATACCTCGCAGGCTGTGCTTATGTGGATCGAGGCCTGGCTTGTGAAATCTTTCAGCCCAATACATAAAAAATACACTAAAATCCCAATAAGAAATTCATATATTAATGTAATTCAGCAGTGGGGGAGGTAGTGTTCATGTCTAGATGGCGGAGGGGAGGCTCCCATGCCCCCCACCCCCCGAACGTGACGAGGGAGACAGGGGGCAGGGGGGGGGTCTGATTGATGGACGCCACCTCTTTGAGACATTGCCTCGGTGTTGGGCAGGCTGAGTTTCAACCCACTGCAGATCTTGCCCCAGCTTAGCACTGGCTGCCTGAGGACCCTGCTGCCGCCAGGGGTGGAAGAGGGAAAGAGGTCGACGGCCAGGAGCCTGACACAGATTCATTTGCTTATCACATGTCCAGTTTGCGCTAACAGCCAAGGGTAGCCCACAAGTGTCGACGCACGTTCTGGCGCCAACTAACACGTCCACAGTGCTAGGCAGAACAAGAGCAAAGCAACCCAAGTATCGAGTTCTCCTCCCCCTCCACTCTGGCCTACCACGGTCCACTCTCCGATTCCTTCCCCTCCAGCCCACCTGGCTTCACCCATCTCCTTCCCCACCCCACCTTTTTTCAATCCTGACGTCTTCTTCAGCGCTGATGAAGGATCTCAGCCCAAAACGTCGACTGCTTACTCTTTTCCATCAATGCTGCCTGACTTGCTGGGTTCCTCCAGCGTTTTGTGTGTGTTAAATAACAAAACAAGCCCCTTGCTGCCACACACACGGACAGTCCTGCAAGCCCAGGACAGTCTCTGGCCAAACGGCTGCAACGTACGGTTGACCTTTGGTATTGAACAGCCAAAGGCAGGACTCCGGATACGGGCCTCGAACTTCCCAGCACTTCAATTCCAGTTCAGCTTTATAGCAGCCACAGTTTCTTTTGTTTCCATCAACTCATCTGGTTACTGTCTAACAGGCATGGAGCCTCAGGAAATGGTGGATAATCACACCTTCAGAGCATTACAGCACAGTAACAGCCCCTTTGGCCCATCTAGTCCATGTCAAACTGTTATTCTGCCTCGTCCCATTGACCAGTCCAGAGCCCTCCCATCCAAAATCACATGCACCACTTGCTCTGGCAGCTCATTCCACACTCTCACCACCCTCTGAGTGAAGAGGCACCCCACCCCCCGTGTTCCCCTTAAACATTTCACCTTTCACCCTTAACCCATGACCCCTAGTTGCCATCCCACCCAACCTCGGTGGAAAAAGCCAGTTTGCATTTACCCTATCTGTACCCCTCATATCAAATCTCCTCTCAATCTTTCCCGGGAATAAAGTCCTAACCTTTCCCTATAACTCATCCTCAAATCCTGGCAATTTGAGAATGAATTATTCCCAGCCTCTGCTCTCCACAGTCCTGAGTCCAGGAACACTACAGCACAGAAACAGGCCCTTTGGCCAAACTCATCTCTCACGAAATATTGATCCCATCGACTGACAATGTCCAATTAACCCAGCCGGTACATCTCTGGAGAGTGACAGGGAACCGGGAAACACACGCACTCCTTACAGAACAGTGAGTGCCAGGATCGCACGCTGAACTCCCCGAGCTGTTTTCGTGTCACGGTACCTTGGCACTCGTTGTAAGAGATGTTTAGGCACATGAATTTGAGGAAATTGGAAGGATATGGACAAGGGATTAGTTTAGTAAGCCATATGTTTATTAATTTAATTGGTTCAGGACAACACTGTGGGTTGAAGGGGCCCGCTCCTGTGCTGTACTGTTCTACAAGCGAGGAACTGGTTTTCAATGACCTCACTGACAGACTGGGACGAGACTGTGAGTGTTGTGCTAGCCGTATTGGACTCCGGATAAGCAGAAAGACACAGTCATTCCATTTCCTGATTCAGTAAAGTGCATTGACAGTAGCTAATGGTGCAATTTACACCTCTGCCCCAGGGATTATCTCAGCAGTTACCACAACTGGACGTGTTGGGAAGAGAGATAACTGGAGCCTGGAGTTAACGGCCCTCACCACAGCAAATTTGCAAACTCTGAGATACCGATCAGTCATTGTGTAGGTGGGTCTGTCACATACACTAAATTATGACACCAAAGAGAGCACAGTTGTAGTCTATGTGTGCTCCAGTGGGGCCATTTTCCCCTCTTTTGAAACATGACCCTGCTTCTGAGAAAAAGAGGGCAGATCTGCCATTGACGAGTTGGTTAGCAGGGAATATACAATAAAATGCACAAACACATCCATGGAATTGGCATTAGGAGATGTACCCAAAGTGCGACTGAGGAGATCGGAAACGTGCACCCGATGTCTGTGTTGAAACGAGACTGTTTGGGCTAAAGGTGGAAGGAAGGTTCCAGACCACAACCGAGTGCGTTGGTCTGTGAAACGGAACGGGGATGAGAACTCCCCTGACAAACTACACGCCAGTAACCGTACCGACTGTCGCATTGTTCAAAGGTTTACAGTCAAAGTTGATGAAAGATAGTCACAAATGGTTTAAAAGAAAAACAGCAGCTCTTACAAGTTTTTATAAAATGGAGGGCAGTAGCACTCACTTCTGTGACCACTCTATGTTCATGCCTGACTGCAGAGAGAAAGCCTGCAGCATTTCCTGCTGTGAGGCGGTGAGGGTGGGCACTGGACTGCTCGACGGCGTGGGCGCCGGCGTCACAAAGGCCTTGCGGATCTCTTCAGTCGTCGCGTTCCTGATGAAGAGCTGGTCGTTGACGATGCACAGCCTGAGGAAAGCAAGAGGAATGAGTGCCCACAGTCCAAAGGTGCCACAGGCAGGTTAAACGGTTCTGCTCGGATTCATCGGGATTGCCGGAGGGTGGGGGGGGCTCAAAGGGCCAGAAGGGTCTTGTCCACACTGTATGGCTAAATAATAAATCATTGTAATGAAATTGTAAAAATATAGTCAGCGTCTACAGGTGACACCATAATCGACCATAATGTTTCGTTCCCTTGCTGAGTGCCTTTACTTCTCTCATGCAAGTTCCGACACGGCCTGCGCTCACTCACCAAAGAGGCGACTGCTTGTGATAACTCGAGTACTAGAACCATGCACTGGTGTGGGGCTTGGGGGGGGAGAGACAAACTTACCCTGCATTCCCAGCAGGCACAGCAATAAACACCCTCGAGAAGGCCCTCACTGATTCCCTGGATTTGCTATCGACTGTGGATAAATCAAAGATTTTTAAATAAGAAGTCGGCTTACAACCATAAGAACTTGTACAAAAAGTCGGCACCGAGTCAAACTAAAGTGATCGCGTTTACGTACCTTCTTTGAAAACTCCGTGTATGGTGAAACAGAGCAGTGTGTTCTGAAACAGAAAGGCAAGGTCACCAATTTGCATGGAGAATTATATGCTACAAGGCTTAGTCAAGCCAAGTGGCCTTTCATTGTCACTTCGACCATGAACGGCTGGACAGTACACGTTACAACGGTGGTGTGCAGAGGAGCATCTCTGAACACACAACACGTCGAACCCTTTAGTGGATGGGCAACAGCAGCAGAAGACCACACTGTACCTAACAGTGGCTGAGTGTAAATGTGAAGTTATTCCTTCCCATATGGGAGCAGGTGTGGGCCATGTCTGATCTTGAACACTAGTCCCCCGGTGCAGTGGGGATCTCTGGATAAAGATGGACTGCTCAACATGGAATACGAGGTTAATATCCTGGAACAGATTGCGAGCTTGTTCTGATCAAACACATGGGGTTTTTTGGGTGGAAGCTGGTGATTCGTGGCATACACAGACCAGCTGCAGGAAGTTGTAAACTCCATCATGG
The DNA here is from genome assembly GCF_048418815.1 of Hemitrygon akajei. Lineage (NCBI taxonomy): Eukaryota > Metazoa > Chordata > Chondrichthyes > Myliobatiformes > Dasyatidae > Hemitrygon > Hemitrygon akajei. The sequence continues at coordinate 42,161,191 of NC_133151.1, forward strand.
GTGCGGGCCTCCTCTCTTCAAACGGCGATGCCTCAAAAACACGCCGTTAGCACATATATAGCAGGGGTGCCTGACTTTTGCACGGTGCCTTGTCGATGCGGAGTGCCGTGGCAGGGGTGTGGGACAGGGGGGCAGAGGAGGAGAACCGGGGGGGTGGGGGGTGCAAACACACCCAGCCCTCAGACACCAGGCAAGGGCATTTGATTCCAAACAATTGGTTTATTGATCATTACAGAATGTCTCTCTGGTGCTTCCCACTCCCTCTCCTCTCCCTTCCCCTTTTCCCAACCATGATTCCCCTCTCCCTGCCCCCTTCCCACTCTCAGTCCACAACAGAGACCCAGATCAGAATCAGGTTTATCATCACTCACACACGTCAGGAAATTTGAGTTTTTTTGTGGCAGTGGTACAGTGCGATACATAAAATTACTACAGTCCTGTGCAGAACTAGCGATATACATATGTGTCTAAGACTTTTGCACAGTTCTGTATGCTTAGTGTTTTTAAGTATTACAGTATACTGCTGCTGCATAACAACAAATTTCAAGACATATGCGGGTGATTTTAAACCTGACTAATTCTCAGAGAACCGCCAGAGCAAACAAGAAACATAGAGAGAGATGACAACTGGTTTCAAACTGAGCCAGGTAGCTCTGATTAATGCATCATCATCACAAATTTCTCCAACAAAACAACATAATCTGGCCCCTGTCATCAGTTAAAAGGCCAGAGTACACAAACAGACAGCGAGAGATAAAAGAAGCACGTGACTGAATTTAGTAAAGATAAGGCAGGGCTGAGAGTGAGGATACAAGGAAGATAAGGCAAAGCACAGTCTACAGTTATAGTCAACTACAGCACTGAAACAGAAACCATTTCAATTGCCTACTTCCACTGATCCACACCTGGACCACAGCCCTCCATACCCCTACCATCCACATACCCATCCAAACTTTCCTTAAACGTTGAAATTGAGCTCACATCCACCACTTAGGCAGGCAACTCGCTCTACACTCTCACCACCGAGTGAAAAAGTTTCCTCTCAGGCTCCCCTTAAACATTTCACCTTTCACCCTTAACCCTAGTTGGAGATCCACCCAAAAGCCTGCTTCCATTTACCCTGAATACCACATACCACTCATCATTTTGTATACCTCTATCAAATCTCCTCTCAATTTTCTACACTCCAAGGAATAGAGTCCTAGCCTATTCAACCTTTCCGTATAACTTGGGCCCACCGCTCCCGGAACATCACCTCTTTTCTCTAATACAGAGAATACAAATTTTCTCTGTATTTTTTCAACTTTATTCACACCTTTCCTGTAGGTAGGTGACCAAAATTGCACACAATACTCCAAATCAGGCCTCACTAACGTCTTCCATAACATCCCAGCAAGCAGTCGCCGAGTCAGGAATTCTGCAGTGATGTTTTAAAAGTGGCCGCTCACTACCATCTGGTCAGGGGCAACGGGAATACAAACACGCTGAGAGAAACAGAAAATGCTGAAAAGACTCAGCATCAGAAACAGGGACGAAAATATTAACCGTTTCCCTTCCCACAGATGTACCTGACCCTTTTTTCCCCCAATTGCAGCAGTATTTTTCATTCAGTGACAGGCCGCTTCTCTGTGTGAAGAACTGACTTTAAAGCGGGGGAGACCGGGTCAAAACCTGACATCAAACACAAACACAGTTCCTTCCAGCGGCAACTCCTTGGCCATTCAGATTCTAGGTGTTTAGCATCAGCAATCATTTTCAATCTCATCTGCTGCCGGAAACAATGGGGAAGGAAGCTTCCTTGCCAAGTGGCACATTACAAAAGCAGACTGTACTTTTCAACGGGGCCAGTGATTCAGGCCTGAAATTTGCTAACACACAATATCCATTCTGAAAACAGCATTTCAAATGAGCATCTTATAGGAAATCTTGCAGAACCACTTCCTTTTGCTCCCCCAGTCAGAATCTGGATAACGCTGCTGAGCAACAGGATGGTGGACCAAGTGTTGGAACACAAGATGCGTGTGGTGAGCACAGACAGGGGCAGCTAAGCAGTACAGCTGCTGCGCGTTGCTTCACTGTGAATGGTGACACATTGTACAGAAAATCGAACCAAGTGCTTCACCTACCGTCTGCGCGCTGACGTCCACAACGAAGGACGCTATGTCATGCTGCGTCTTCGGCAGCTCGTTGAGAAAAGCAACCACGTTTAGTCTGGTGTGCTTCAATAACCTCGCTCGAAGTGCTGGGAGCAAAGCGAACAAACAAATCCATTAAAAACAGGCCAGCTCACGGTTTTCCTTACAGGAAGGGTAGAAATGTACATACACAAAACGATGTGTGAGGGTGGCACAGCAGTGGAGCAGACAGCAATCAGCCGGGGCTCGATCGCCACCGCTGCCTGTGACCATGTGGGTCTCCTCCCTCACTCCCTAGACATCTGTGCTATACGGGCAGCGGAAGCGTGGCAATGTTCCCCAGCTGCCCAGCACAATCCTCACTGAATTAATTCGACACAAACGATGCATTTCTTTGTATCTTTCAACATACATGTGACAAATAAACTTTAAAATCATGTGAAAACAGCTTTCCACTGTACCTCGGTACATCCAACAATCATAAACTGACAGTGGGATAAGGGTCTGTCTGTGCTCGCTGGATTTACTATATCTCTTACTATCTCTCCTTTCAGTCAGTCCTGACGAAGGGTCTCGGCCCAAAACATCGACAGCGCTTCTCCTTATAGATGCTGCCTGGCCTGCTGTGTTCCACCAGCATTTTGTGTGTTAGTGGAATAAGGGTCTGTCTGTGTTCTCTGGAGTTTAGAAAAATGTCAAGGGGTGGGGGGGTTATCATTGAAACCCATCGAATATTGAAAGGCTGAGATAGAGTGGATGTGGAGAGGATGTTTCCTATAGTGGGGGAGTCTAGGACCAGAGGACACAGATAGAGTGGATGTGTAGAGGATGTTTCCTATAGTGGGGGAGTCTAGGACCAGAGGACACAGATAGAGTGGATGTGGAGAGGATGTTTCCTATCGTGGGGGAGTCCAGGACCAGAGGACACAGATAGAGTGGATGTGTAGAGGATGTTTCCTATAGTGGGGGAGTCTAGGACCAGAGGACACAGATAGAGTGGATGTGGAGAGGATGTTTCCCGTAGGGGGGAGTCTAGGACCAGAGGGCACAGATAGAGTGGATGTGGAGAGGATGTTTCCAATAGTGGGGGAGTCTAGGACCAGAGGACACAGATAGAGTGGATGTGGAGAGGATGTTTCCTATCGTGGGGGAGTCCAGGACCAGAGGACACAGATAGAGTGGATGAGGAGAGGATGTTTCCTATAGTGGGGGAGTCTAGGACCAGAGGACACAGATAGAGTGGATGTGGAGAGGATGTTTCCTATAGTGGGGGAGTCTAGGACCAGAGGGCACAGATAGAGTGGATGTGGAGAGGATGTTTCCTATAGTGGGGGAGTCTAGGACCAGAGGGCACAGATAGAGTGGATGTGGTGAGGATGTTTCCTATAGTGGGGGAGTCTAGGACCAGAGGACACAGATAGAGTGGATGTGGAGAGGATGTTTCCCGTAGGGGGGAGTCTAGGACCAGAGGGCACAGTCTCAGAATAGAGATGAAGAGGAATTCCTTTAGCCAGAGGGTGGTGAACCTGTGGAATTGATTGCCACAAACAGCTGAGGCCACCATTGGGTGTATTTAAAGTGGATGTTGATTAGTAAGGTGATAAAGATTATGGGAACAAAACAGGGGAACGGGGACGAGAGGGATAGGATGGAATGGCAGAGCAGACTCGAAGTTCTGAACAGCCCAATTCGGGTTCCCAACCTGGAGTCCACAGACCCTCGGTTTACGGTAAGACTCCATGACACAAGGTTGGGAACCCCTGGTCTTAGGGTCTTATCTTTATACCCAGCATACTGCTCCCAATATAGAAGCAACACTCACAAAATGCTGGAGAAACTCAGCAGGCCAGGCAGCACGTATGGAAAAGAGAAAACAGTTGACATTTTGTTTCAAATGCACAGAACTGAAGATGTTTCTAGGCCCAAAACGTCGCCTGTTTATTTATTTCCATAGATGCCGCCTGACCTGCTGAGTTCCTCCAGCGTTTTGTGTGTGTCTCTTTGAACATTCAATCGGTTTCAATGTGATCCCCCCCCCCCCCCCCCCATTCTTCTGAATTACATTGAGTGCAGCCATTAACCCTTTCATTCCCGGGAACCCCCTCTGGACCCTCTCCAACATCAGACATTGTTTCTCAGATCAGGTTCTACCAGTGCCTCAACATCACTGCTTTGCTTTTACATTCCAGACGTCTCGACATGAGTGCCAACATTGCATTTGCCTTCTTCATCACCTGCAATTAACCTTTGGGGGAATCCTGCACATCGGATCCGAGTAACAAAATTTTGTTCCGCTTTACACTTGTGTGCTGGAAGTGACATGAAACAACCTTGAATCTCGAAGGATGCGCCTTTCCAGGCCAAGGATTCCAGGTTTTGTTCTACAAGTCTGGGGAAGAGTGCTGAGACAAGGATCAGGTTAACTCCAGCTTTCTGAGATGTGTGAACGTGGTCTCAAAGGGCCCAGGTGGTCAATTTCTGTTCTGGTATCAATGCTCTCATGTCGCATTCAGACAAGGACGAACAATTTTGCAGGCAGCAGAAACACAAGAGATTCTGCAGATGCTGAAAATCGAGAGCAACACACACAAAATGCCGGGCAGCATTCAGAAATTTGTCCAGGTCAGTTGCTTCCGGGGAAGGGAAGGGGGTAAAAGATGTGAGAAGCTTTCTCAAACGTATTCTTATCAAGTGCTAGATTATAAAGGCAGATTAGGGATGACTGTGCTATTCTGGCTACAAAAGGCAGATAAGATTGCAATGAATTTTATACAAATATAACCTCTGAAAGGATGGATTCCAATGCAGCTTCTCAGAATGCACAGAGGTCGGTTTAGAAAGTGAGGCCAGATACATTGGGTTAAAATAAAACTCAGTTTGAGGGCAAGTCGAAGCGGACAATGGGCAATGCAATCCTTGTGCTTGATTTGGATCATTTTGTCTTAATACTCCAGGCCCTTTGAAGCCAAATGACTCAATTCAAACAAGGACTGAATGAATAATACTGATTGTTTCCCCCCCCGTTTTGTTTGAACCACCATCACATGATCTGGGTCAACCATCCAGTTAACCAAATTTCTTTAACACAAAATTAAAATTATTAAATACCCAGCAGGCTCAGTATTTACTTAGAGAGGCAGTGAGCAACAGGCCCTCGCCTTCCAGCAATTTATGCCAGTGTGGCACTGGGTTATCGCAGGCAGATTTAGATACAGCGCAGAATAGCTCTCCCTGGGCCGTTGGGCTTCACCACACGCCGAGCGAATCGTGGGACAATTTACATTAACCAATTAACCCGCTATCCGGCATGTCTTTGAAACTGCAGCTCCAGGAGAAAACCCACGCACTGCACAGGAGAACATACAGAGGAAACTGGTATCGAACTCTGAACTCTGACTCCCCATGATAACTGCTACGCTACTGAGGCACCCTGCGGAGAAATAGTTAACACCTGAAAGGACATCAAATATGCTTTCTGACCCGCTGAGTACATGCAGCGATTTCTGTTTTTAGTTCCAACTTGCACCGCCTGCTAGATTGGAAGTGAAAAGCAGCCTGAAAGCTGGTAACTATCCATTTTATCAGTCAGCCAACGTGAAAGAAAATGCTGGGGAAACTCAGCAGGCCAGGCAGCATCTGTGGGGAGAGATCTACCAGCAATGGGTTGCAGAAAGCAAACGCCAGCCACTTCTCTTTCCACAGATGTCCGACCTGTCGGGAATTCTACAGTTTTAACTGTCGACAGCCTCTCAACCGTATATCAGCAGCTCACTCTGAGAGGACTCTTAACCTTAGAAACACACACCAAGTGCTGGAGAAACTCAGCAGGTCAGACAGCATCTAAGCTCAGATCTTCTTAACCCTAGAAGATTGTTTTAAACAAGTATGGATTCAGAATTGAGAAGTATTTCCAGCAACAGACAATTATTTCTGACTTCTACTGCACCAGCAATCATGGCAAGTCACAAAACACAATAAAACGCATCTTACTTGGATCCTTCAGCTTCTTCACGTTTCTGCTTTCTTTGAAATACTCTCCCAAACTGCTCCTGTTTAGAGGCAACACAAGTTTTGGCATTAATGTTTGACTATAATAGTTGGCTCAAACATATCTCTTCATTGTAGCTCTACAGATATGCACTCAGTGGCCATATTGTTAGGTACCTCCTGAATCTAATAAAATGCCCAATGAGAGGATGTTCACTCTCTTCTGCTGCTGTGGCCCATCCACTTCAAGGTTTGACGTGCTGTGTGTTCAGAGATGCTCTTCTGCCGACCACCGTTGTAACGTGTATGAGTCACTGTCAGCGTGAACCAGTCTGGCCATTCTCCTCTGGCCTCTCTCATTAACGAGGCGTTTCCACCCACAGTTCACTAGCTGTTTTCAGTCTCTCACGCTACTCTCTGTTAAACCTAGAGTCTGTTGTGCTTGGAAATCCCAGGAGATCAGCAGCTTCTGAGATACTCAAATCACCCCGTCTGGCACCAACAATCATTCCAACAGTCAAAGTCACCTAAATCACACTTCTTCCACATTCTGATGTTTGGCCTGAACAACAACTGACCGTGCCTCCATGCTTTTGTGCATCGAGCTGGCTGATCAGATACTTGCAATAACGAGCAGGTGTCTAGGGGTAAAGTGGCCATTGAGGATAAATGGCTACGGAGCTTCGCGCCCTCATGATACTCCAAGGTGCACCTTGGTTTGTGGGCACAGGATTGTGAAATGCGTCAGGAACTGCTGAGGCCACCTTGTTTACAAGAGTCACACTGAACATCATCTCTCTGTCCGTTTTCCGGCACTTGGGCTGGTGGCCAGCGGACACTTCGCTCACTGAAGCGTTAGCGGATACTTCGCAATTATTGAGAGGCAGCCGCAACCCCACCACTCACCTCAGACAAGACTGCAAACAGTCTTTGGGTAAAGAACAAAATCAACCCCAGATCACCTCTTGCTCCTCACCTTAAACCCACAGAGTACAGCGCAGAAACAGGCCCTTCAGCCCATCTAGTACATGCCAGCCTAGTGCCATCAACCTGCACCTGGACCATGGCCCACCATATCGCGCCAGCACTCCACTGGCAGCTCATTCCACACTCTCATCAAAGGTTTTCTTTGTCCAGTTCAACACACTATTCCCTCAGAGAGCATGGTTGATGTAATTTTGTATTCGATTTGCAGCCTTGCTGCAGAACACCCTAGTGATTGCCAAACATGCATATTTTGCATCGTGGTCCAAGATAGTCAACCGATCTTCACCTTTCAGAGTAGTCCAATTAACCTTCTCCGGCCTGGCCTATGGCCACCAGCAGGGAGTACAGTTTCTTACCAACTCCCCCATTTACACTTTTCAGAATGTTGCATGCCTCTTTCTGTCAGGTCCTCTCTTCTCCAGGGAAACAACTCATCTGATCCTGTCTCTCCTCATAACCAAAAATGCCGAATTCTGACAGGCTGCGTCACCGTCTGGTACAGAGTGGGGGCATGCACAGGATCAAAATAAGCTGCAGAAAGCCTATCAACGTTGGGTATGGGGAGGGGCACCTGCACAGAATATTCTGCAGGAAGTTTTAAGCTCAGTCAGCTCTATTGTGGGCACCAGCCTCTCCAGCATCCAGGACATCATCAAGGAGCGATGCCTCAAAAAGGCGGCCTCCATCATTCAGGATGTGCCCTCTTCTCATCGCTACCATCAGGGAGGAGGTACACACACACTGAGCAACTGCTGAACCGATTCTTCCCCTCTGCCATCCGATTTCTGAATGGACATTGAACACATTATTTTTTAAATATATATTTTAATACATACACAAATCAGAACTGTAATTTACAGTATTTATTACAATATACATTAGTAAGACAAGGAGTTGGTGATGGACTCAAGAAAGACTACGCCTGCACTGCTCCCCGTTACTACTGATGGTGCGGACCAACACTTCCCTGGGGGGGCACCTGGATGACAGAGTCGAGTGGAGCACCAACACGGAGGCTGTGTTCAGGAAGGGCCAGAGTTGCCTCTGCTTCGTGAGGAGACTGAATGTGCAGGCCTCTCCTTCACCTGTTCTACCAGTCTGTTGTCACCAGTACAATCCTCAATGCAGAGGTGTGCTGGGGCAATGGTGATGCCAACAGGCTCAATAAACTGATTAGAGAGTCTGGCTCTGTTATAGGAGTCAAACTGGACACACTGGAGGCCGTGGTAGAACAAAGGACCCTCCGGAAAATCCTGGCAATTCTGGACAATGTTTCTCACCCTCTGCATGGCTCCTTGGCTGAACAGAGGAACACTTTCAGTAACAGACTGAGACAACTGCGCTGCTGTATGAGGTCATTCTTACCTTCAGCCATTTGGCTCTATAATGAGTCAGCCTACAGCCGGGGACGTGATGACCCCCTCCTGTCAGACTGTTTGTGGTAACTTATTTTTTTCTTCTTTCTTACTTCTCTTTTACTGTTTGTGTATCTGTGCACTTGTAAACTACTGTGACAGTGAAGCTTCCTTGGACATCAGTAAGGTATCTATCTGTTTCTGTATCGCCACGTACTGCTGCCACATGCCGGGGATATTAAGCTGTACTCTGATTCGGGCCGTGAGGCTCGTGTTGTTCTTGAGCACACAGTGGTCCAACCAGAGCCCATCACTCCACTAACCTGGCAGGGTTCTGTGGCGAGAAGGGAATACTCAGTGAACAGCAGGCCGTATCGTGATAAGCGTCCAGCAGCCCCTGCCTGTCCGTCGAGTCGTACACCGAGTAGTACCTGCAGGCGAGAACAGCAAGGGTCAGGGAGTGTGGGCGGCAGGAGGGACCGGGCTACGGGAGGAGGTTGTACAATAACAAACAGGATGCATTTTGCAGTCACTACCAATGAATAGTAATCCAGATCACGGAGGGGTGTGAACTCAGGGCCCAGGGCCCATTTACAATGAGACCAACAGACAGGAGCATATCCCACCCATTCAACCCATCTACTCTGCCAACCGATCGTGGCTGATTTACTTTCCTTCTCGACCCCATTCCCCTGCATTCCCAGTAACCTTTCATGGCCTGACTAATCAACCTCACGTTAAAGATACCCAGTGACTTGGCCTCCACAGCCGCCTCTGGCCGAAGAAATTCCTCCCCATCTCTGTCCTAGGATGGCCCACCAGACCACCACCATACTCCACCTTGGTCTAAACTGAGAACTAAATTAACATAGCCCTTTCCATTGAGAAACAAGAGAATTTTGAGCCAGTGGCCTTTCATAAGGGCAGCGGGGTGGAGATACGTCTCTACCAAAGAAGGTGTGAGGTGCTCCTTACCCCTGCTAGCCTGTAGGTCACCCTTGCACCTGCCTACCCCCTCCCTCCCCCACCCCGATCAGGGTGAGGTGAACCCGTGGGAGCAGGTGGTGGACGGTCGTACGAGCAGCCGGTGCAGATCACAAGTCCTGGTTATGTGACCACTGACGCCAGGCAGACAATCTCTGACGAGTATTGATAATGGCTGGGGTCACCCATCTTGTAAAGACACGGCCCAGAAAACAGCAATGGCAAACCACTTGTGTAGGGAGATTTGCCAAGACCATGACTGGCCACGACACTGGCACAGCACATTAACAATAATGATTGTTTTTCATCATACAAACACACAAAAATGACCTTCCCATCTTCAATCTTGGGTACATTTATACTTCTCATGAAGTAGAAAAGAAACATCCCTGGGAACATTTAGTTGCCATTACTGGCCACCCGCCAGTAATAAATGGTTTCCATTTTCAGAGATTAATTTTGTCTTTATGCACAAAAATCACTCGACATGGTCGTTGTAACTCCACATTTGTGTGAGGAATGACACCAATAGCACACAACATCGGTAAGAAAGACAAACTAGGAGCGGAGAGGAAACCAGCTTTGCCATTCATTGTACACGAGACCATTTCACTGGCAAGCAGGTTTTAACCACGGTCAGCTGATGGTAATCCAGGGCAGCCTGCATGTCCACAAGCAAGAACTACAACCTGAAGCTTGTTTTCCAGCACAAATAGGTACAAATTCAGCTTGGAACTCAGCTGCCAGTATGCAGTGGTTGGTAATAATTCTCCGAACTATAGGCCTACCTATTTCAGAAACACAGGAGATTCTGCAGATACACAAAATGCTGGAGGAACTCAGCAGGTCAGGCAGCATCTATGGCTTGAACCAACAGTTGACATTTTGAGCCAGGTCAAGACCCGAAGAAGGGCCTCAGACCAAAATGTCAAATGTTTGTCGATTTCCTAGATGCTGAGTTCCTCCAGCATTTTGTGTGGGTTGCTCTGGACTTCCAGCATCTTGTGTTTATGAGATTGTGTGGACACTGGAAATCTAGACTGACCCAAGTACAGAACCGGCAAGGAAGAGCTAGAAAGAGCTTGAGCAAAGCCAACGAGTGAGTTCAATCTTGTGAAGAGTGGAAGCACAGAAAACGTTAACCATTGAGTCTGAGACAGCGAAAGCATACTTGGCCCTCTCTGGTTTGTGGATCATGGGCAGGCAGATAGGACTCAAAGTTCACAGTAAACTTATCAATATTCACATGTCACCATATACTACCTTGGATTCACTCTCTTGCAGGCTTTTACAGGAAAATAATGAAATACAACAGAATTCATGAAAAATTATACAGCAATAAAGACTGACAGACAAACTGTACAAATTAAAAAATAAACAGCAGATAAATAACACTGAGATCAGGAGTTGTCGAGTCCTTCAAAGTGAGTCTGTAGGTTGTGGAACCAGTTCAGAGTTGAGGTGAGTGAAATTATCCACGCTGGTTGAGGGGTAATAACTGTCCCTGATCCTGGACTGGACAGACACGGATATGACTTTGTGCTGAAAAGCAAGCTGGGATGCTAAATGCAAACAAGGAGTGTCAAATCAGAGTGAAATTCCTTGCACCAGCCTCTGTGCATGCTAAATGTTCATCAGAATACAATCTAGTTTAGGAATATTAAGTTCAGAGGAGCTTAACAAAAACATTTGTTGTTGTTATTAATATACATCTTTCTTCCACTGGGTTTGAACAATTCTACCACTCTACACACAGTCCACATCAGTTTGAACACCACCATCATCGTTCTGTGCTGAGTCATTATGACGTGGCCGATGATGGTCTTTTCACCACCAAATATGTTTACAGAAGTGGTTTGCCATTGCCTTCTTCTGGGCCGTGTCTTTACAAGACAGGTGACCCCAGCCATTATCAATACTCTTCAGAGATTGTCTGCCTGGCGTCAGTGGTCACATAACCAGGACTTGTGATCTGCACCGGCTGCTCGTACGACCGTCCACCACCTGCTCCCACGGGTTCACCTCACCCTGATCGGGGGCTAAGCAGGAGCTACACCTTGCCCAAGGGTGACCTGCAGGCTAGCGGAGGGAAGGAGCCCCTGACACCCCCTCTGGTAGAAACGCATCTCCACCCCACCACACAACAGCTGGCCTAAACCCCGGAAGGATAGATAGATTGGTTGTTTATTTCTATACAAAGTTTACCAGGACACAAGGGTACTTACTGCTGAATGAAACGTGTTACAAGGACCTTGATTTCCTCTGTACCGAAGTAGCTACCCTGTTAATGATAAACAGCATGTCAGAAAGCACAATTCATTCAGGGACACACTCGACATCTTGGGAAGAGCCTCACCCAGATTTCTGAAGCGGTGAGCACTGCTTCACTTTTTGCTCTATGTCTGCTCTACTTCTTTTGTTCTTTAGTCTAACTAACACTAACTTTTTTCCTGAATTGCCACAAAACAGGAACTTTCACAACAAACCTCATTCTGCCTCTCGTGGAGCTAACATGAGCGTTTGTCACAAAATGGCCCCGCAAGTGAATAACTTCACCACATGTCGTTTAATTTATTTGTGAGTGGCCCGAAGTGCCTTCTGTTTCACATGTAAATTAAGCACACAGCGATGGTGCAGGCAAACGAGGCAGCCAACTTGCAAACACCCCTTTTGAGGGGCGCTGCATCTGAAGAAAGAAAGAATGGCCTGCTTTAGTAATGGGATGTTTCTTTAAAATCTGCTACAATGTTTAGCTTTTTCTGCCAAACTCTCAGGAATAACACCTCCTTTAGGTGACCCAGTCAGCCCTTTCAGATGGCTGTAAACGTAACTATCCTTGTCCAATGTTGGTACTTTCCTTCCAAGCAAGTATTTACAATCACGTGTTTTCTGTACCACTATTCATTTACCCTCCTTGGCAATCCCATTTCTGGATTAAATCCCATAGAGTGCAGAAAAGGCCCTCCTGCCCATCTAGTCCAGGGATGGCCAATTTACGGCACATGTGCCAAAAGTGGGGAACTGAATGATTAGAAGTGGCACATTGCACCCCAGTGATAATCATAAAAGTAAGCCTATTCACGCAAAAAGTATTAACCAAAAACCGATTTGTGGAAAAAGAAATCAGTAACAGGAATTCAAGTAGCTTAGAGCTAGAAATGGGTTTTGCTGAGAATAAATCTAAAACTTAGCAATTATTTTTAGCGATTTTATTATTTTGTGCACATCTTTTGGCGAATGTTATCTTCTTTCACATTAATCTGTTTTCAATTTTAAAAAATGTTCAATGAGTCAAACTAGGAAAGAGGGACTTTTGTTCTGCAGTCGTTCCATAACTGTTCAATACACGTTTGATACTCGTTTGATCCTGAGGCGCCAGGCGTCTGCACCAGCGGTGCGTCGCAGGTTTTTGCCAGTCAGTTTACAATTGACATGTGCGCAACGGAGTTGTACTTTGTTCATTTGTGAACATCTGCAGTTTTGTACTTTTTCAAAAATTAAGCCTCGTTTTTACATTCAGTTACCCATCACAGTGCAAAAGAAAAGCAGAAAGTGAAAGCAAGCGTGAATTCAATGAACAGTGGGAAAATGAGCTTATTTATAGTGGGTCCGTCAGGAAAACTGCTGTGCATTGTTTGTGAAAACACTTCCTCACATAATAGAAGACATGATCTTAATAGACACTATAAAACACAACATCAGACTGAAATAGAAGGAAAACTGAAGCTAGTGCTTGGGTCTGAGTTACGGAAAGAATATGTCATTAAGTAAAAGGAAGAAAGCAAAAGAAGACAAAATATATTTGTTAAAAGTCTCATTAAGGTAAGTAATGTTTACCTTGTTTTTATATTAAATCAATATATCATGTAAAATGCTAAATATGTCTATATTAACATTTTTACAAGAATTGAATGAGGGTACAAGAGTTGTACGGTGCATCTGAACTTGTGCACGAAAAAATTGACGCATGGAATGTAAAAGGCCAGCCACCTCGATTTAGTCCATGCTAAACTGCTAATCTGCCTACTCCCATTGACCTGCACACCCTTCCCATCCATGCACAAAGTTAGATATGGCCCTTGTGGCTAAAGGGATCAGGGGGTATGGAGAGAAAGCAGGTACAGGGTTCTGAGTTGGATGATCAGCCATGATCATACTGAATGGCAGTGCAGGCTCGAAGGGCCGAATGGCCTACTCCTGCACCTATTTTCTATGTTTCTATTACCTATCCAAACTTCTCTTAATCTGCACCCCCCACTTCCACTGGCAGCTCTTTCCAAACTCTCACTGCCCCCCTGAGTGGAGATGTACCCCATCATGTTCTCATTAGATATTTCACCTTTCACCTCAGTGGAAAGAGCCCCCCATTTATACCCTTCATAATTTTGTATATCAAATCTCCCCTCAAGCTTCTACACTCCAGGGAATAAAGATCTAACCTATTCAACCTTTTCTCTATAAGCTCTGGAAGTCAATTCTATTAATTTGAATTTGAGCTAAATTGCTTCTATTTCATTTGTGTTTCTTGTTCTCGTTTTCGTCTCCCACAAAGACTACATTATAAGCTGCTATTTAGCCAATTCTGTCTAATACACTCTTCTGATTTCGTTCCGTTCACTGCTAAAGGCAGATCTGCATGGTGTGCCTTCTCAGAAACATCACTGACGCCTGGCTTGTAAGCTAACAAGTTCAGCAAAACCCACACACACCGTGTTGGAGTCCCACCAGGCCCACTTTGCAGACTCTACCCCCTCCGCAGCAGCCCACTTATACCATACCTTGCATGAAGGCAGCGTGGTTGGTGTTTCCACATCAAAAGAAATCGGAGGTGGCAGCTCATGGCCGTCCTGTGAGCAGAAAACAGATTGTAACTGAGCAGTAGAAGCTTACCACTTATTAAATATTACATTTTCACCACATCAGAAACCCAAAGCTAGCGTAAAGGAATGTGACCAACGATGTTGATCACTCAGCCCACTGAAGCCACGGCAACAGTTACACCATGGATAATTTACAGTGGAAAACCATCTGACTGGCCCTCACATCTTTGGGGTACGGCAGGAATCGACAGGACTTGGATCATAAGAAACAGGAGCTGGCCGTTTGGCCTGTCGAGTCTGCCCCACACTCCGTCCTGGCTGACTGATTTTCCCCGTTCGTTAATGAGCTCCAGCTTCCGCCCCCGCCCCCCCCCCTTCCTTTCCAGTCCTGGTGAAGGCGAGAAACCCACGCAGTCGCGGGAAGAAGGTACGACCTCCAGAGACGTCAGAGGTCGGGATTGAAACTCCAGCCTCTGCGCACCGTGCTGTCCTAAGACGGCAACTTTTTTAAATTTTGAAGCAGATTATTCCATCCTGTTGCTGTACACAAGCACGGAACAACTTGGTTTAAAATTTATTTTCATTTCAATGGTACTGTGGGTGCACTCATACCTCAGGACTGCAGCGGTTCAGGGAGGCAGGTTATTCCACTCTGTTTCTGAACACAAGCACGAAACGACTGGGTTTAACATGGATTTAAATTCCAACAGCACTGTGGACAGAACCGTAACTCAAGGAGGTGCCTCACCACCTTGTCAAGGGCAACTAGAAAGGACAACTGAATGCCCACAGCCATGGAATCCATTTAAAACCGTGAGCTTGGTTTGTTAGTCCCAGCACTGACTCAGCACAAGCTGTCATTAACCGAGCACTGACGTACTTACCAGTCTGAGCAGCTTCGGAAATTTCTCCCTGACCGCACTGGCAAAGAGGGAGAGAAGTGAAGCAGTTTTTAAAACAGCGAGAAAATTCCCGTCACATCATTGCCAACGGCCTCGCGTTCGACCAGTCACCTCCCCACCCTCACTGAGCCGCAGTTACTGATCAAGACTTAAAGCTGTTCATTACGGTTTCACGGTCTGCCCGGCTGAGAAAACTCTTTGGCCTGGTTACTCCATGAGGAAAGGTCAGAAAAGCAAGCATGATTCAGGTCATCTCGGTGCCAGACTGACCACACCCAGGCCAACTGACATGGTGGGGAAGCGGGAAAATTATGCAAAATGTCCCACACACCAAATAATTAAGGCAGAGGGTTCGACCCCTGGGCTCACGGTAATAGTGGAATTAAAGAGAGCTGCCAATCAGTGGAAGAATTTTGATGGGTGCTGCATTTAAAGCTGGTTTTAAGGACACTTTAATTACAGTTCAAAATGAGATCACTTGAACCATGAAGAGTTTCTTGCGATTAAATGCTACATCTCTGCCCAGGTTAGACTGACAGTGGCCTTCAGTTAACGACCTGAACTTCAGAGTGCCAATCTTCCAGACAGCTCTCACATTGCCCACTCCAATCTACTGAGAACCTCCCCACTGACCATCGTTTCTAGAACATTACAGCGCTTGTGAAGTTGCAGGCCTGTCATTAGAAGTGACTGCTGATTCAGGTCTGGACATTCACGATTACAGATTAAGTGTTCCCTCTGTCTCAGAGCTACTGAGAAGAATTGAAATTTTTTCATATCATCGCTAAAGCCTGTTATGGCAGAGAGCTTTCTGTTGGTCTACATAGGCAATAAAGAACTACCGTACTTCCACTGGACTTAAATCCTTTAACCAATGACGACTGTACTGAGAGAACTAGAATCTCTTCACACATCTTTGGGAGGCTCTTAAGAGAGAAAAACACGTTTTGCAGCATCAAATCACTTCATTGGCCTTTCGGTTACTTGGTGTGGCAGTCTGCTCCACCAGTTCATCATGGCTGATCTACTCTCCCTCTCAACCCCGTTACCTCAGTTAAGTTTCATTGGCCTTTCGGTTACTTGGTGTGGCAGTCTGCTCCACCAGTTCATCATAGCTGATCTACTCTCCCTCTCAACCCCGTTACCTCAGTTAAGTTTCATTGGCCTTTCGGTTACTTGGTGTGACAGTCTGCTCCACCAGTTCATCATGGCTGATCTACTCTCCCTCTCAAACCCGTTACCTCAGTTAAGTTTCATTGGTCTTTCGGTTACTTGGTGTGGCAGTCTGCTCCACCAGTTCATCATGGCTGATCTACTCTCCCTCTCAACCCCGTTACCTCAGTTAAGTTTCATTGGTCTTTCGGTTACTTGGTGTGACAGTCTGCTCCACCAGTTCATCATGGCTGATCTACTCTCCCTCTCAACCCCGTTACCTCAGTTAAGTTTCATTGGTCTTTTGGTTACTTGGTGTGGCAGTCTGCTCCACCAGTTCATCATGGCTGATCTACTCTCCCTCTCAACCCCGTTACCTCAGTTAAGTTTCATTGGTCTTTTGGTTACTTGGTGTGGCAGTCTGCTCCACCAGTTCATCATGGCTGATCTACTCTCCCTCTCAACCCCGTTACCTCAGTTAAGTTTCATTGGCCTTTCGGTTACTTGGTGTGGCAGTCTGCTCCACCAGTTCATCATGGCTGATTTACTATCCCTCTCAAACCCGTTACCTCAATGATTTTAATGGAGAATTCATACTAGTGTTTGCTCCTGAAGCATCAGCAACCCGAGAGCCCGAAATCTACCTACTTGGAAGTCATCGGTTCAGATAAAGCAGAGGGCAGCTTGATCCCAGATGAACATGATTGGAAACCAGCCTATTTAGGCCAACTAAAAGCAACACTGCCTTCAGTCTCATACAGTCTGTTTACTTACCGAGCCATCACTCACCTGAACGTCGGCGACAGAATACAGCATCAGTGTTGGAAAAAGAGATACCGACACTATGATTAGTTAGGATTGGGTAGGGAGAAGGATTAAGCCAATGTGATATCACTGAAGAGCTAGTTACTAATTCCATTCAAATGAATACTGCACACTGGGAGAAAACCAAAATAAACCAAAACTGGGAGCCGAATTTAGAAAATAATAAAGGCAAAAAAAGGCTGCAGGAGATGGGATAAGAGATGGGGGGGGGGGTCAAAAGAAAATGAGAAGGAGGGCAGAAAGCAAAACCACTGTCCAAAGAATATCCACTGGCCTTTATCACATATCAATCGTCTTCGGCTTTGCCTCCAAACTTTACTCCAAAAGGCAGATATTTTTCAAGATTTATTTCATTCCATTATGTTAGACTTGCCCGCCAAAATTCGTGGCTGCAAACTATGTGTAAAATTTCCTCAAGTGGCTTGGCTGGGGAACTTGGTAGACCGAAGCCATGCGACTGCATCTCTCCGGTGAGGGGCGATGCACGACTGGGCCTAGCCTTGGGTCGTTCCTTCTCGAGGAATCTTACCCATCTCTGGCCAACAGGAAAAAACACACATTCGCTTTAGTAATGGCTCAAGTCCACTTTTGTATGTGAAAAAAATGTCAGCATGTAACATTAGGAATAGGAAGCGTGTACACGTGTGACTATTCAACACTTTTAAAGGAATACAGGAAGATCAACGCCCAGGAACAGCTTCACAGGCTTTGCACATCAAATTTCTCAGCCCCCAAGCTCAACATCAGTCCACTTCATCCCGTTTTAAATCTGAACCAGGAAAATAAAGTGTGCCAGTGGATTCTTTGGAATGCAGTTCTTCATATGGAGTTCCAAAAGTGGACAACAATTAGATATTAAGCCAGGTTTTGATCATTAGGCATACTTTACTTTGAAAATAAGAAAAAGAAATTAGCTTCTTAACCATCTGGTGGGAAAAATAATTCCTTCCAATATATAAAAGGAATAAATTTATGCACGTACACTAGACTTCAGTCCCCCACACAAACTGACAAGCTAAACTTTGAACTAAATAAATGAGTGAGAGGCAAATTACTTATAAATTGAAACATGTTAGAGAAAAATACAGCATGTTCTTTTTCTGAAGCATCCTGGAACAATAGCTGAACAAGAGGTCCTTTCACTGACCTGACATAGGTGGCCTGATCTCGGAAGTTGCCACATAGCGGGTTCCCTTCCAACCAAAGCTCTTCCAGCTTGAAGCCTTTTATTTTGTCCAGATCCCTCTCAGATCTGAGCTAAACAGAGATTGACGTTGCATGGTTCTTACAGTGACCGACATGATTGAGCTACATAAAATAAAGCAACTACCTATGCTCCTAGGCACTTCCCTCGGGTACCTGCTTAAAGCGGCTCCAGTTTGAGAAGGCAAAATTCTCCTAGATAAGTTAGCACATCTCCTCTATTAAAGAAAAGCCTCAAGTTTAGTGCAGCAACATTCACAATGTTTGACGAGAGCTAAGGGTTCCTGCAAGCATGCACACATGCCCACTTTACCCCGCATTGTTCATCTTCACCAAGAGATTCTGCAGATGCTGGAAATCCAGATCAACACACACACAATCTGGAGGAGCTCAACAGGTTGGGCAGCATCGATGGAGAGGAATAAAATAGTCGACGTTTAGGGCTGAGACATTTATTCCTCTCCACCAATGCTACCTGACTGCTGAGTTCGTCCAGCATTGTGGGTATTACACTGTATATACTTTCCAGACGGTTGCTGACCATTCAGTCTCACAAATTGTTAAAATAACCCCACGCAAGGAGATTAAAACTACCGCGACCTTTGGATTTCAGTGAGTTTGAAAATTAAATATTAAAAATGTCTGAGGTAGACCAGCAATTACTTCAAACCTGTTCAGCGCATTACAAGTTAACAATTAAAGACTACAGTTGTACATTTCAATGTTTCATTGAAAGATCTGCCACCAAAATGTGTTTTTATGTAGGAGCTTCTCTGCTTGAACAACTGTTGCACCCAATCACTGCTCCTTGGGCCACTGTTGACGTTAGAATTTCTCAGCTTCTAGCAGAAGGAAACTTGTGACAAATTAAAATGCATTATTTGTGTGTAGGTGAAGGCCAGATTTCAGAGAATTTCAAAGCACAGGGTTTGAGCAATTCAGCCACTGAATTAATTCAGAACTATTTTACCAATCTGTTCCTGGCAGTCACCAAGATTATGTCCTTGCATCAATCAGCAGTTTCTTAATGCATTATCAATGTCAAAAATGTTTTGTTTTTAAAGTTGGACTGGTTGCTGCTTTTCAAAAGCAGACAGATCCTTAAAATGATGGTTAAAATCAAACTCATTAAGACAAACAGGCAGTCAACAGGCCGTTTGCTGGAGTTAATGTCGTAACACAACAGTGATGTGCCTTTAGGTGCTCCCTGGTTTGCATTAGCCCTGCCCGGAGGGTTGGACATGGGGTGAGCAACCCCATCCCATAAAAATCCCAACAGAAGCTCCAAAGAACCCACCCCTGGGAGGGGAAGGATATCAGGAAGATGGGGACAACTTGAAAATCTGGCCCAGGACAGAGGACGCTGGTGAGTGCGTGGCTGGTGTCCTACGCCCCAGTAGGGAGTGATGGACTGTACATAAAGTGGGGTAACAAAACCCGAAGTGTAGCTCGTAATTGAGCGTGGCAGAAAGGATTTGAGGACAGCTGTAAGCATTGTCTACTGTGTAGGAATGGAGTCTGTGGCGGCATTTCCAACTTGCAAGCTGTTCGGGCTCTAAATAGTCCCTCTGAACATAACCCAGAGATCTGTGCATTGATCCCAGTCCACAACTCCAGGCTTGTCAACCATCACAGTAAAGGGCAAAAAAAGTGTTCCTTATGAAGCAAGTGAAGAATAGGAGACTAAAATCAATGAAAGGCACTATTTATTTCACCAAGAATCCCCTGATTTGGGCAGTGCCTACATGAGAAATGTAACAGAGCTGGAACATCAGTGCCCACTCACCTCGTTTCTGGAAAGATTCAGTATTTTCAAATTGGGAACTTTAGAAATTAGTTCTGCCAGGTCATCCAGTCGGTAGAGCTTGTTGTTGCCGAGGTTGAGGGAGAGCAGCTGGAAAAAGGCACACAAGGTACACTCACGCTTGCTTTCAGTCACAATCTGCAGCATTCCCAACGGGAGGTGCTGCTGGGTCTCCAAGTCAGAAGCAAACAATGTAATTTCTACAGACTGATTCTCGACATGTTGGAAAGTTAAACTGCTATGAGTGCTCAGGCTTTTATTTTGAAATATAACCCTGCTGAGTTTAATTCTGATGGGGCTGCTGCCTTTAAATTTGAAAGTCTGTTGGACCACTTGAGGAGAGCAGCCATTTTGTTTTGGCTGAGTCAGACTGATGAAACAATCCTGTGTTGTCTTTCCTTTGTTCGTGCCACTGAAATCATTGTTCAGAAAGGAGAACACTATCTGAGCAGTATTTCGTGTTAACCTAACATAAAAGTTTATTCCTGATTATCAGTATAGTGTTCAACCAGCCTTGGTAATTTACATGATATTGGGGTTCAGACAGAGGGGAGTAGCATCTCTAGTGAAGGGGCTTCTCATGTCCACTCCAGGGCAGCTCTCTCAGCTTTGGTCCCCACCGGACACTCAGCTCTAGCCTGTGGCTTCAAGTAGCTGTTTGCATGAGACAGCGGCCGCACCCCGCGGGGTACACCACCGATAGACGGGCCGGCGGCCTCATACCCCAGTGAGATAGGGACACGGCTGTCCGAGCGTGCAAAGTCAGCTCCGGTGGACTGGGCAGATGAGATCTACAGTGAGATCCAAGGCACTACTGCGGTGCTCTGTGGAGAGCGAAGGACACAACCAGAGACAGAGGACACCAAGGAAGCCCCCATTTTGTGACGCTTGTTCACAGCACTGGACCTGAACTGCTGAGGCTGAGAGAGTGGAACGACTTTTTCACTTTAAAAGCTCTTCTGAACAGGTTTCCTGTCACCGTCGGGTACGAAGGACAATCACCACCTGCTATTAATCTTCTCGAATACGCAACTGTTGACTCATTCTCTGTATAATTTTGGATATGTTACATACAAGTCTAGCTTCTTATCAATGTGGGACTTAATCATCATAATTCTGCTTTATTAAATACTGACAGCATTTTTCAGGTTCATTCTCAGTTTTACTCGTACTAAGTGTATGTGCGCGTGCTGCCGAGAGACCGTGCCGACTGCTGACTTCACACACAGGGAGAGCAGTACACCATGGTATGCTTTCACGTATCATCTGCTGGGGGGTTCTGCTCGGTGAGCTGTGTTCTCTCTCTCTCTCTCAACGGTAGATGAGAGATTGTTGTTGATTCTCAGGTCACAGAACTCTGGTGGGGGGCAGGGTGAAAATAAGTGGTGGGATAGAGTTTTAACACCGCAAATCAGCGAGTAGTTATGTTATGTCACCCCAGTCGGTGAAAAGGGGAAACCTCTTTTTCCACTTTCTCAGGGAGGGAGAGGGGGAAGAGTGAGAGCGAGGTGTCAAACTGTCGGGTGAACAATTGATCGTGGTCTTCATCGGAGGGTTTACTATTGCTTGCTTGGTGGGTGGAAGGTGAGTAGCGGGGTCGATGCATGGGGGGAGTAGGGAGGCTTTGAGGTTCTAACAGTCACTCATACTTTGGGGCACTTCTGTTTTCGTGGATGTCTGCGAAGAATAAGAATTTCAGGATGTATACTGTATACATTGCTCTGATATTAAATGGAGCTACTGAACTATACTTTCATCAAAGTGTATTGTGTAGATGTACATTGTAAGGTAAAGGTAAATGTAAATGTGTTTCAACTTGTTCAAAGGACCTTCTCAGTATTTTACAATATTTAAAAGGCACTTGGACGGGCTCACAAATCGGACAGTTTCACAGGCCTAGGGGCCAAACAGCTTGTTTTTTGTGCCTACTGTTATTCCATGACCTCACTTCTAATGGCTCCCTAAACCTCTCCAGCAGGAACATTCCCTGGAAAGTGCATCCACATACTGCTTACCTCTGGAATGTTTTCTTCTATTATTTTGACAATTGTCCTCATGGAATTCCTCCTGTTTAACACCACTTCAATGCTATGGGAGACGAGATCTGAACAAACATAGACAGGTATAAATTACTACTGCCCCAAGGCCAGCATCTAATAAACCTGCTGCCCCTCTTTAATGGGAAAGTAAAGAATCGTGCCACCCAATTGAACAGCTAGATATTCCTGCTTTTACACTCAGTGGCCACTAACGCCAGTAATCAGCCAATCATGCGGCAGCAACTCAATGCATCAGAGCATGCAGACACGGTCAGGAGGTTCAGTTGTTGTTCAGACCAAACATCAGAATGGGGAAGGAATGTGATCTAAGTGACTGACTGTGGAATGATTGTTGGTGCCAGATGGGGTGGTTTGAGTATCTCAGAAACTGCTGATCTCCTGGGATTTTCACACACAACAGTCTCTAGAGTTTACAGAGAATGGTGCAAAACAAAAAATATCTAGTGAGCAGCAGTTCTGCAGGTTGTGAATGAGAGAGGTCAGAGGAGAATGGCCAGACAGGTTCAAACTGACAGGAAGGCGACAGTAACTCAAATAATCACGTGTTATAATAGTGGTGTGCAGAAGAGCATCTCTGAAGTGGATGGGTCACAGCAGCAAAAGAGTGACAGAGAGTGAGAGTGAGTGAGTGAGTGAGTGAGTGAGTGTGTGTGTGTGTGTACACGCGTACATGCGCACACATAGATACATAGATATACATTGTGACTACGGGAGTGCAGGGGCTGGGGATCCTGTGTTGAGAACTTGCCTCCAGACACTCCAAAGATACAGGTCACAAGGATGAAGGCAGCTTCCCCACACTCCTTACTTGCCACTTACAAGCAGTCACTCTCTTGTTTCAGGAACCCCAGTCCCTAACCGGTTCTTGTTGTCTGTTCTTCGTGGGGCCGATACAGTTGACATTGTCAACCTGCGGCCCTGGGATGGTGATGGGAAGATCTTCCTGATCTTCCCATCCCAGAAGAAACATCTTTCCACAAAGGAATTGGTGCCGCCCCTTTGCTTTCTCCCCTCCCTCCAGGAGGTTTCTCCAACACCTGAGGCACCCATAGCCAGCTGGTGATGTCGTGAGGCCAACGGTCCTGGGTTCGAATCTGCCTGGCTTTCCATCTCTGTTGGGTTGAGCTAGCATTAAACAAACAGACAAATGCACCCGATGTACAACAGGGCATGCAAAGGAACAACGAGCACCAGATTCTAGGTGGAAGGTGTGCAGTGAGAATGGGTGTACATGGCTGCCTGCCCAAACCCAAACAGAATGATTGCTGCTGGCTTCACATGAACTTGCTCTGGGCTTCGAGGTTCATGGTTAAGGGTGGTCAGTCTTTTATTTGGAAGAACAAATAAACCCCAAATCCATACCTGGGTCACTGCATATACTGTTTAAATCGAGGGCCTGCTGTGATCCATCGTAACGCTTACTCATGCATTGCTGTAAAACAGATGGGTTTGCACCAGATTATTGCCTTAGAACATAGAAAGAGCCCAATACTGCCTCTCAAACCAATTCCTTCATGCAGATTATCCCTCACACACACACACCTCCATCTGGTATGGGAGCAGATGACCACTGGATCCAAAGTCCTTACAAAAGCCCAAGGACAGCTGAGAGGATCATAGGGGCCTCCCTACCATCCATAGAAGACATTCATCAGGAGTACTGCATACGCAGGGCTCTTGGTATTATTAAGGATCCCACCCATCCATCCAGCATCCTCTTTACTATCAGGCAGGAGACTCTGATACAATAAAATCAAGAACAGCCAGGACGAGCAGCAGTTTCTTTCTCAGGCCATTAGGCTTCTGAACTCCCTGCCACATTGCCTTTGAAGTGTCACTAGTAAATCTGTTCCATACCTTACCATATTTAATATTAATGCATTTAGTTTGTTGTTTATGTGTGATTCATCTGTAGATTTTATCCTTACCTTCATAAATTACTGTGCCTTATGTTGTCTCATTTCTATATACGATATACAT